>NC_088686.1:143378514-143681545 GCF_028017835.1 Emys orbicularis
ACTTGGGGGAAGCCTCAACCCCTCTCAGACTCCCCAGCGCCGCTGGCCTCAGAGCGATGGGCAGGGGGGCTATTTTGACGTACTTTTGGTCCAAGACAGTCACGGGGGGCTGGGCAGCCTGAGGGACAAAGGTCAGGCTTTGGCCCTGCACGCTGACCAACAACTGGGCCACCCTGATGCCATCCACAGCGCTTTGTGGTGTGGGGCTCCCATTGTTCATTTGGATGGGCTGGATCTGGAGGATAACTGGGATGCTCCCAATACCCACTGTCAGGCCCACAGCACCGGCTACCCCCCCAGCCTCAGCAGAGCTCAACACACCCCCTTCCGGAGCCATCCTGGGCGTAGGCTGCTCCCTAGGGCTCCCCAGGTTGATCTCCGACTTGATCTCCAGCTTCCCTCTGACGGGCTGTTTCTCGCTCAGCTCATCCTTGAGGAGCTCCATCTTCTCCTTCAGGAACTCCTCAATCTCCTCGAGGGTGGGGGTGAAATCTCTGGAGAGGTCATTGCAGAAGTCAGGCAGTTTCAGATGAGCTTCATAGAGGGTGGCTTGGGATTTCTCGCCTTCTTTCTTCACCTTGGACACCAGGAGGCGGGCGTCTTGCGCAGGGCAGCTGCCATGGCGAAGGAGAAGACTGGAGCCATCCGGAGGGTCAGATGCTCCTGCGTCACAGTCTTCTGGCAGAACAGCAGACGGCATCTTTGTCTTACGAGCATCAGCGTTGCTGTCTAGCCAAGAGGCGCCAGCTGGGGGGACCAGGGGGTCTGAAGCAGGGAGCAAGTCGCTGCAATTGAGAGAGACCATTTGTTGACCAGCGTCCCTTCTGCACGGAAAGATGTTAAATTGACTGGGTAGGAAACCTGTGTAACAATTCAGCTGGGCAGCAGTACAGCTGGTAGTCCTGATATTGCGGGGAAAGCGTTAGCCCACCTGCAAAGGAGCGACACCAAGGAGATTATTTACAGTGCAAACATCTAGGAACAATTCAATTACAAACAAGCCACTGTTGGGGGTTTTTTTGTTTTGTTTTTAAATTGCTCTGTTGCTCAAACACACATCCCAGTTATTCTCTACCTAAGAGGTCTGCAGAGAACTGTATTGTCATGTGATGTAGGCTTTCTTCCTTGTTTCCATAATTTGCATTAGCAGCCACCTTCACATGCATGAAACACTTTCCTGATATCGCTCTTCTGTTTCAACAATCACTGCAGTTGCCAGAGGGACGGTTTGCAATAGCACATGGGAGGGGAAGTGGTTTGCATAGGCCTGACTAGGAGGGGGAGGTGATTCATGAGATAAAATCTAAGATATAATTAAAAGGAGCAAGGAGAGAGTTTGAGAGAGAAAGGAAGCCCATGCTAGAGCCATTTGTGAGCTCTTGGCTTCCTGTGAGTAAGCAAATGCATGGGATTCCTTCAGAGCTGTCCAAACCAGTTGTGCCAGTCCTTGCTAGCGCCATCTCCCCAGGTCCCTTATGGTCAGGAAGGGCAGATTCTGAGGAGCTTTCCAGTTTTAGCAAGCCCGGCCTTAAAAATAAAAAAGCACCTGACTCAGTTCATGATCTGCCAAGGGCAAAACGTAGGACAAAGACCCTAAAATTGCTCAAGGCCTTTCGCAACATGGTTCATAACCTGTCCTTGGCATGACTTTGCATCTCTTGCCTGGACAATTCACAATGAACAGAAGCCAACACCATCACCACAAGCTTGTATGTGAAGCAAGAGGGGACATTGGGCCATATCAGTCTCACCCCATCTTCAGATCCCTGCGCTGGGCTTCCAGCTTTCCTCCCACATGAAGAGGAGGAGTTTGAATTTAAAAGCTCTACACAGCCCCAACCCTGCCTATAGCTCTGCTCCCCTTTCACCCCACCCCCATTTCCCCTCCCCCACTTCTCAATCCCGATACTTCCCTCTCCATCCTGCCTCAGATCTACTCCTTTCAGGCTGCTGGCTATGTTTACAACAGCCTCCCCCTCTCCGCACACCATGGACCTTCCTTATCCTCCTTCCACTCTCCCCTTAAAAGCCAGTTCTTCCCTGAAACCTGCCAGTGCTGCAGGGACCAGGTTGCAAAGTCTGGGTGAGCTGACTTGTTCTTGAACCCTCCACTAACAAGACAGACAGCTAAGCAGCATAGTTCTAGGAGGGTCCAGCCATTAGAGCACTAGTCTGGGACTCAGGAGACCAGAGTTCAATTCCCTACTCTGTCAGACTCCCTGTGAGATCTTGGACAAGTCATTTTGTCTCTGTGCCTCACTTCCCCTTAGCATGGCCCTACTTCACAGGAATGTTGTGAGGCCAAACATTAAGTCATAAGATGCTCAGATCAATGGGGCCAAGTAAGTACTTAAGACAGACACGCTCTGGATTTGCCAGGTATCAATGACAGCATCTTGCCTACTGGAAGCATTTTTTAGATTTTACAGGTTTAACTAAAATTCACAATATCAATCTACATGGATGACGACATTCAAGAGTAATTAACAGACATGTCATGTATAAAAAAACAGAGCCAGCTTTCACTGAAGTGTATCGCTGGACTAGGTTAGCTCTTTAGACATTAGTTTGTGTTTCTATAGCATCTTTTGTTTGCAGTGTTGTTGTAGCCATGTTGGTCCCGGGATATTAGAGAGACAACACGGGTGAAGTAATACTGCTGGTGAGAGAGACAAGCTCTTCAGGAAGAGCTCTGTGTAGCTGAAAGCTTGTCTCTCTCACCAACAGAAGTAGTCCAATAAAAGATATTCCCTCCTCCACCTTGTCTCCCTACAGCACCTTTTGTTATGGGAGGATCTAAAAGCATTTTTTTAAGTCTCCCAATGACCCTGGGAAGTAGGTAAATATGCTGAAATCACAGATATGCAGCCAAGGCACAAAGAGGTAAAGTGACTTGCCGAAGGTCACACGATGGGCAAGAGCTGGGAACAGAACCCAGAAGTCCCCACTTCCAACCTCCTGCGGTAATCAGTACAGTGCATTCCCGCCCCTTCTTTTTAAAGGTTCAAAATGGCAAATGACTATCAACTCTTTGGGGCAAGGACTGTAATTTACTAGGTTTGAACAGGGGCTAGCACAATGGGACCTCTGAGCTACTGCAAAATAAATGATCAATAATTCAGATACTAAGGCATTTGCACCATCATCATCGACCAGATACCATGAAAAGAGTAGATACAGAAAAGCCCACAGATAGAATAGTCAAGGGCTAGTGAGCATGCACAGGCATTAGCATGCAAAAGCTGCTCTACAAAAATGAGAGCAAGGAGATAACTGCTCCCAGGTCGAATGGGTCCACAAAACGGATTAGACTTACTTGAGGCAAAGGAAAATGAGGATTGAAATACGGGACCACGACTCAGATCTGGATTCTATCCCTGGCTCCGCCACACACGTCCTGTGTGATCTTGCAAATCACTTTACTCTCTGCACCTCAGTGACCTCTGACAAATCACTTCTCTCTCTCTCTGCCTCAGTTTGCCTCTCTGCGCAAGGGGGCTAATCAAACTGCCCTACCTCACTCGCAAGGTGTTACCAGGCTGAGTGGTTTTTAAAGTGCTCCCACACCCTGGGATGAGAGGCAGGGTATTGTTAGCAGCAAAGCACTGGCTGTGGCAGCACAACTGTGTGCCACTGTGCCACATGGATCTCTGGTGATTCCCGGGAGCTGGAGTCTCACATGACTTAGTTGCAGGCGCCATATGCTGCCGGGAGTTCACAGTGAAAGGGACTGCAAATGAAACATGCACAATCCAAACGAGCACGCTGTAAACTGATTTAGTGCCATTCCCCGGCTTACCATGCAACTTCCCTGCTTACTCTAGCCACTATCATTCATGGCAAAATCAGGTCCCGCCCTCCGGGGACTCCTGAATGGCCAGCTCTTCTGTCAA
The DNA here is from genome assembly GCF_028017835.1 of Emys orbicularis. NCBI lineage: Eukaryota > Metazoa > Chordata > Testudines > Emydidae > Emys > Emys orbicularis. The sequence continues at coordinate 143,382,408 of NC_088686.1, forward strand.
CCAACCGATCCGGGGGTTTGTGATAGGGCACCTCCCCCTGCAAGCCGGGGGAGACCGGACTGAATTACACACCCCACATGACGCAGCCAAGTACACAGCAGCCATTCAGCCTGGAAAACTCATCTGTGCTCCAGCCTGTCAAGCGCGGGGCGCCTTTAAAGCCCAGCCGGGGGGAGGGGTTGTCTCTGCACGAGAACACTTGGCGTGTCTCGGCCCGCAAAACAAAACCCTCCCCTCCCCTCCCCGCGCACTGAGATCCCCAGGAACGCGCTTTCTTCCGCCTGCCCGGTGTCCAGCCCCTAGCATTCCCCTGCCCAGAGCCAGGGACCTGCAGGAGTCTCTCCCCAGCCCGCCCCGTGTGAACGCAGGCAGCCAGCCCGCCCGGAGCAGGAGCCCGCATTCCCCGCCCGGCTCCCCTTCCCCCCGAGCACGGGGCGCGCGGGAACAGGCCCCCGGGGAGCGCATCTGGGCAGAATCACCCACGTGGCGGCGGCTTCGTTTCTCCCCCATCCCCTCCCAGCGCAGGCGGGGGCTTTCCCCACCGCAGGGGGGTTTAGCGCTCGGGGTCTAGTGGGCGGAGGGGCCGCCGCCTTTCTCCCTTGCTGGATTAGGGAGGCTCGGGGGGGAATAATACGGTCAAGTAGCTGAGGGTAAATGGAGCCCGCCCACTTCTCCTCCGGGGAATAGGGAGTTTAGGGGAGTTACTTTTTTCTTTAAACCACCGCGCTGGAAGAAGTGAAAACATCAGCATCCCCCAGCCCCTCCCTTCGCCCCCCAAACCGGGCCGGGCATCCCCCCTCCCCACTGCCCCGGGAAGGCCCCCGGCAGCTCAGAACCGCCCCCTTCCCGGCTGCGCTCCTCTTACCAGCCGGCTGCCCCCTTCCATGCTGGCACCCCCAGCTCCGCTCGCTCACATGACCCGGGGGAAGCTCCAGCCGGAGCCGCCGCCACCGCCCCGCCCAGCCGAGGGCTCGGCTCGGTCCCCGCAGCCCCATTGGTGCGCGGCCGCTGGGGCTCGCCTGGCCCGCAGCCGGAGGGAGCAGTATGTGCGCAGCAGAGCAGGGACACGCCTCTGTCCTGAGCCCCACTCACTACAGCTGACGGGAGGGTGTGTGTGTTTCTCGAGGGGTATTTAATAAAAAATAGGGTCATTAAGGGGTCATCACCCCGGTAATTAATGGGGGGGGTCGTCTAATAACTAATAATCACATTTAATAATTAAGGGCTGCAGAACAATCATCCGCATGATTAGAAGTTTAACAATCCCAGCAGCCGACCATTAATTCACAATTCAGAGATAATAGTGAATAACCAGCAGTTAATTGTAATTAGAGGATGAAGCAATGCCACTAAGCAATGCCACCATATGCAGAAGCAATGGTCATATCCCATGTCTATACATTTGTTGCAGTGGACTCCTGCCTAGTCTTAAGCTAGCATTTTCTCTGCCACCCAACAGCTCACATGTTCCTCAACCCACCCTCATGAAACCTTCATCCTTTCTTCTCCTTGTGGCATGACCCAGCATGTTCTTTCCTGGAAGCTTACAATCCTGTATTGGCTTGTATCCTGGTTTATCAGATTACCAGCATGGTCCTCCTGAGGAGATACATGCTTTGATTCCTCTCCTGCAGTTTACCACAGTGTTCCATTTCCTCCTTTCATTTATGCTGGGAACAGCCCAGGTTTCTCCAGATGTTAAAGATCATGTTCTAGCAGGCAGGAACAATTAATGGCTCCTGATTAAATGGATTTTGAAAGAGTCTTTCATTTCAATAGGACTTTGCTGGCAGGACAAGCTGCACAAGTGTTGCCAGTGTGTAAAAGAGACAGACTCCGCAGGTCTCTGGCAGAGGTAGGTACGGTTTTCTCAAGAATGGTGTTTGGGGTTTGAGCCTATGTCCATTCCAGACACTGGGAAGGACTTCTCTATCTCAGTCTCTCCTTTGTCACATGGGTTCCACACCTACTCTTCTCATAGGTTCAGTCTGTGCTGTCCATCTCTAGTTTATGGCAATTGATTCTGTATTTGGTGAAGGCTTTGCCCATTTCACTGTAGTGAGATAACCCACTAGCATGATCATTCTGTGCCAGAAGCTGTAGCAGTCTAGCTTGTTGCTTCGGATTTGTGGTTCCCAGTGGCCTATACCTTTGTGTTGTAGGTGCTGTTCTAATGCTGTGAGACTTTCTTGGTTGCTTGCTCCGCTGCTCAGGCGGTTAGATTTGTTGACACATGGGGGTGATCATATATGTGAAGATCAAGCTTTCGTTTTGATTTAGTTTTTTTTCTTCAGTGCTTTGATTTTGCCTGAATCATTGTAATTGTTTGATGACAAATCTGGGCCCTGAACTTCACTTCTTTACAACAGAAAGGGTTGAATTATATTGTCAGATAGTTTAATTGGATAATTTTATCCATCTAGGTTGGGGGTTTCAAAAGAGCCTGAAGACAGTCAGGCATCCAACTCCTATTCAATTTTAAATGACCTTAGGTGCCTTTGAAAAATTAGTGGTTTCTTTACAGCATCAAGATCACAGAGCTATTTCTTGTAATGGGTTCTGCTGGTGCCAGTCAGACATTGCAATATTAGTTTATTGTGGATGCTGCAGAATAGTTGCTCATGTTGTTTGAGGCCATCTCTGCTTCTGTGTATTGGGCTAATGAGTCCAGCTGGCCATACTCCAGCAAAGTGTCTAGACTGGAAGGTTAAGTTAAATAATGTCAGAAGGGCTCCCTGCAGGTGGTCAGTGCTGCATTTCAGCACTTGGTTTAATACAGTGGTTCTCAGCCAGGGGTACATGTACCCCTGGGGGTACACAGAGGTCTTCCGGGGGTACATCAACTTGCCTAGATATTTGCTTAGTTGTACAACAGGCTACATAAAAAGCACTAGCGAAGTCAGTACAAACTAAAATTTCATACGACTTGTTTATACTGCTCTATATACTATACACTGAAATGTAAGTGCAATATTTACATTCCAATTGATTTATTTTATAATTATATAGTAAAAATGAGAAAGTCAGCAATTTTTCAGTACTAGTGGCTGTGACACTATTTTAATGTCTGATTTTGTAAGCATGTAGTTTTTAAGTGAGGTGAAACTTGGGGGTACGCAAGGCAAATCAGACTCCTGAAAGGGGTACAGTAGTCTGGAAAGGTTGAGAGCCACTGCTTTAATATATTTATTATCTGGGCTACATATTTCCCTGAACTGAGGTTTTTCTTTAGGTCTTGCATTGTCCCAGTGTGTCTAGAGAAGGCTGGTCATTTTTTAAAGTGTCTTCCAGTGTAATTGCTTTTTAAGGGTCTGTCTTGTTCTTGAGTCATTTTTCCACCTAGTAGATTCCTTTGGTTATATCTCAGAAATGTTTTGCCCCCATTCTCTCATCTGGATGGCTTGGCTAACAAAGCCAATCTTTGTATTGGTTTTGAATGTTGCCCCGGTGTGCTACAAGGAACTGGAATCAAGCCCACCTTCAGTTTCTGCTAATTTCTGCTTCCCCCACCACCCTGTTCTTTTCTGAAACTGTGTATGTGATTTTCCATCCATGTACCAGAAGACGGCACCACAAGGTCCCATCAATAAAACAGCCAGGCTACTAAGCCAACAAATTAGTAGTGTGTAAGCAGAGGAGCCCAGGGTTTCTTTATTACACCTTAGTCTCCTTTATGAATCCAGCTTCACAGCAAGGGACCAAAAAAATTCTATCAGCCTTGGAAGAGAAAATCCCATACCCCACCCGTGGAGGAAGCAACCCAATGCCCCTTGCTCTCCCTGGCCGTCAGCACCAGGGACGGGTTTAATAGCAGAAGTAAGCAGTCACCCTCCTGCTGCTATGACTCACACATGAGCATCACGCAAGTTGCCCAGTAGCAGCTGCTCTGTTATTCCATTAGGGCAAAACTCACCCTTATGCATAAGATCTAAGGCCCACCTACATCCCACTGCGCGGACTTAAGGGATAGAGAGGCCTTCTGTTGTGACTCTGTACTGGGCTAAATTTCACCCAATGTGTGTTTTCTTGTGCCCTGTAAAACAGGTGTTGCATGCAGGGCTGTTCCCTAGCCAGTCATTGGGTCCAGTCCTGCACCCCCTTACTACCGAGAGCCATGCATACTGACACTAGCAGTCCCCCAGCAGCCTACTCACCCTAGTCAGCACTACACCCAGTAGGAAAGGTTTGCAGGCTCAAGCCCTATGTTTCTCCCTTGCTCTGCCGCAGGGAGCGGGGTGGAGTGGACTACACAGCGTGTAAGGTGCAGGAATCAGAAAGCAAGTCTGAACCGACACTACACCGTAGCACATTCCAAACTTCCAGCCTGTTTGGGGCGAAGCAGCCCCTAGGCCCTAGCTGTCAAGGCACTTTTATAACAGCCCGAGCCATGCATCTATATCTTCTGATGCCTAAATACCTTCAAACACCTGTCCCTAGATTGATTTTTTTTTTTTTAAAGAGAAAGCATTTGTGTTACTGTAAGTGACATTCTCTCTTCTGTTGCTATGTGAAAGGTGCACAGAAACTATGAAAGGAACCAGTGCTGTCCGATGCAGAGGTGCTGGAACAATTTTTATAGTGGGGGTGCTGAGAGTCATTGAACCAAACTGTAAACCCTGGCTATGATGGAAACCACTTCAAGTCAGGGGGTGCTGCAGCCCCCCAGCACCCCTAGTTCCAGCACCTATAGTCCGATGCACAAGGCGAACACACAGACAGACTAGAACGAAATCAGTTTTCCTCCAATCTCTGAGAACAACTGCAGGGATTGCTGTTAAAAATAACTCTTCTAGCTGAAAATGTTTAAGTGGACAGGGTCTCTTTAAAAAAAGGGGAGTTTCAGGATGAAATATGTTCAAGAGGAGCTAGATTCTGCTCTCATTTACTGCAGTGTAAATGCAAAGTAACTGCATCAAAGCCAATGGAGTTAGTCCAGATTTACTCTCCTGTACCAGAGATCAGAGTTTGACCCTGAAATGTTTTCCTGGCATTTAAAAAAATTAATTATTGTTTTAATTTTGGAACAGGGGAAGCTGGCTGGTCACTTGGTGAAGGCAAATGCTGTTTGTGGCTCTTCTGTTGATTTGCTGGGAGGACTGCAAGTAATCATGGCCTCGCTCCGTGCCTCAGTTTCCCCTCTGTAAATAGGGGCCAAGCAATACTTAGCCATCTTGCAGGGATTTTGTGAGGATTCACTCATTAGTGCTCCTTCCTAGGCAACACAAAGGCACATTATATTGCACCAGAGGCTACGGCCAGATAAAGCGTTTGGTCCGTACCCTAGCCCTTGCTGCATAGCGGGGTTATCCGATTGTTAGCCTGGTCTTCCCCTCCCCTCCTTATTCATCACATCAGTAATGAGGCTCTTATCACATCATGCCAGTTCAGCTCCCAGCTTGGCTAACACACCAGGGACGTCTAGAGCTATAAGCAGGACTATCTACAGCCTGAGCTACAGCGCCTGGCCCGTTCATCTAAAGTATTTCAGAAGCACCTATCATCCTGGTGCTTAAGGCTCAGAGTGTGACCTGCTGTACATGCCCGTCCAGGAGTGAAAGGCATCATGGATCACAGCATGAGTCCGTACTGGGGACTGTAATAGACGCATGTCCTCTGTGGATTGGGCACAAAGGGGGAAGAAATAACACACAGTGGTCCATGGGTTACATTAGGCTCCCATTCTGCAAGTTGTTCCATGTGGACAGATGCCTGCAGACTCATCGAGTCCCACTGCCTTACTCTGGCTGCTTCTCAGGACAGGGACGGTGTCATTGTATTTGCCAATGATACTCCTAGCACACTTGGGATGCTGTAGGAATTAGCGTCTCATCGGCAGCTGTGCAGGGCTGCAGCCTGCCTGCTACATTTCAGATGTTGTCTCACCCAGAGCACAGTCTTGGTTCTGTGTGTATAAGGTTGTGAGCTGCTCACTTATCAGCAAGGGATGCAGTTTGCAGAAGTGAAGAGAGGAAACAGGCTGGGGGCAGAAGGAAATACAGTATTCTTGCAGTAGAACTCATGCAATAGCACCATCTGCTGGTGCAGCTAGAGATAGTACAGACACCAGGCTCAGCTATGTTCTCCTCCTAACAGTGCAATTCTAACAGCCTCATTAAACAGGGATACCAATAGCACAGGGAGCAGTGCAGGAACTAGAGACAGAGCGAAGTGTTCGGCGGGGGAGCAGGAGAGGACATTGTGAGGAGGGAGGAAGGGATCAGAAATTATTATTGGATCCGATTAATTGCCAAGTCTGGGCTGGCTTCCATGGACTCTGACCAGAGCCAGGGAAAAGTCTACCAGGAAGGGAGGCGGTGGTGACAGAAGTTGATGGCAACTTCTTCTGTAGGGAAAACTGGGGGTGGAGCACAGCTTGGCAATATAGCAGTCCAAAACGTGGGAGGCACAGGCATCATCAACCCATCCCACATGTAGTTTTGAACACCATTACTACTGCTGTATGAATACTAACAGTCATCTAGTTTGCTCCTTAGGACAGAGGATGCCCTGCTCTCCACTTGGCCAGTACGCTTTTGTGGGCTTGGCTTGTGGCCCATATTGCACTCCGAGCCATCATGGATTGATGTGCAGCAGGTCGGGAGCTCATCCTCCCCAAATGAGCTCACCCCTTGCCATGTCTTCCTGGTGCTGGTGGAAAAGAAAGGAGAGGGACGTTTCACTGGAGGGTAGTCTTCATTCATCCGGTCTCCTCCTTCCCTTGCTGCCTTCTGGTTCCCCACATCTTCCAGCACAATCAGGCCACACAAAGAAGGGCAAAAGTAGCTTGGGGGGGAGATGTGGGGCCCTGCTTTATCCAGCCCACCAGTGTTCAGGGTGGGGAATTAGAGGAAGGTTTCTGGCCCATCTCTCATGCAAAATGTTCTCAGGAGTGCAGTTAACTTAGTGACACACACAGTGATCCAACGTAAAAGTTTTTTATTTCCCTCCTTAATAAACTTTATAATATCCCTCCCCTTACGCTGTACAAATTAAAATATTTACTCCGCTAAATAAATAAGACAGGACCATATTGCAGACAGTGTATCTTCCTGAAAGGAAACAGCATCAAAACATCCTTCCCTAGACAAGAGATTCACAATAATGCATTCTTATGCATTAGAAAAGAAAGACCCGACCCTCCCATTACAGTTCTCTCCACTGACCCAACAGCATTGAAGCTGTTCCCTTTAAATACCCCTGGGGCAACCAGGAAGGGAGAGGCATAATATGATTCCTCAATGGAGAGGGGATGGATCTACCACCCAAACCCAGCAGAGTTCCCAGGAACTGCCCTTCCCTTTACGAACCTTACACCAGTGGCTGAAGGTTAGAGGATGTAATTTGTGTCAGAGAGATTTTTACATCTACACACAAGTTACTTCAGCAACAGGTTGGAGGCTCCAAGAGCTCAGGCTCCAGCCTGAATGTCTACACCACAATTTTTAGCCCCACAGCCCAAGTCCCGCGAGCCTGAATCAGCTCTTTTATCCCTGTGTAGATGCACCATGTATGTGCTGATTATCCAGGCAGAGCTGTGGTCTTTGCATTCGATCAGAAACAGCAGTTTTCCTACTAGAGATGGGCCTGAGACAATTTGGGCCTGACCTCATAGAGGGGCCAGGGATGTTTGGAGTTGAAGCCATGGCTAGCTCTTGGCATGCACTCCTCCCCCCCACCCCCATCCCCATCCACCCACCATGCCACCTCCTGGCACGCGGCCCAGCAGGGAAAGTGAGGAAAAGGGAGCTGCTCAACTCTCCCCCGTGCTCTGCATGGGGGAAATCTGGACTCCCTTGCTGGCAAGCCGGACATTAAATAGCTTCTCCCTCTGAGATACCCACTGGGCTGAAGAGGGAGAGGGCAACTTCTTAGCTTATTGACTATGAAGAAACTCCACTAGAGTGCCACTACCACCTTCCCTCCTTTGCCACTAGTGATGGGAAAGCCTCTACCAGGCCGAGACAGATAAAGCCCCCCACAGTTCCGGCAATTCCCAGAGCCTGCTGCGTCTTCCCAGCTGAAATGGAGAGCTGAGGAGACCAGGATCTGCTACCGCTCAGGTCAGAACTGGGGCAACTGGAGCCCCACCTTGAACGAGGTGGTGCAGATACAAATGAAAGTTAGCTGGGGAGTCAGAAGTTTGTTTGCTCAACTCTCTCTTTTTAAACACAAACACAGCCACCTCCCCTGCCATCATATCGTGGCTACAAACAAACTGACTAGGCTCCTTTTGCACACAGGGCATGACAGTAGAGACAAAGGCTAGAGTTTACACTGGGATTTGAGTGCCCCAGCCCCTCTGAAAATCTCGGCCTATGTTTAATCAGGGGCAAAGGAGAGGTTCTGGTTCAGGAACTGTGTGTTTATTGTTCTAGGCGGTGCCTGCCTGATACCTGGGCATATTACAAGCAGGCCTTCACTTCACTTCTTCTCCATCCCATCACTTTTCCATGCATCTTTCAGATGAGTGGCCAAGAGGTCCCGAGTGCTCACAGACCATTATTTTCAAACCTGGTTTCATATTTTATTAAATTCATATTTAATACTTAAATAAGCGATTTGCAGAAGTGCTGAGCCCGCAGCAGCTCCCAGTGACTTTAAAGGGTGTTCAGCGCTTTCGAAAAACCAGGCCACTTATTTAGGTACCGAAGAATGGACTTGGTTTGAATAGCTTCGTCAGTGGTTATTACAGAGTTTGGTCATTGGGCCTGGCATCCTGAATAAATACATTGTGCCTCCTTAAGATTCCCCCCTGCTCCTTTCTGCTATACAATGTAAAGGGGTTTTCTTTACATAGTAAATAACTTCCCATCTGCAACCACACGTAATTGCTCATTGCAAGGGCGGGTTACTTCAGCCTCTAATACATGATTAAAACACACATCATATTTAACATTATGACATACCAGTCTGAGATAGGTGCCGTGTCCGGTCTACTCCATCTAAAAAATGGTGGATGGGATTTTGTTTTGGCCGGGGAGGGGGATGGAAGGAAATTAGAAGGGTGCTTTCCAGCCACTGTCCCTTCCCCCAGAAAATTCTGTCGATGGAATCAGAAGACGTAACCCTTTGGACCCAGAACACAGATTTCTACTCAGCGAGCTGGAGATTAATCTCCATGAGCCCAGCCAGCAGCAGAGGCTCTTACATACACATCCAGAGTGGTACATTCCAGAAGTGTGCATGGGAGAGAATCCAACCCCCTCCAACAAGCTCATTGGGAAGGTTCTCCCTAGAGCTGGAAAACAGAGTGACTTGGGGTCGGCTTGGCAGTGAGGGATCTAAGTTGAAGCTAAAGAGACTGGGAGGGCTGGAAGCCAAAGTTCTCTATTGGCATATGGGGCACTGTAAACCCATTTCCCACGCCATCAGCTCCAGGGCTCTGCTTGACATGGCAAAGCTCCACACTAGCTCTTGACTGGCTGCTGGCCCTTGTGTCTGCCCTTCCCTCTTCTCCCCCTCCTGTGGAACAGGGGCATGGATCCCATTGGTTGGCGGGTGGCTTATTGAGTTGGCTCTTTGGGCCAGGCATTGTCTGGGCTAGCGGGATTCTTATTTAAAAGGTTTGCTGGTGGGGCAGTTCCCCGCAGGAAGAACAATAGCAAGGGGCAGGGGAAGACAGTCCCATTGTGAATGAAAAACAGAAGAACCAAGGATTTTAAAAACCATTAGGGAGATTTTCAGAGGCCCGAAGGGTAGTTTGGTTTTCAATGGGAGGTAGGCCCCAACTGGCATTTCTGCTTTTGATAATTTCCCCAAGGTCTAATGGGTTTGCGAAGTTAAAATGGGAGGTGGGAATTTAATCACTGAAGACTTTGTAGGTGTGTCTACACTGCAGTGCAAGTCCAGGGTTTGAACTCAGGCTCAAGCCTAACCCCCCTTCCGCATACACACAAATTGCGCTAGCCCAGGGCTCAGACCCAGGGTCCCAGAACCACACGGGGATGGAGGGTGCAAGCCTGAGTCAAGCTGGACCCAGGGTTCAAGCCCTATTGCTTTGCAGTGTAGATACAACTTCCCTGGACGCATGCTCTGGGAGTCTGCCGAAAGTATCCCACAATGCCACAGGCTGGACTTTCTTTGGTCTCTGGACAGTCAAGTTTGGAAGACGGTCAAGTTTTCCAACACTGCACCACAAACAAAGGGCTAGAGCAACCACACGTTGGTAGGGCGCGAGGAAGTCTGGTCTATGGGTGGTTGAATTTGGGCCCACATAATACAGTGTAGATGCTGGAGCCCCAGGTTGGGACCCAGGGTTCAACAGTTCCTAAGCTGGGGTTCCAAATGAGCACAGACGCTCAAGACCTAGGTTAACAAACCCACAGTTTACTAACTCAAGTTCTACTACCCCTGGCTTGTGTTGCAGTATAGGCACCCCATGTTTCCATGAGGGTGACTCCTGGTGGGTGGGATATAACTGACCTGGGAATATCCTCTTAGCTGGGAACGACCGCTGCAGCAGCAGGATCTCAGAATCCAGGACAGCTCTGCCATCAATTCATGGCAGCAAGAGCAGGGCCAGATCAGTGGAAAGGTCACTCTTGGCTTCTTCCCTTTGAAAAAGGAGCAAAGCAGAAAGATGGCCCTTCAGGGGAGTAGAACATGCTACAGAGTTGCCTCTCGAGCCTGCTCTCCTGTCGGAGGGAACGACTGCACCCAATTGGCATCAAGGCTATTCCCGAGTGGAAGGGAATGGGCATCAAGGGGACCCAACGTGGGTGGAGAAGACAGAGAATGTGAGGAGCAAGAGATTTGAAATGGAGGAAGCACCTCATGAGGTGGGGAGGGAGAGGGGCAGGCAGAGCCATGTGGGATGAAGAAGGATAAGGAAGGGATGGCAAGGCTAGGTACCAGCAGGGGTTTATGCAGCGGAAGAGACTCCTGCACACCCTTCAAAGGGCAGGGTATATGTGCCTGCTCACACCATCAGTGAACGTGGCCCGAAGAGAGGGCAGCACGTCCAATTATTAAGCCATGCAACAGGGCAGCCTGGACAGGATCTCGCCCAAGGGCTTAGTGTGTCTCCTACATGGAAAGGACTTCAGAGCAGTAACCTGGGACAGGGTGTCCCATTAACATGCCTCAGGCAGGGGGACAAAGGATAAGTGCTTCCAGCCCCTGCAGGGTACAGAGGACGCCAGACCCTGCACATTCCGCTGGGGAATATTGCACTTGAATACAGGGTAATGTTCAGGCTAATGAGGTCTGAGCAGTACCATAAAAACACGGCCTTGGAGCCTTGTTAAATCAACTCTGCCTACTGCCTCTAACCAGGCCATTTTATAAGGCTACTGCAAATAGGTTTCAGGCACTTGTGGTGCACAGAGTAGCCGGCCGGTTCTGCAGGACAGTCTGGAGTGCACTAACATCGAGCGGTCACTTAGTGTGGTGCTCACCAGAGCAATGGGATTACCAGCCCTGGACAGAGCCAGGCTCTGCCCAGGCACCTCCATCACCCCTGTGCCATGCAGGACTGCGTCCATACAGCTCTGCCAATGCACCCGCGTCCTGAACTGCAATACCCCATTCCAACCCTGGATGTCTCCCCCCCAGCTCTGTCAATGCAGCACCCTCCCGCCTGTCCCCCAAATATTCCAGTCCACCGCAGCCACCAGTCAGAGAGGGAATCTACACTTTCGAAGCAAAGTGAAGCCTGCCAGAGCAAGGCAGGATTTAAGCTCGTCTCTCCAGGAATGAGAGGAGGAGCACTCTCCCTCCGGGATGCAACTGCGGAATTGCACAGAAATGTAACCCTGTGATTGAAGGGAAACTCTTCTCCTGTCACCTCATTGATGCCCTCTGTGCAACACTGCTCTTAGACAAAAGCACCACGGGGCAAGCTCTGATGGTGGGAGATAGAACAGCATGGTGTCCTTCCTAATACACCCGCACTTAGCCCAACAGCCTCTCCCCAGCCACATGCCCCACAGAAACAGCATGAGAGACAGAAAGGAGGTGTGCACAACGTGCAGCCTGCCGTATTATATAGCGTCAATGCACGTGTACAAACAAGTTGGCGGCGTGCCACGTGCACATGTACTCCGTTTTACACCGAATACTTGGCCATATCGCTTTTATCAAAGACGACTTTGGTTGCAAAGTAAATAGCCACCAACCCGAGGCCAGTGGCGAACACCATGTAGGCAGTCACCGACTGTGTAAACTGGACGATCGACCCCATGACGAGGGACGGGACCACCTGAGAAAGGAGGAAAGCGCTGTCTAAAATAGCCAGGTCCAGGCAGATCCCTCGACCGGGCGCTGCAGGGTCTGAGTCTCCCACTCTCATCATGAGCGAGACCTCGCAGGGGGAGCCGACGCACAGGGCCGAGCTGGCAGCTGGAGGAGAGGAGGAGAAGAGGCCCCCAGCATGGCCGTTCTGGTAGGTCAGCTTCTGGCTGGAGAGGGGGCCTTTGGGGAAGCCTGATTTCTTGTCCAGCTGAGCAGCATCTTCCTTTTCTTTGCTTTTGTACTTATGCAAAAATACCTGAGAGACAAAATAAAGAGAGAGGGAAGGTGAGAAACTGCAGGGGGTGGTGAAGCCCTAAAGAGCCAGAGAGTGGGCCAGGAGAGCAGTGCCATTAGCTAGAGCAGTGCAGAGCTGGAGCGATACACCCCCAGGCCTGGCAAAACTTCCCCTGGCTTCAAATTGTTCCAGTCCCGTGAAAATCCTCAGGCCGGGTTTGGCTAAAGGCTGGGGACATTTGCAGCAAGTCTGGGGTGAGTTCGATGGTTTCCAGCAGCGCGGGTAGGATTGCCAGGAACTACTTTGTTAGGCTTCAGATTCAAGGTGATCCTGACCTGCTGCGGTAACTTGGCTCCAAGTGGTACCTTTGTGTGTTTGCTTCATGCATCACCAACGCTGGGGAGCATTTCAACCCAAAGCCAAACAAGGCTCTGCCGTTTGGGGCAGTTTCGCTTGGAGCTTTGAGAGTCGTCTGATCGCTGGACTCTCAGAGAAACAGGCGGTGCAAACCCATAACGGGCCCAATTCTCTTCTCTCTCAAAGCACAGCTCCATGAACTTCAATGGCCCAACTCCCAGCACACACTAGTGTGAGAGGAGAATCCAGCCCCAAATACCTCCCCCTGAATCCCTCTAAATAGAAAGTGCTCCATTACCTACGGAGAACGGGCCAAAGCCCTCCCCACCCTCATGCCACTGCAGCCAGGCCAGGGATGAACTTGGTCTAATGAGGTAGTGATACCATCACCCAAGGCTACCGGAATCGTCTGGGGTGGGTGCAGTTTGTTAAAAGGCAAAGAGCAGTACCGCCGAAGCAGCTGATCTAAGGGACTCAATGCCCTCCTGCTGCAGGACACGTGAGTTGCTCACAACCAACCCTTGCTTTGGAAGCATGGGCACAGCTCACATGGACTGAAGGGCACGTGTTGGACGGTGGATTTGGCACGATTATTTTTCAAAAGCAGAGTGTCGAAGGGATAGTCTCAAGACCGGAGCACAGGTAGGCAAAGAGGCAATTGTGCGTTCAAAGGTGTATCGCTGCAAATAAGAGGTGAGTAGCTGCATAACTCAAGGGCTCAAATTTTCAAGCAATGGCCCTTATGGCTTGTCTACACATGCAGTTATTCAGGACTAGCTATTGCATTTCAAATTCACACTCTACCTTAGTCTGAATTAACTTTCCATCATAGGTCTTGTCTACACTACGAAATTAGGTCAACTTAAGTCACATGGACCTACAGCCACCGCAGCAATTAGATCGGCTGCTGGTGTCCATACTGCCCTCCTTCTGCATGTCCTCACCAGGAGCGGATGTGCCGACTGAAATGGAGTCCCCCCGCTGCGGGGCTGACTGCCAGAGCCGGAAACAAAATGTGAAATCGTAGCAGCTGTGAAACTGACAAGAATGTCAATTTCACTGCTAGTAGGCTCCCTGCTGTGAAATTGAGCACCTGCCATGCTCCAGCTGTCAACCCTGGGGGTAGGGAGGGGGGACTCCAGCTGTGAGCCCAGCACCCAGCTCGGGCTGACAGTGCTGTGGTGGGGGCAGCAGTCAGCACTGCGTAAGTAACGTAGTATCTACACAGACACTGGATCGCCTTCACTACATTGGACCTAATAACTCCACCTCCGCGAGAGGTGTAGCGCTTAGGTCGGTGTAGTGGGTGATTTACATCAGCAAGAGCAGCGCTGTAGTGTGCATGCTGACAGAGTTAGGTCCATGTAAGCTGCCTGACGTCAACCTTACTCTGTAGGATAGACCAGGCCTTGGGTAACTTCTGTGACACTATCCAGTGTGAACTGGGACATTGCTCCGTACAATCTAAGGCTGCAGAGGTTCCCTATGCAACTGGGCGGCAGAGCGGCCTCTCAAGACAATCTGCCAAGGCTCTAGTGCTAGGGACATTCCACAGCTGGTTAGTTAAGCTCTTAGTGAGGCAGGGAGTATCACTGCAAAGGGGCCATTGCTCTGGGTAACCCAAGCAGCCTCTTCCAGCCAAGTGCCTTCCACTGCTACCAAGAATTTTACAATGACACCCAGCTAGGTTAAGGTACTGCACTGGGACTCGGGGGACCAGGGCTCCGTTCCCAGCCCTGCCACAGACACTCTGGATGATCCTGGGCAAGCCATTTAATCCTCTCTGTGCCTCACATTGCTATCTGTAAAATGGGGAGAATAATCCTGCCTTTCCTCCAACCCTTTGTCTGCCTGTCTATTTAGACTGTAGGCTCTTTGAGGCAGGGACTGTCTCTTGCTGAATGTATGTACAGCACCTAGCACCTTGGGGCCCTGATCTCAGCTGGCACCTCTATGGGCTACTGTAATACAAATAATCAATATTTATGTGCAGCAAGCGAAACTGCCGCAAAACTCCTGCCTTGAAATGTCAAGACATCTGTGCTCAGACACATCCTATGCACTGTAGCTAGCCAAGGATATATTAATCCGTTCTCCATGTGATGGGATAAAACCAGCCAGGAGAAAGAAGACTGACTGGTTGAGAGAAGAGAATTTTATACCAGGAGTGCAAGGGTCGGAGCTGCACTGCCCAAAGTACCAACAATATCAGCTTTCCACTCACGAGGGAAAGGCGGGGGCCATTGGAGAATTACACAAGCATACTCCAGGGTGTGCAGGCATCTCTGCTGCATTCTGTGCCTAAGCCACACCACAGCAATCGGCAGCAGCTAGTATCTCACCTGACACACCCAGACTCTGCTGTGGTATAGTATCACTAGCTATTTTCCATTAATGTTCCCTGAAGCCATGGCTACAGCTCTGCAATGCGCCAGTTTCCGATTCAAGCAAAGAAATGAAGCCAGATGAGATTTTTGGTCCCCAAGAACCTTTTGTTGAGAGTCAAACAGCTTTACATGGACTCTGACTAGCCATGAATTTTCCCAAGACAGTGTTTTGTAATAAAGTTTGTCACTTCACTGGTCTTATGAATCTAAGTCAAGCCACCCGAATCCCACCTGCAATGGCCAGAGCTTCACGAAACTCTCCGTTTACACCTAGCACACTAAGGTTAGAGGGATCCAGAATTTAAGTGGCGCAAAACCCAGCACAGAAGAGAAGTTGGTCAAAAAATCTGAGCCCTGTTGCAACTCAAGTTAGTTGAGTTGAAGAGATCCTAGGTTTTAACTCAACTAGCTTAGCATGTGTTGAATGCATTGTGCCTCATCTATGATAGACATTCAAATGCATTAATTAGAACACCTTTTATCCCACTCTAGACAAGGCCTCTTTGGTCTCACTAGTACAGGCAGAATCGAGGGCATGCACGAAAAGAGACCAACTTACACGGTCCATGTGAGCAGCGTCAGATGGGGTTAGTCTTGCAGGCTTGCACTAAGGTTCCACACAACGCTGGAGGGGCAGCCGTTATGCGGCACCCTTTCATTGACTCACTTCAGGAGGAGAGGGAGAAAAAGAGAGGAAAACAGAAAGCAGGAAAAAAGGAACGACAAAAGGCAACAAAGAAAAAGAATTAAAACAGTAAAAAAGAAAAACAAAAAGGAAGTGGATCCTAGAAGATGGATACATTTCTGCAGAAGGGTTTTTAGGGACTTATCTTCTCTGGGGTTCCATTGTAACCTGTTAGGAAGACAACGGAAGCAGGAAGGCGGGACCTCAAAGCTAGTCATAGAGGAGGCTTTGTGAAGGCTAGCGTCCATCTCTTGGTCATGGATGGGGTTTCCCCATCAGCCCTTTGAGGAAACAGTTGGACCCCTCCCCTCACTAATCCCTGCTTAACAGGAAAATGCCTTGGTGGGTTTACTTTTTTGCTGGCTGGAGTAGATCCCAAGACCAGGACTTTGGAAGAAACCAAAGTGGAACAGGCCCTCCAAATGCATCCCTAGTTTGACAGGCATCCTAGTGCATACTGGGATGGGCTGCCTGGAAGTGTTAGTTCTATGCGAGCACCTGGATGTCTGCAGTAAAAGCTCCTAGTTCTTTAACGTCACAGCAAGTTGCCTGCCATGGGGACGAAAGGTGCTCTCATGCCACAAGTCACTGGTGCGTTTACAGTGTGTGAGGGGCTCCCAGTGCTGTGGAACAACAGCTGCATCGCCAACTATTGTGATTGTATCATGGCTAAACATTTGGTGTTTTCTTTAAGTCCCAGCTCTCAGTTTTCATTTCAGACGCCCTGGTGGTTAGGGACAAAAGCTTGACAGCGTGAATAGGGTGACCAGATGTCCCGATTTTTGGGTCTTTTTCTTATATAGGCTCCTATTACCCCCCCACCCCCGTCCCGATTTTTCACATTTGCTGTCTGGTCACCCTAAGCATGAACCCTAAAGGCTCAACAACCAGAAGGCAAACAGAGAACCCAACATTTGTAATTTATTACTTACTATCTCATGGGAGGTTTGGGGACCTGACTCGTGATTTCTGAGTTGGGGTTGGTGATGCTGCAAAGGTGATTGGGTGCAAAAAGCACGGGCGCCTCTTGGGACCCTGGACTGATTTCCAGCCAAGCATTCAGAATGTGGAGGAGATGAGGCGCTGCCTTTAGAAATATGCAATCCTCATTCAAAGCAATATGCATATCCATGTTCTGGTTGTGGCAAGTGGGGAGGGGCTAGGGAATTGGATCCCCCTCCCTCGCCCCCCAAAACCAGCATTGAGTTAGATCCAGATTGTGTTTTTATTCAGACCCCCAAGATCAAGAGGGTTCAGGTGAGAGGCCCCATTTGTGTTGTGAGGCACATGTGACACCCTTTGGGTGTGTGTGTTTCTTTCCAGCCACAGGCCAAGCTGAGCTGCACCCCCATGTTGTGATCGCCACCACGTTGCACGTCGTCCCCCATCACCCCCCAGAAGTGGCCCCCACCTGCTTGTCATGGTGATACAGCGACGCCAGCGTGTACGGCAGGATCTGGAGCGCCGAGAAGGTGAAGCCTGTCAGGGCGGCCGAGACAGTAACGATGAGGACGCTCTGGGAGAAGCATATGACGAAAGGAGCCAGGGGGAAGAATGCCACGCTGGCCAGGTAGACCGCCCGGGTCCCAAACTGCTTCACCAGCCGGTCCATGATTGTCGAGAAGAAGATGGAGATGACGCATTGGAGGAACAGGCCCAGGCTGCCCATGCGGACGCCTGAAAACAACAGACACACTGGTGGGGAAGGGGGTGGTGGGCAGGCTACCCCTGTTCAGCTTTCCAAAAGCCAAGCAACTATGGGGACTCTGTAGGGCCCAAGCAGGGTCTTTCTGCACTACTCCATAGAGGTCAGCACATTTCAACACAAGCTCTGGAGACCAGAGTCCATCCTTGCTCGGAGCACAGGTACAGGATGGGCAGCAGTAACGCGAGATTCCCCACCCTGCCAGTCTCCATAGTCCATTCACTCCTTTGATTCTCTACCGAGATTACACACAAAGGACCCCCCAGACAGTGCTGGTGAAAACACCACCCACATGCAGGGGAAGAACCGAGGGGAACATTTCAGAGGCACAAAGGGCATTGGCAGCTGTGCCTTAGAAAGTCACTCCCTCACCTTCCCCCGACTCTCTCCCCAGAATCCATCTCTTGCCTGCTTGCTAACCAGGAAGCGCTATCCGACACCAAAGCAGCAACAAAACAAAAGGGAATAAAGAGTGGTTTTAAGTTGGTGGGAAATTAGAGTTTGGCACACAGAGAGATATCCACAAGCTGCTCTGAAGCATCCGGCAGCCATCCTGCCCTTCCCCTTCGGAGAGGCACGTTGGATTACAGGTAATTAGACCATTAACTTTTTGGAGCAGGGACTGTCGCCAACAGGATGTTTGTACAGTGCCTAGCACAATGGCCCTACCTGGTAGAAGCCTCTGGGCCTACCATAGCAGAACTGTTAAACAACAATTAAGCTGATTCTTGAGCTAACGGAGACATTAATATGAATGATTACAGCCTAACAAAGGAGGAAACGTACAAGGCAGAAATAAGGAAATCTAGAGACCAAGGTACATAACTGACGCATGCAGGAGAAAGAGGACGGTGACATATGTGCCTCGATCTGGGAGGACCAGAAAATGAGAGGCTGTGGACCTGAGCCAGAGGGCTCCAGGGCTTCCAGAGAACATGCACATGGAAGGGAACCCAGGAAGAGAGCAGTGTAGGAATGAGCGAGTCAGTCTGGAGACAGGGGTCTGAACATCATTATCGCAGCTTGGCTCATCTCACTGCTACTTAACACTCCCAGGACTTTGCACCACCAGTCTCTAAGTGATTTACAAGAGGTGGGCAGGCATCATGAGCTCCATTGTATAGAGGGGGAAACTGAGGCACAGAATGGTGCGGTGACTTGTCTGAGGTGACAGTGGATCAGTGGTAAAGCCACAAACGGCCAGTTGAGCGTGCTGGCTGCTGGATCACAGTATCTCTTAAGAATTCAGGCACCAGACCTGTGCTCCATCGCATCAGGCTCTAGTCTCATATTTTATGTTTCAGAGGAAGAGAAAGTCACCCCGTAATGTAGCCAAGCAGCTGTGTAATGTTGCCTGACGAGTGGGAGGGGGAGAATTCCTTCCTGCCCCTCCACCCCCAAGATGATCAGCTTACATCCCTTGGAGCATAAGATTTTATGTCAAGGAAACTAACTGAGGCCTTGGCTACACTCGGGACTTCACAGCGCTGCTGCGGCAGCGCTGTGAAGCATGAGTGTAGTCGAGCCGCCAGCGCTGCGAGAGAGCTCTCGCAGCACTGTATGTACTCCACCTCTCCGAGGGGAATAGCTTGCAGCGCTGCAGGCTCTGATTACACTGGCGCTTTACAGCGCTGTACTCGCTGTGCTCAGGGGTGTGTTTTTTCACACCCCTGAGTGCAGCAAGTTGCAGCGCTGTACACCGCCAGTGTAGCCAAGGCCTCAGTTCTTCACACTGTTGCCAGGTGCTGGAGACTGGTAAAAACTAGGGGTGGGTTTGGGGTTTGCAACACCACGTAGAGAGAAGTTGGCTTTTGGTTCTGCTCATCACCTACCTGTGCCTCTATTTTCCCATCTGTAAAATGGTGAAAGTTCCATTTACCCACCTTTCAGATTTTGGGATGAACTACTAACAATAGTCATTAAAAAACTGGTAGGTTCAGGCAAGTGGTTCTGGTCCTGGCAGATTCTCATCCCAGCCTATGCAGCAAAGCCACATGTGGCCCAAATAGAGCACCAAGTGCTGCCAGACATAGATATTAATATACCTACCTCCCTGCTCCCATCTCAGCTAGAGAGGATACCCAACTCAGACCTGTTTACATTGCAACTGGGAGAGTGCCTCCCAGCCTGGCTAGACAGACTTATGTTGGCAGAACTCAAGCTAGTGTGCTAAAGGTAGCTGTGTGGATGTTGTGGCACTAGCAGAGGCTTGGGCTTCGCACCTGAGCTCTGACCCAGTGGGTAGGGAGAGATGAACCCTAAAGGTAGAGTCCATCCTGACCCCACCTCAGTGTTACGACTCCCCTGCATATGGAAGCAAATTCTGCCTCTGCAGCCTTGAAGGCAGTTGGCTCATTCATTACCTTCTTCATAGTGACGTCTGGCTTCTGTTCCCGGCTCGGCCCTGGGAACACCCTGGTACAGCCCTTCGCCAACAAAGTCCGTGTAGAACAGCATGAAAGTCATGAGGGCCATCCAGCTGCACAGCTCGGCCACAAAGAGCCGCCGGATCACCTTGGGGATGCGGCAGCAGAGGCCATGCAGCCGTGGGACCAACGCGCAGAGGTTCCTCAAGGCCTGGACCACATGCCTGGCTCGCAAGAGGCTCTTGGATACCTGGCACGAGCAGCAGCTGGGGGACGAGGGCTTGGGGGAAGAGTCCTTCAGCGCGGGGCCTGCCAGAGCGTCCACCTGCCCCACTGCTTCCTCCGTCACAAAGAGGGTGGCCAGGACGCAGCCCAGGAAGATGATGGTGAGGAGGCTGAAGAGGCACTTCTCCTGCCCCCCCAGGTAAGGGGCCAGGAAGCTACCGGCCCAGTCGATGGCTGGAAGCAGATAGCCGACGCAGCCACCCAGGCTGATCATGAAGGCGTACATGGAGAAAGCCTGCCGGCAGTTGTCAGGCTCCTGGAAGAGGTCCGAGAGCAAGGCCTCTAGGGGAGTGAAGCAGACCTGGCCGCAGAAGTCCAGCAAGCCAATGCCCAGGATGAGGAAGGCAATCTCCAGGGGGTGAGCATTGAGGGCAAAGAGGCCTGCCAGGCGGCTGGCATGGGGGATGATGAAGAGGCTCAGCAGGACTCCCAGGCACAAGACCCAGATGAAGGGCCGCCGCCGGCCATAGCTGCTGCGCCAGTGGTCGCTGGCGGAGCCAATCAGCGGTACAAAGACAAGGCCCAGGACAGGCCCGATCCCTGGAATGGAGACAGAGACGTGGCTTTAGGGGCAGCGTCCTAGTGCTGCAGGCGATCCCTGTGCCCAGCAATAAGAGCTAGGGCCAAGGCTTTCACAAGCGACTAGTGATTGCGGGTGCCCATCTGAGGCACCTTAAGGTGGCCTGTCTGTCAAAGTGCTGAGCACCCGCCCTCTGACAATCAGGCCCCTTTAAGCGGTCTCTCAAGTGGGACATCCATAATCACTTGTGAAAACCTTGGCCTTAGCTCAGCCCAAGAAACCAGACCCCCACCATCACCTGCCCCCTCACCATTTACGGCTTCTAGGCAACTTGGTAAGCGCACCCTAGAAAAGCCCTCCACCATGCATGTCAGAGCACTTCATCAACATTAAGCCCTCAGCCCCTCAGGGAAGTATCCCCGTCTTAGAGAAGGGGAAACTGAGGCAGAGACATGCCAAAGCCACACAGGCAATTCAGAGGCAGAAGCCAGGAATAGAACCCAGGAGCCCTGGCTCTCAGTCCCCAGCTCTAAGCCAATAGGCTGCACATTCTCCCTGGAATAGGGTTGTCTCAGCTGATCAGAGCGTGGGGATACAAATCTTCATGCCCCGATTCCCCACTGCCCTCTGAACCCACAGAGGGGGTGAGCATCTCAGTTGAAGAAAGAAAGAAGCCACCTACCCAAAACCATGGTCATGAACTTCTCCTCCACACCCACTTCCAGCAAGAGCGGTGGCACGTAGGTGATCCCAGCAGCCAGGCAGACCTCCAGGCCGAACGTCAGGGAGTTGACCAGCAGGAGCTGGGCTTTGCGGTTGTGGAAGAGCATGCTGACCCACACTTTCTGAGCCATGCTGCCCTTGCTCCACTCAATAGGAGAAGGCTGTGTCAACCAGGCAGCAGCCTTCCTGGGGTGCCCAACAGACAGACACCAAGGTCCGAAGTCTCCTTTCACAGTCCAATGGAGAGACACTGGCTGCCATTTTTATCAGCAGTGAACAGCTTGTCCCTTCTTCCTCCTTAGGTTGCAAGATGCAGTCACTACAATGCAGAGTCCAGGCACCGGTAGACAGGCTTCATATTCCAGGTCTCTCCCCCGGCTTCACATTCTGTACTACGGAGAAAAGAAGAGAGCACATTAGAAATCAGAAATCCACACCAGGGTGGGTTCCTTCTTAAGGGGACCAAAACAAGAAACAGTTCCCCATTCCACTGAAGTCAACAGCACCATCCGTCTGGAGTGGGACACAAAGCTACAGTCACGAGGAGGGCACTGGACAGCGTTCCCCAACACAAAATCACTCCCACTGGCCTTTGCAAACAGCATCACTGTCGGCAATATCAAAGGACCATGGTTCACAGAGAGGCCAAGCCTTGGAAGGCTCAGCCCCTTCACTGTCAGTCACCCCAGACCCTCTTCCATTTCTTACTGGCATCACAGTAAGTGCTTAGAGGTCCTCACGGAGATCAGGGCCCTGTTGTGCTAGGTTCTGTACAAACACAACGTCAGAGATGAACCCTATCCCAGAGAACTCACAAGCTAACTAGACAAGGCAAAACGAAGGATTATCTTTGTTTTACAGATGGGCAACTGAGGCAGAGGGAGATTAAGTGACTTGTCCAAGTCACATAAGGAGTTGGGGACAGAACCAGGAGTTGATTCCAGATCTCAAGGCCTCGGCTAGTGCCTTGATCATGAGACCCGCTGTCACACACTGCTCCTTCCCACAGCCTAGATGCACAAAGCTCTCAGGTCAATATTTTTACCTGAACTATGTACCCATCATCTTGGCAGGGGCATGATATTCAGCAGCACAGATGGTGCCTCATTGAGTTTCACAAATAAATATGACCCAGTTCAGCCTCCTCTGCCAGTAAATGGCAATTATCGTGAGCATTACTTGGTCATCTGAGCTAATATTGCCAGCTGAATCATCTGTTTTCCCTTTAACATGTTCCATCTCTCCCACCTAGCTCATGCAGCTTCTCACAGGGACTCTGAGGATGGGCTCAAAGCAAGGGGAGGGGAGATATCAGAAGGAGTCCTCTGCCATGAGCCTGTAGATATACCAGGGTGCTGTTCCCCCTCAGTAGATCCTGTAAACTCAGCGGGAGCTGGCCTGGTCGGGCATAGGATGGCAGAGTGAACAGCTGCTCCAGGCAGCTGAGCTTCAGTAGATGGAATCGCTGACTGGGGCAATACTGAATCAGTGCCCTTTGAGGAGGGAACAGCCATTCATGTGCCTTAAAGCTGGAGATCAGGCCACTTCTGCTCTTTGAAGTCCTCAGGGCATGTTTTCTATCTTGGTTCTTTGTGACCCATATCCCACAGCAGTGGAGTGTCTGCCCAAGTATTTATGGGGTCATCACAACACCCTGGGGAGGTAAGTCTCATAGCTCCCCAGTTCATAGATGGGGAACGGAGGGCTTGTCTATACCGGGAAATAAATTTGGATTAAGGCAGGCTATGAAAATTTAAGTGGAATTCCTGAATAACTCCATGTGTGGATGCTCTTTTTCCAGAATAAGAGTGCCTTATTCTGAATTACCTTAATCCAGATTGGAAGTGGATTAAAATAATTCCAAATAAGGACATCCACACATGCAGGGCTGGCTCTAACTTTTTTGCCGCCCTAGGCAAAAAAGAAGAGCGCCGCCCCGCTGTAACACCCCCCCCCCAGCGCCGCGCCGCCCAAACCCCTGCCCCCCCAAAGTGCCGTGCCAGGCCGTCCAAACCCCTGTCCCCCCGAAGCGCCGTGCCAGGCCACCCGAGCGCCGGGCCAGCCAAACCCCTGCCCCCGAGCGCCGTGCCGTGCCGCCCTAACCCCTGTGCCGTGCAGCCCTAACCCCCGCCCCAAGGGCCGCGCCGGGCCAGGCCGGGCCGCCCAAACCCCCGCCCTCCCCCACCCCAGCGCCACGCCGCCAAAGCCCCCCCCAGCACCACGCCGCTGCCGCCGAAACACTCCCCGCGCTGCCCGGCCGAAACAACAACAAAAAACAAAAAAAACCCAAAAAACCCACCGCAAGCGCCCCCCGCCACCCCAATATTGGCCGCCCCTTCTAAGGTGCCGCCCCAAGCACGTGCTTGGTCAGCTGGTGCCTGGAGCCGGCCCTGCACACATGGAGTTATTCAGGGATCGGTAATCAGGAATAGTTATGCTGGAAAAACTCCCCAGGTGTACAAGCCCTGAAATCCAGGGAGATTAAGGGTTTGTCTATAAAGCCCCACAGTTCAGACTATGGAGGGGTGAACTACAGTAACTCCCCTGTGTGGACGCTGTGGGAGTGAACTATATATAGGATACCTTAGTTTGCTAGGACTAATTTAACGCTAACTAGGTACCTTTTATTTCCCGCTCGCAGCATCCATATGGGGCAGTAAAGCACTGCGCACTAGCTGCAGTTCACACCCCCATAGTCTGAACTGTGGGGCCATGTAGACATAGCCTAAATGACCTGTCCGGTGTCACACAGATCTCCCCAGTCAATTGTTTTGCTAAAAGAATGCTGGAGGAATGGCATGATGGACATTCAGGCAAGTTGGGGCAAATTTACTTAAAGTGGGAAGTTAAAACACATTAACATCCCTGCCCCCTCGTGGACATTCTCATTCAGAAGTAAAGTGGCCTAAGGTCTTGTCTACATGAACAATTAATCTGCAGCAAGCTGGGGTGTGACTCTACCCTGTGCTAGCCTGCCAAGGACTGTTATGTGCGCCCTGCTGACACGCACATTAACAGTTTGTTAGAGCACTTTGAGCAGTATGAGGACAAGATCAAAGTGTTCTAACAAACTATTAATGGACATCCAGAGGTTCCCAGGAACAAGTAACCTGGGGCAGGCTTTACTGTGGGGTAGATTCACACCTGTGATTGCTGCGAACTACATAGGTAAACCCTTAGTTTATTGTAGCGTAATCCTCACTAAAGCAAACAAAGGCCCCTTTACTTCTGAATGCACTTCACCTCAGAGGCCTGGGGAGATCTGTTAACCCCACAGAGCGAGGCACTGCATTAAGTATAGCCAGGTTTGGATTCCTGCTGTAGCCTTGGACGAGACAGAATTGTGCTTTTTACCCCAGTGACGAACCACCACAAGAATGTGGGGTTTTTTACTCCCTAGGGCAAACGTATATGATCCGTCTACCCAGGGTCACCTCCATCACTGCAGTAACTGAGCAAGTCTTACAGAGTAGATAGGAAAAACAACGAAGAGTCCTTGTGGCACCTTAGAGACTAACAAATGTATTTGGGCATAAGCTTTCGTGGGCTAAACCCCACTTCCTCAGAGTCTGGGAGAGTTTGGGATTTCTCCACCAGCCAAATAGCTCAGCCCAGACTTGGAACAATCTCTTCTTGGAGCATGTTGATGAGGCTTCACAGAGCATCATTCCCAACCTTTCCCTGCTGTTGCAATTATGATAATTGACAGAGGAGCCTCTTTCCTCCACAGAGTTGAGAAGTTCATGGGCAGTCATTAACTCATCACAGATAACCAACACCCATGGATTCATGCCTAATGTCTCTCCTCTCCCACTCAATTCTTTGTGACTCATTCACTTGCCCCCAGCTTCCCAAGGGTTAATGACTTCAGGGTGCCTCTTATTGTGTTTTATCTTCCTTAGAAGATTATGTGGGAGAGACAGACAGCCCAGCCCCTAGGTGGCATGGGGAATAGATAGAAAGATTCATGCCAGGAGCTGCAAGCAGATCAGTTGTTGATTCATGCACCCACCTCTGGGGTGGAGTGCAAAGCATCAATTTTACAAGCTGAGCCCCATAGGTGCACCCCTATGGCCACAGTGACTAAATGGGGCTCCCAAACATTTGTAAGGATGTGACCGCATGGGGACAACGGCAACAACTGTAAATTGCGTTAGGAGTCTTCAGAATGCAAAGTGTTACAGAAACAAGATCAAACCTCATCCAAGTCGTAGTTACTGCTCTGTGAGAGTGCCTAACACAAGTACTTTGCACCTCCAAAACAGCTTGGCTTTGCGAACCATTAAGACTCCCAACACTCCTCTGAGGGGTTATCCTTTCACAGCAGGAGAAACAGAGGCATCCAATGAAGGTTTAAACAACTTGCCCACAGTCAAATAGCAAGTTAGTGGCAGAGGTGGGAACAGAACCCAGGAGTCCTGTCCCCTAAACTAATATAGAAAATTTGAAGGCCCATTTGGGATTGGCCTGGATATTCTGAATCCATGAGATACACTAACGTCTATTGGGAAAGGATTGGGGGGCAGAAATCCACCCTTCTTAGATGTAGACTAGACAGGACATCTCAACAAGGCCAAGCATCATGCATGTGACAGCCACCTTCCTAGACAGCAAACTAGAGACTGAAGCAGGGACCTACCTGACAATATGAGCCTTGATACTCTGAGCCGGTCAGCTGAGAGCTATAAACATACCCTTATTCTCTGTGGATCAGGCACGCTGAAGACATAATGTACACTGACCAGTGGGTTACATGGGCTGCAGTCCCAGATGCCTGGATGGTTTACAGACTGGGGTTTAAAAATACAAAAAGACCTCAGATGCAAAACCCCCCTTCCCACTTCGTACTGTAGTGGAATTTCTAGCATTAATGAAGAGTAGCTGTAATGGGGGAGCAGGAGGTAGGATCTCAGACTGCCCTAGAATTTCAGACCAAGGCAGAAGGGCTCAGCCTCTCTTGTATCAGGAGAGGAGAGAGAGGTGTGTCTCTCTCCCCCACATCCAGCCTCCACTAAACTTTAGTAAGAAGATTAATCCCAATGTACACAGCAGCAATGCCAGATGTAAAGCACAGATTGGGAGCTACCAACTGTGACCCACTTACAGGTGATGCTGCTGCTGCCAGGAGCCCTTGTGGTATAAATTGCACCTTGCTCAAACATCCCTTTTTTTCCTCTCTCAGGACGAGCATTTACCAGTCTGAAGGTAAATGCCAACTTGGTTTTGGAGAGACAAGGTGTGGGGAGGTAATAGCTTTTATTGGACCAACTTCTGTTGGGGAGAGAGACAAGCTTTCTAGCTTACACAGAGCTTGTCTTTCTCACCAAGTAGATCCAATAAAAAAATATTACCTCACCCACCTTATCTCTGTAATATCCTGAGACCAACATGACTACAACAACACTGCATACAACTTGGTTTTGGCCACACAAGTGGAGTTGGGTGAGCGAACCACAAGAGAAAGAACAACAAGGAGTCCTTGTGGCACCTTAGAGACTAACAAATTTATTTGGGCATAAGCTTTCGTGGGCTAGAACCCACTTCATCGGATGTATTAAGTGAAAAATACAGGAGCAGGTATAAATACATGAAAGGATGGGGGTTGCTTTACCAAGTGTGAGGTCAGTCTAACGAGATAAATCAATTAACAGCAGGATACCAAGGGAGGAAAAATAACTTTTGAAGTGGAAAGAGTAAAGGCACAGAGTTAAAAAAGCGTTAGGATAGGATCAAACCACTGATTTGGCCAAACGCAAACAAAAAGTGTAGTCTTGGGACGCCTCAGAGAACCAGTGTCTCTTGAAACAAAGAACACCAGACTCACCTCCCTCCCTGCAGAGGAGCCAACAGATGATCCAGGTAAATTCCCATCTTTGCCCTGCAGGAACTTCATTTAATAAAGCCAGCCTGGCCCGGATGCAGAGAGCTCAGCGCTCCTTGCAAAAGTAGTTAAGTAGAGTTTGCAGGAAGCGGGAGGTGGAGCCAACCTGTGGGCACACACAGCACACCTACGGGGTTTGGTTGCTGAGCCCTCCCTTGCCTCTGATCTTTTTAAACACAGAACCACAGTATATTACCCCAGCACCTAGAGGCCTCGCCCTGTTGTGCCAGGTTCTGTACAAAGACACAGTCCCTGCCCCAAAGAGCTTACAACCTTCACGTTACAAAGGATACTGTTCTTCTGTTTCAAGTTCTACAGAGATGGGTTTGAAAGCAAACTCCATCTCACTTCAGATGGGAGCTGCCAGGTTCAGATCCATATCCAAACCTTGCTGCTCAAGCCCCGCTCCAATACAATAATAATAATAATAATAATACTTAGCACCAGCCATCTCCAAGCACGCTAAGAAGGCCAAGAATGGCCAGACCATTCCTGTTTACAGCCCGGGGAAGCAATACTGACTTGTAACTGCAATGGTAGCAATGGGAACTCAGCACATCAGAGGATCAGGCCCAGGGCTTTGCAAAGCCCTGCTCTCAATCGAGCGGATGCCTGAAGGAGAACTACATGACTGGCCCCAATCCTGCAAGGTTTTCTATGCCGGTGGACCCGTGTCTCCATGGAGCACCACTGGGCTCTGCCCTTAAGAAAAGGGCTTGCAAGACTGGGGCTATGCTTAGGGTGACCATACGTCCCGTTTTGGCCAGGACAGTCCCTTTATTAAGCCCTGTCCCAGCCGTCCTGACTTTTTTTTTTCCAAAAGGAGGCATTTGTCCCATTTGCTCTTGCTGAATTGAGCAGTTGGCAAGAGCAAATAGGACAATTGCAAAAGTGGGGTGCGGTGCAGAGCAACGTGGGGGGGGGGGAAGAGGCCAGCCCCCCGCAGAGGGGGAGGCAGAGTTCCAGCATGGGTGGAGGGCAGGGTTCCAGCAATGGGCAACAGCCTTGCGTGGGGGCCCTCAAAGGGTTCCAGCCACCAGCAGCAGCCTCCCATGGGGGGGGGGGGGGAACCCTCAGGCGAGCACCTGGGGTGTCCCATTTTCTCTTTGAGAAATAGGGTCACCCTAGCTAAACTCCCTCCCAAGGAACAGCACTAGGGGAAACTCAACATTTTCCATTCACAGGGGATTCAGGGCTCACTGTTAACCACACTCCCAAGCACTCCATCCCTATGAGTTTCAGGTTCAAGTGAGGCCCCCAAAACTCAAAGCAGAACTCTCTCCCATGACCGAGTTCCTCGCCCTGACTCATACGGAACTCCTTCCTTGCAGAAGGTGGGGCTTCCATCTGAAACTTAGCTCAGATTTGTGGCACCTTAGAGACTAACAAATGTATTTATTTATGCTCAAATAAATGTGTTAGTCTAAGGTGCCACAAGTACTCCTCGTTCTTTTTGCTGATACAGACTAACACGGCTACCACTCTGAAACTTAGCTCAGATTTGCAAACCTGGCCCACCAGTGGGCTTTTAGTGCAGCTGGGGAGCATGGGGTGTCATCTGCATTTGGATATTCTGGATCTGCCCCCGCCTGCCCTCAGTGTCCTGCCCCCAGCCACAGGTTCAATCCAAGATTTCGTTTTAATTATTTTTACACCCTACTGACTGAACTGGCAATAGCTTTTCACTCAGAGAAACGACAGATCAGCTTGTAAAGACTTCCTCACCTGGTAACCAGGTAGGTGGGTGGGACTTGAAATGATTTGAAGGGAGAAAGCCAGAAGAAAAGGAGCTTGCTGGCCAGACAAAGAGAAATTAAGCTCTCAGTCTCTGAGGTGGACAGGGGATCCATTTCAACAACAAAAAAAGGCGAACGCTGGATGTTTGACATTCTTGCTATCCCAGCCTCTCCAATAAAGTGGGAGGAGAGACTTTTAAGTGTTCAGGGACTGACAGATTGACTGGGTCCAGCTAAATATAGCTGGCCTGAAAAGACTGGCCGTTTATTAGTCAAGCAGCCAGAGAAGGTGGGATAAATCCAAAACAAGATAGCTGCCTGGGGGACACAATCCCTGGAAGCTAACTCATTTTAGCTAGTAGCCCAGTGCCTTCTTTAGATTCTTGCAATTCCCTCATTAACGTCCTCTCCTTATTCAAAGGTTGCAAAGCAGATTTCAATGGGTTACTAATTATTTATATTGTGGGATCACTTAGGAACCCTGGTTGTGAACCAGAACGCTACTGTGCTCGGTGCTGTACAAACAGAACAGAAAGGTGATCCCTGCCCCCAAAGAGCTCACGCTCGCAATACAAGACCAGAGGTGGAACAGACAGATGGGAACACAAGGGAACAATACTGAGTTTAAAGCTGGTGAAAGGAACTAGTTTGACAGCCTTGGAGACTAGAGTAGACAGGGTGACTCATGGTAGCTCGTAGAGGTGATCCCTATACTACCCCTTTGCCAGCTAACATGTTAAAATACAATTTGCCCTGGCTACACTAGGGTTTTAAAGCTTTTTAGCTAACAGGCTTTAAGCAACACCTTTTATTTTAGGTTCAGCCTCCCCACAGACACTGGGAAACGGCCTATACACAACATGCTGTCAGCTGCACCAAACTAGCCAAAGAAAGCACTCTCTTTTTACTCTGATCTCGTCAAAGCCAGAGAGTTGCAAGTAACACCAACATTGCTCAGACAGAGGGGAGATTATTTTTAACTCGATGTCCTTTCAAGATCTGGGTTGATCTCTGATCGGCTGGCTGAGAAAGTTCCTGCCTTTGGGATGAATTCTCACTGTGGATAATTTTCTTAGGGGAAAAAAAATCACAATTTCTGATAGCTTTTTAAAAAGCTAAGTAGTTTGAGTGAGATACCTCAACTAGCAAATCAATACTCTGTAGACTGAATTGCAAGGTTACCTAGCATTTTCTCTTTCAAGAAATCTGATGTCCTTACAGGAATGACTCACTGACAGAGACAACAGGTTGTCTGCCCTTGATGTTCTTGGCCTGCCTCAGTCTGTCAATTCTCTACCTCTCTCCTTGTTACAATACACATTCCCCTGGGTCCCAGGGCCTGATTCTCCAGTGCTCTGCATCTCTTCCAGTGCCAAAGAGTCAAAGACATTCCCAAATCAAAATGGCAGCCATTCAGGTCTGCCCAGCCTTTCACCCACTTGGCATCACTGACTGTGCAAACTGTGCAAACAGAGAATCAGGCCCAGGGAATCTCTGTGAACCACCAAGGGCTGGTATGAACTGCTAAGCATCATCTTAAATGCAGATGAAGGGGAAAAAGGAGAGTAATAAGACAGCTCCCGAAGACTCATTGCCACGTGCAAAGTCTCTCTTAAGCAGTTTTACTGTCCAAACGTAAACAAATCAAAACAATTCCTCAGCTCAGCCTTTATATCTCAGGCTTTTGCTGCCCCCCCCCTCAACCCCAGGCACCCTGGCAGTCCTCTGGGCTCCCTATTCCCAGGGGGAGCAGGCAGTGAGAGCCCCATGTCCAGCTCAGCCTGACACACCCAGGCTTCCCCTCACCAGCTCTCTGCTTTTCAAGCTCAACTGGGATCAGTTGACCAATCACAAACACACTGGCCCTGCTCTCTTCAAGGGCCAGTGTCACCCTGTGATGGGGGCATTACTCAGATTTCATAATGAATAGAGTCTTGGTATTTTGCATTTGTATGGCCTCATTTATCAGGTCTCAAAGCACATTACAGAATAGGTCAGTGGGATCCCCCATTTTACTGAGAGGGCAACTGAGGCACCGCATTTCAAAGACTTGCCTAAGGTCCCGCAGTGAGTGCAGCTGTAAGTACGGCTCCTGCCTTGACTCCAGGGGGGGATCCACAAAGAGACTTGGGTGGGGTCTAACTTTTAGGCACCTAGAAGAAAATCACAGGAACAACACTGCAATCCACAAAGCCTGAGCTGGCTGTCTAGGTTCCCCTTCTGATGGATGGGGGGAGAGAGGACAGGAGCCTTAGATGGTGATCCATAAAGCCAGCATGTGGGAGACACTGACCAGAGGCCGGGGGTGTCCTAAGCCCTGCCCGCCTCCCAGAGATAGGCACCTAAGTCAGGACTGCAGGGAACTCTGCTATTGATCCAAAAACTCTGGGAAGACGGGCACTCAGCTGGCTCAACCATGCAGGGTCAGGAGGAAAACAGCCGGGGGCAAAGCTCTCCTTTCTAGTTGTTAGCCTAGTGGACAGGATACTCAGCCAGGAGGTCAGAGACCAACCCTGGTTCCAGTCCCCCTCCTCCTGAGGGGGAGAAGGGATTTGAACACAGAGCAGCCGAGTGCCCTAACCACTAGGCTATGGAATATTCTGATGGGGGGCTTCCTCGGTCTTTCCTATTGAAGTTACTTCACATTAATTCAATAATGGAATACTTAGAATTACTCTATAGCTGGGCGGTTGGAGCACTCCCCGGAAAACTGGCAGATCCCTGTTTGACTCCTTTCTTCTCATCAGAAGGAGGGACTCGAAATGAGGGTCTCCCACCTGAATAACCTAACCACTGGACTAAAGTTATAAGGGAGGTCCTCCTCCCCCCAGCTGTTTCCTATGAACTCGCCTGAGGGGACTGATCTGGTACTGGCTTCTGAGCACGCCTACCGGATTATCCCACCCCGCTCCCCCCCATATTTGGGCAGCCGAATGCCTGTCTTCCCCAGTTTGTGAACTGCTCTGGAGTCTGGGAGGCAGGTGTCTGGATGCCTAGACTGAAGCTGCAGTGTGCATGCCCAGAGGAAAAAACAAAACAGGTGACGAGTGAGTTTAGGTGCTTCCAGGGTTAGGGGGAAGCTGGGCGAGAGTTCTGTGGGTCGCACTGGTGCCTAAAAAACAGAATTTAGGTACCTACGTACCTTTGTGGATACCACTCCTATAGCCTCACATTCTAGCCACTAGACCACGATTAACAATTAACTCCACAGCTCATTTTTGGAAATGAAATAAAAACCTCAGGCCTCAGTGTTTAAGCCAATCTCCAACTATCGGGGTTAGACCAGATGACTCTTGCGATCTCTGCTAACCCTATGGTTCCATGATTAGGGCAGGAACTAGATGGAGGGCAAAGTATCTCCCTGCTGCGTGGTTCCTGCACCTTTCTCTCAGGCAGCTGGTGCTGGCCACTGTTGGGGAGACTTGGGTCTGATCCAGCATGTAGCATAATGCTTCAGTCAGCATAATCCTGCTTGCCCCTTTGCCTCCCCACAACCCAGCAGGTTTGGTGCAGAAAGTCCTTCCAAGCAAAGGGCAGAGAGAGGGGTGTGGTAAGTGCATTGCTACCAGTGGGGTTTCCATTTACAACCACAACGTTACATTTCTAACCTTTGAGGGACATCGTTAGGATGATTATTAATTCCCCTCTCTCTGGAAGCCCTCTGGAATCAAGGATGTGTGGGAGAAAGAGAGCGCAAGTGTTTAAGGAAGGGCCGTTCAGACACTGCCAGATCCCTGCACAGCTATCAGCGTCTATTCACTGCAGCTGACTGTGAAAGACCCCATGGAGAATAGCTCTGGCAGGCTTGTGCGGGATGAAATGGAAAACTCACCTGACCTCCTCTGACTCCCCCCCACAATCTCCTTGACTCCTCTCAAAGCGGGGGAAGAGAGAGTGAACATTGAAGAGGGAAGGTGGAGAAGTGTAATGTATTTAGTCTCTCTGAATTAACACTATGTTTCCTTTGAGCCCAGGACTCCATTATCTCAGCCTCACTGGGTTCAGCCAATACTTTAGGGAAAGAGAAGAAACCAAACGCTGGAAATCCCTTCCCTTTGGTACCAAACACAGGAGGTCCAGGAAGGCATCAAGGTCCCAAATCCACCTGCAATTCCATTGCTTTCCCTAGCTCTTCAGAGGGCAGAGTGTGGCACAAAGACTGCAGTGTAGAATTTGGGCACCATGTTTGGTGCTGCAGGTTGGGAGGACCCTTTCACTTCGATTTGCAGGGAGATGTTAGACCACCAGGAGGACATTGATATTGGTCAATAAAAAGCCCTTGGATTTCTCTTGCCGTGACAATAGTCTCTTCCTTGCCAATCCAGCCGACATTATTTGTCTTGCAATAAAGCCTAGGAGCCTCAACTTACATCAGGGCCCTAGTGCTCGCCCCAAAAAGATTTCAGTTTGAACAGACGAGACAGACAGAGGAAGGATTATCCCCCATTGGGGAATAGAGGCCCAGAGAGAGAGGAAGGGCCAGACTTTCAACTGCTCAGCACCCACAATTAGTGGTGGATTTTCAAGAGAGCTCAGCACCTAACATGCACCCATTGTGCAGAGCTCTTTTGATAATCTGGAGTAGGCCCTTTCATAGCGAACCACAGTTATGGAAGCGAACAATGTTGTATTCGGCTGCTGCCCAATGTCTGTTCAAAACTATGGTGATGGAGTCCATTCTCTTGCCAAGTCCCCTCATGCAGCAGGTACGGGCTGATCTGTGATTCAAAAGGAATGGCTCGGCAGATGAGGCTGATGACCAGAACACGCATGCTGAGGTGGTCAATGAAGCTGCTGTCAGCCATAGCCTTGGTCTGCTGGGCAGGCCACTTTGCCTGGATGGAGTTGTTTAAGACGAAAGCTCTGGCCTACCACAGGCCATCTCACGGAAGAATGTGGGCCTGGTTCTGCTCTCAGTGATGTTGGTGTGGATTCAGAATGATTCCACTCACATCAGGATACTAGCACTGTGTAAGAGCAGACACAGGCCCCTGGCCAGACAACGCCAGCAGAGGTTTGCTGGGGGGATTGAAAAGCTAAGTTGGGATGGTTGGTGAAAGTTTCCAGCTTGTTAGGGAACAAGTCAAGGAAGGAGGCAGAGATCTACTGGTCCTGGAAGGAACCCAGGAATCCAGAGGGAACCCCAAAAAATGCAGAGGAGAGGCAGAAAAA
Organism: Emys orbicularis; assembly: GCF_028017835.1. NCBI lineage: Eukaryota > Metazoa > Chordata > Testudines > Emydidae > Emys > Emys orbicularis. The sequence continues at coordinate 143,416,691 of NC_088686.1, forward strand.
TCAGGAGTTCTGAACTTATTCCAGACACCAGAGTGTGTTTCATTCAGGTGCTGTTTGTGTATTGAATGGGTGACTCAGCTCAGTTTGTTTTATACTACAGTACTTTGTGCCTACGTACTTCCTGTTATCTTTGAAAAGCACGGCGTAGAAACAAGCAAGGCCTCAGGTAGCCGGTCAGTAGTTATCCTCATTTGACCAACAGCGATGCTAAGGCACAGCTCAGCATGGCCACTTGCCAAGGCCACACGCTGAGTCAGCAGTAGAGGGGATGAGAGTAATAGAGAGCTTTTATGGTGGGCTTTTCATCCAGAGAGCTGAGGGCTTTGCAAAGGAGGCAAGTAGAGCAGGTTGGGATTTTTCAACAATTGTTTCCCCGCTCCCTCTCCCCCCCCGAATCGCCTCTCCCTCCTAAGTTCCTTTTCAGTGGCAAAAAATAGGAGAAAGAAAAAAAAACCCAACAATTGTATGTTGAAGGACGTGGGGGAGGGGGAGAGAGAAGAGGACTGAAAATATTTGGTAAAAGATTTCAGCAAGTCCGTTCTTTTCAAAACCTGTGAAACACATTGTTTCCCCCCTTCATTGTTCGACTAGCTCATCCTCTCCATTTCAGTGGAGGGGAAAACTGAGAAAAGGGAAGTGACGTGACTTGCCCTAGGTCACCCAACAGGTCAGTGGCAGAGTCAGGGATTTCAGCAAAAAGAACAGGAGTACTTGTGGCACCTTAGAGACGAACAAATTTATTTGAGCATAAGCTTTCGTGGGCTACATCGGATTTCAGCAGAGATCTAGAGTCCCTCCAGCGTTCAGGCCACTAGGAAACACTGCCTCAGAGGTTGCGTGTGACTCAGACAGGCTCCTACTTTTATCAGACCCTCCAGCCAAACCAATTTATCTTGTTAGAGAGCAGGGGGTGGAGGGAAAGGTGATCAGAGACAGACTGTTCTGTAAAATCACACTATCACCTTGAAGGGAGAATTCACTGTTCTGAAGAAGTACTAGCCCAGGACTCTTTCCTGGCCTGGGGACGCTGGGCTGGCTAACGGCACCGTCTAGGCGTAGCCTTTTGTATAGAGACGAGTGTCCCCAAGTGGATCAATCCCCCTGCTCTTCACCCCTGCACTTCTCCCCCTGCTTCATGCTTTTTGGTTGTGCCACAACAGAGATTCTGTGGGACTCTTTATCTGAAGCCTCACCCTTCCGGAAGAGCCTCCGGCAGCTCAGCAGCCTCACAGACCTCTGGCCCCGCCATCCATTCCCTCTATTTGGTTGACAAAGGAGGAGGACCAGGAAGGGAAGTTCTCTCACACTGAGCTCCAGTATCCTGCTACCCTGTCCCTCACCCTCTCCAACCCAGAGAAACGATACTTCAGCAAAGGCAGTGCCCAGTTCGAACCTGACATGCTCTTCTGTCCCTATTAAAACAGGAACCACATGCCTGACCAAGAGGGGAGTTGACTGACTCACCAGAGAAGCAGAGACCATGGGCGGATGCTGGACACCACAGAGAATACATTACGCTTCCAGAGAGGGCAGTGCATCTGCAGCCCAGTGGATGCTGGGTAGGATCATGGTGGTCAGTACTCTGCAAAGGTCAGCCCACTTCAGGTCTGTCGAGTAGCAGAGGAAGGTACCTCCTGCCTGGAAGGCTCAGTTGCAGCCCACCATGGAAGGGCTTAATTGACAAGGAATGAGGAGCCAGCGCTCCAGGCTTCTACTGCTGGCATTAGGAGGGAATGTGGCATAGCGGTTAGTGCAGAGTGGTAGGAGCCAGGACATGGCAGGGCTTCTCAGGGGTGACTTGCTGGGCACTCCTGTGCAAGGGAGAAATGTCAGAGCCAAGGGTCCCAATCCTGGCACTCTCAAACATTGGGAAAGCTCAGAGCTGCACTGGAGCTTTGTAGCTCAGGCCCATTTCCATCAAAAAGAAGCTAGATCCTGTGGGGGAGGGAAGACATTAGTCCACTCAAAGGGTCAAATCAGCCCTAGAGCAATGAGGGGCCAAACACACTGACCGAGATACGGCAAGGCTGAACTTGGCCATAAGAGGGAGATCTCAGGACAGCATTGAGGGAACAGCAATGGGACTGCTGCACCTACGGCCCTGCAAGCCAGCCCTGAACAACTTTGTTTGCCCAGAACCAAATTTCTGCTTCGTCACCTGCATCCAGCACCTGGGAGTCTCAGACACAGGACATCTGAGGCTGGCCCTAGTGCTGTTTCTTCAACACAGGAACATAAGCATCGCCAGACAAGGTCCATCTAGCCCAGGATCCTGTCTCTGACAGCGGCCAGCACCAACTGCTTCAGATGAAGCTGTAAGCGCCCTACCATAGGCAGATAATCGACCTCCCACATCGGTCTCATCCCCATCTCTAACAGTTGGAGATGGGCAAAAAGACAGGGGGAAACAGGAGCTCCTAATCCGCCTTCTCTATCCCAGTCATTGTTTTAGATACTTTTATCATCACCTTCCCGGTTATTCATCTCCTTTCTAAGGTGATGAATAACCCAGCTTTCCAACCTCTGTTCATAGAGGAGTTTTTCCAGGCCCTTGACTATTGGATCACAAATTGAATACGAGTCAATCATGCAATGCAGCGAGTGGTATGAACAGGAATGCTGTGTGGAAGACATGGGAGGCAACTTCCCCACTCTTCTGGCCTCAGCTGGAGTATGGTGTCCAGTTCTTTAGGACACCATACTTTAGGAAAGAGGTGAACAAATTGGAGAGAGTCTGAGGACAACAACAAAAATGATCAAAGGTTTAGAAAATCTGCTCAGTGAGGAAAGGTTTAAAAAAAACAAAACTGGTCATGTTTAGTCTTGAGAAAAACAGTCTTCCAATATGTTAAGGGCTGTTATAAAGAGAACCAGGATCAATTATTCTCCATGTCCACTGGAGGTAAAACAAAAAGTAATCGGCTTAATCGGTATCACGAGAGAGTTAGGTTAGATATTAGGAAAAGCTTTCAAACTCTCAGGGTAGTTAAACTCTGGAACAGGCTTCCAAGGGAGGCTGTGGAATCCGCATCCCTGGAGGTTTTTAAAAACAGGCTGGACAAACACCTGTCAGGGATGGTCAAGGTTTACTTCGTTCTGCCCCAGTGCAGGGGGCTGGACTTGACCTCATGAGGTTCTTTCCAGCCCTACATTTCTATGATTCTCATCACCCTCCTTGGAACCCCCTCCAGTCCTGCAATATCTTTTTTTGAGATGGGATAACTGGGCCTGTGATTGATGCTCAATAACTAACCAGAGTTTCATTCCAACTCCTCTCTAAGCGGGTCCCACTGCACCATGCCTGCTCAGGCTTTATTTTAAGAGATGGGCCCATATTGTGAAGTCAGGATCTGAACACCCCTAGGGGTCAGGGAAGACTTGGTTCTGCTTTTTATTCTGGCTCGCCTACTGTGCCCATCACCATGACATCTGACCTAGTTTGCCCCTCTCCTTTCCCTCCCCTGCTCTAGTTTTTATTATTAGCAGAAGAATAAAAATGTAAATTGAATTGGAGGAGTGGGGGGGGGGCGGAAATAATAAGCTCCAGCCAGGTTCCCTCCCGTCCTCCGTGGCGTGGTGACTGGCACAGATTATATCCGAGGAGCCCCACATGACCAGGGCCCCGTATTTATATGTCAGTGTGTAAAACACACCCTGCTGAGCTGCCTTTTCTCCGCCAGAGGCTGGGGGCTTCTGCTGCGCGTCTGGTCAAACAGACGCACAAAGGGGATTAGGGAGAGCCTCTCAGCCCCGCAGCGTAATCCATCAAATTATCCTCTTGTTGGCGTTGCCATCCTCTTTAAAAAAATAAAAACTGAAAAAGCCTCCAAAGGTTTTTAAAGGGACTGAAGTTACGCTTGAGCCTGAAAGGCTCCACCCAGCTGCTCTAATCCGGCATCACAATGGGCTGGCTGTGAACTGAATGCTGGGGCGTAGGGAGTGAGGAGAAAGACACAGACACTGTTAAAAAGGACAGCGGCCTCCACAAGTGTGGAAATCCAACAGGTGGCTCAGGATCTGCCCTCCCCCCCCACCCCCACCCCGCTGCCCTCTTTCTGTATCTAGGGCCAGAAACAGAAGCGCTCAAAAGGGACTAATAATAAAATAGAAAATGTGACAACCCTCCTACTTCCAGACACACACACACACACACACACACACACACCCCGCTCATTCGCAAAAGAAGTCTGTCTGGTTTTCTGGAAGCGGTTGGATGGGTTAGCCATGCCTCAGGCGGCTCCTTCCGCCCAGCTTTGCCAAGTTCAGGATCTGCCTTTGCCTCTCTCAATACTAGAGAAGGGCCCAGCCTGCCAAGCTTGGATCCAATTCCAGACCCATCTGACTGCAGGAGGAGTTCAGAACGGGACTCTCCCCCGTTCAGTCGCTGTGTAATAACACGTGGGCGCTGTGCATTCCCGGGTGACCTTGTGGGCTTTTGTAACCAGATTTTCAACAACAAAAGCAACTCAGCAGCCACCATGTCCCTAAATTCCCAGCTCTCGGTAGGAAGGGGTTAATTCATTATGGAAAAAAATAGGTTCCCTCGAGTCCCCAGTACAGCCCTCTCCGCCCTTCTTCCTACACAAGGTAGAGACTCTTTAGGTGCTGACACTGATACTCGTGGATAGCTTAGCTAGATTCAGGGGGTGCCAGAAAAGGCAGATAGGGTTTAATTTGCCCTTTCCCAGCACCTTGCACAGCCATTTACACTGGCACAAAGTGGGTGTGAAGTGCTGCTGCCATTCTGACCAGGTAGCATTTTCAACTCGTGCAAGTGACTTTGCAAGGTGCAGCGCCATGGTGAACCAGGCCCATGAGCCTCATTTCCAGTAGTGACCAGCTTTCAGGGGTCAATTTAAGCCTGAGCCACATGGAGCATGCACGTTTCAGAGTGGCAGCCGTGTTAGTCTGTATCCGCAAAAAGAACAGGAGTACTTGTGGCACCTTAGAGACTAACACATTTATTTGAGCATAGGCTTTCGTGGGCTAAAACCCACTTCATCGGATGCATGCAGTGGAAAATACAGTAGGAAGATTATATATCACACACACACACACACAACTCTGGATAGATTCCCTGACTCATTGCTGCACCTGTTGGTTTATGCCCATTCGTAGCAAGTGTATCCCAAACCTCTTGTTCCGGACATTTGAGAGACTCACTTGAGTAGTTTCCCAGCAGTCCTAAAGAGAGTGGTTGGGAACTTTTGTGGAGGAAGAAGGTTAAAAGTCAGCCCTGATATTACACACGCACACAGGAAAGACACAGCAAAGGAAATTACAAAAAAAAAAAAAAAAGCGCCCTGAAACATCCAGTCACAGATAGGAAACTAGCTCATCATTACATTCCACAATTAGAAACATTCTGACTAACAACTAAAAGAAAGAAGCACATGATCCAGGGATTCCACACAGATCCTCCTCCCCAGACAGATAACTCACCAGCTTAACATCTCTCCATGGTGTCAAGAATCTGAAAAATGCAAGAGGTTTAGAAATGCAAGACTGAGAATGGCAGCAAAAAACACCCTGCAATTACAGAACTTGAGAGCAACCAACACGGTCAATACCAAATCCACAGGGTCAGAGGAATTGTTGCCACCAGCCAGACATTCATTTAAAAAACAGACCACTTTTGCACCACCCCCTACTAGCTAGTAAAGGGCTCAAAATAACTGAATTTCTTGGACAGATGTACCCTATGGACTAGGGATGGTTGAAACTGGCCCACTCAAACTCCACTTGGGATGCCAGGGACAAGGCCTCCCCCAGCACACCCCTCTGCAACTTAATGTCCTGGCAGAAGGCGAGACAGCCCCAAAGCTCTTTCAGGGTGCAGGGGGAATTTCAGTGTAAATCAGATCCGCCTGGGGAAACATATGAGATTTGACAGGTCTTTTCACCAGGGCCGGCTCCAGGCACCAGCCCACCAAGCGTGTGGTTGGGGCGGCGCCTGGAGGGGGGCGGCGTGGTGGGGCGCTCCGGCCCGAGAGCGGGGCCGCGACTGGGCTCGCCGCCCTCCCCGTGGCGCTCCGGCCGGTCGGGGAGAGCGGAGAGCCCCGGCCGGGCTCACCGCCCTCCTCCCGGCGCTCTGGCCGCCGGGGGCTCTCCGCCTTCCCCCCGGCGCTCTGGCCGCCGGGGAGAGCGGAGAGCCCCGGCCGGGCTCTCTGCCCTGCTCCCGGCGCTCCGGCCAGTCGGGGACTGCGGGCCCGCGGCCGGGCTCGGCGCCCTCCCCTGCCGCAATGGGGGGGGGGGTGTGTGTGGCCGGTGGCTTTTTTGCCTAGGGCGGCAAAAAAGCCAGAGCCGCCCCTGCTTTTCACCATGATCCACTGCATTACTTTTGTTAAAAAAAAAAAAAATTAAAAAAAAATGCTTCCATAGATTGTTTGGGGGAGCAGTCCAGCACTGGCCATAAAAAGGGGTTAGGGAAGAGAACAAACAAGAAGGAAATGTATAAAGTGCCTGCCCCTCTAATTTCCATGATTGGAAACACAATAGGAAGGAAAACTAGTTCAGTCTATTTTTCCCATATGAGCAATATGTGCTGAAATCACACTGAACTCAAGTTACACTACTGGCAAGTCAGCCCTGGCTCCTGCAGTATCAGCATTATAGTTGCTTTGCTCATTTATGATGATGAGAAGAAAAAAAAAAAAAAGTCTCCAAGACTGTAGCAACTGTTAGGGTGTTAGTGATTGTCTTGAGACCACATTGCCTGTGTACAGAGCTGGGAAAATAGGAAGCGAGAGCTGAACTTCTTGTTTACGATGGGAAGGTGGCAGGGCCGGGGCAAGGATATTTTGCACCCTAGGCGAAACTTCCACCTTGTGCCCCCCCCCCCCCCCCGAGCATCGCTTATTATAAACTTTCAAAAATGAATACTGCATAATGTAGCATTGTTCATTAGAATTAATACAAGGGGGTCAGAGGAGATAATCACAACTGTCCCTTCTGGCCCGGGGGAACCTATGAGCAAGGAGGAGGCTGAGAATGTCCCCAGCTCACAGGGTCTCTAAATGTTCCCAGGCTCTGAGTACTTCGCCCTCCAGTGGGACCCAGGGACAAGGAGAGCAGAGCCGGGCTCTCCCAGGGAGCAGGTGAGGATCTCCCTGGGGATCAGGGCTGGCTCCCCACATTGGCACAGTGCCACCGGGGGGGGGGCAGTTGGTGTTTGGAAGCGGCACCTGCGCCAGCCCTTTCCCCTCCGTCGCGCTGCGGGGTTTAGTTTCACTTTCTCTCACCCCAGGAGGCAGCTGCGCCCGGCCCCAGGTGCGGCGCGTTGGAGGGCGAAGCTCACCTGAGCTCAGGACCGCGTCCTGCCTCCCCCAACAGCTCCATCCCTCGGCTGCACTGGTCACCCCGGCCGGCTGTCTCCTCCTTGCTCCGCCGCAGGCTCCCACTGACTGTCCTGCGCAGCACCCCTCACTGCGGGTGCGGATTTGTTATGGAGGCCTCGCTCCCCGCCCTGCCCTGCTCAGCTGACTCCCGTGACACCGGACACTGCTTTTTGGCGCCCCCAAAGCTTGGCGCCCTAGGCGGCCGCCTAGTTCGCCTGCTGGTTACACCGGCCCTGGAACGCGGATACTGCACAATCAGGGATTTAAGAGCATAAGAATAGCCATACTGAGTCAGACCAATGGTCTATCCTGTCTTCTGACAGTGGCCGGTGCTAGATGCTTCAGACTTAACTCACTGCTGAGCCAGCATCCTGCCTTGAACTCCCAGCACCAGCCTTGGGGAGAATTTGCAATGCTAGAAAGCTGCAGTGCTTGAGATATTCCACCTGATGCAGTTAATTGCCAGACCAATGGCTCTGATCTGCACTGACATACAAGACATCCTGGCTGGATTAGTGAAATTATTTGTGGTTCTCTGGAAATGTAGCAGAGACTAAATGCTCAAACCCTGTGAGTGGTGGCAGAAGGGAATGACGCATTAGCCTTAATAATACCCCTGCTGGCCAATTCAGAAGTAGCAAGAGTACTCCAGTAGCATTCCCTCCAAAGGGAGTTCCATTGCAAGGCGGGAAAGGTGATGGTTGCAGACATGGTCTTGAGAACATAGTGGGGGGGGGGGGAAAAAAAACAAACAAAATCTATCTTTTGCTAGACACAGAGGATCACAACTGGGGGTTGGGTGCTGTGGGGGATGGGGAGGGCACGACAACTGTCCAAAAATCATCCATGAAAATCCCAGGAGAGAGTAAAACAATCTCAAAGTTATACAGCCCTTTGTGCTTGATGTTTCAGGAGTGTGATGTCATGCTCTTCCTTGGAGGACTCACTTTGAATCCCAGATGCACAAAGAACAAATAGGCTCTTTTGTAATCACATGGTAGTTAGTACATTTTTTCATGGTAATTTTCTGGCCTGCAATTCCAGTTATTTGTGTCCCTGCTAAAGGAGCCTGATGCAAACATACCTTTTGGCATGCCCTTTGACCTCCACTGGCAGGTTGGTGGGTTTCTCCCTCTCCGTTTTCAGTCACCAAAATTAAATCATCTTCGAAATAGACAAAAGACCTTGCCGTTTGAGGACTAGCCTCAAGACAGCTGGAAGCAGGGAGCTCCCATGAGTCGTATCAGACCAATATGAGTGTGTGAGAAGCAGGTGGACTGGGCAATGGACCATAGTTCTCCCTGAAGTGTCTGGAATTTACCCTCCCCTCGGCCACGAAAAGGGGTGTTAGAGCTCTTTTAGGGCCATCTTTATAGCACCAATCCCTTCGTTCATATTCATTAAGATTGTGATGGTCCTGGCATCATCAATAGAGCAGGTCGCAGATCTTTTCTGATGAAACAATGGCTTTTTGACCAAAACAAACATTTTCATGGTGGTTGAAATTCTCCAGCTTTTGTAAAAACAAACCAAAGATTTTTACCAAAATATCAAGTTTAATCAAAAACCTGAAAGATTTTTGTGGGTAATTTGGAGGGAATGGGGTGAGGAAGAATGGGATTTTTCAAAATTTCACATGAAAATTGGCATTTTTTTAAACCATCTCCAACCATCATGAATTCCCATCTCCCAGGGATTTAACAGACAGCTGTAAGAATTCACATGAGGCTGTTGCTCGGCTCTATGTACCTGGAAGGAGATTTTCACCTTTCTAAAGAAGTGGCTTTAGGCTGGGATTTCACTTAAACCCCTGACATTCAATGGGAATTGAGCACCTAACTCCGTTTACACGCCTGTGTAAAAATCCCGGCCATATTTATTTAAAGTGAAGCTTGATACATTTATGAATGGAAATATATGACGGGGTAGCTTGAGATAGCAGGAGACTGGACTCAGTGACCCAGACGGTCCCTTCCAGTGCTGTGTTCCTATCAGGGTGATAGTCCAGAGACAGGAGGATCAGCCACTTAGTCCAGGAGTGCTTGGAGCCAGAATCTGGGCTCGTCTCTCGTTGTGCACGCTTAACAGGTTAGCATTGCACTGATACAAAGTGGGCTGCGTTAATGCAGGGGGCATCTGCTGAAGAGGACAGAGGGGCAAGAGCCCTCTTACAACTACCCTGTGTTAGCAGGATGTCAGCGGCGCGCTCTCCATTGCAGGCTCTCCTTGGCAAAGGCAGGGTTTTCTCCTCCTGCAGACATCTTAGCATCCTGCCGTATTTACTGGAGCAAAGTTCAATGCGGATACACATGAAGGGGAAGGAGACCTCTGGTGAGTTATGGATACTTCTGCATTACTCCCCGGGGATGCCTCTAGCACACAGTCAGGTCACCGTGGGCAGCAGTTTCCATTATCGCAGGAGCTGGACCTTTCCACTCTGCCTACTGCAGCCACAAAACTACGGTGCTGGCACTGCCCATTATTAAGTACTTGGCCAAGGGTTATCAAAGCAGTTGTGCAGCCAAGATGACCAGGAAAGAGGACGCATGCAAACCAGCATGCAAGCTCAGTTTCAACTGGTGCGGGGGATAGCTAGAGTTCGCCACTCTCGCCTACCAGGCTCGTGCCCTGCTATGAGCGGCATTTGCGAACAATGATGAATGGGAGTATCTGGGGGAATAAGAGTGGACTGTGTTCAGAGAAATTAAAGATGAAAAAGGCCCTATTGCATCATCTCTCCCCCAGGGGCTAATGCAGGACTGTTCCCAACAGTACATTCTCTAGTGCTTTGTCCAGTCTGGTTTGATGTGTCTCGAGCATTGAGGTTGTCAGCATATCCCATGGGCACTATTCGATAGTCTAATAGATCTGAGAGCTGGGTTCTCTCCTCAGTACCAAGCACCAGATTTCTCCCTTCCCTTTCCCATTAGTCCAAGTTATATACCCTGTATGAGTCCTGTGCCCCTCCACTTACTTACACCCTTTACATTCTTGTAGGTAGGTACATCCCACTCCAGATGTTGTTTAGCCAAGCTCTACTTATACAGCTGTGAGCTAGTCCTCATGAAAATCCATCCTGTCAGCCCACTGATCATTTCAGTTGCTCTTTTATACCCAGCATGGGAACCTCAAACACCAGCCCAGAGATTTCATGGGAAGGGAGTGCTCTAATTTTCAAACAAGCAGCTTTGTACTTCCTCCCATGCTGCCCCTCAGCTCCTCCTTAACATCCGCACCGCTCCCTCCTTCTCCTCCTTAACTCTCCTTGGTTGTGATGCCCACCAAAAAACTTGACAATGGTTAGGTTGCTGTTGTGCCGATTACACTGACCAATACGGTCTCATTGTTTCCTTGTCCTCCCCCATTGGTCAGTGTGTATCCATCTGTTGTCTCGTCTTATACTTAGATGGTAAGCTCTCCGGGGCACCGACTGTCTTTTTTTGTTCAGGGTTTGTACAGCATCTAACGCGATGCAGCCTGGGTCCATGACTGGGGCTCCCAGGTTTTACAGTAATACAAATAGAATATGTAAACAGTTAGATGCTAGTCAAACGCATACAAGAATATGTAGGCTAAAGGCTCAGAAACCAAAAGGCAAATAAAAAGAACCCAACACTGGATTAAATCATGTATTTAAAAAAATAAAACAACAACAACAACAAAAATACCAAACGATCTTGTGATCTTTGGGACCATTTTTTTAACTCTTGGGATTGGCATTCCCGGGATTCTGGCTCTAAACAGCTGGAAAGCAGTGCCACATTTCATTGCAGAGGTACTTTCCCCACACAGACACAGAACAAGGTGGGGGGAGGGATAGCTCAGTGGTTGGAGCATTGGCCTGCTAAACCCAGGGTTGTGAACTCAATTCTTGAGGGGGCCATTTAGGGATCTGGGGCAAAAAATCTGTCTGGGGATTGGTCCTGCTTTGAGCAGGGGGTTGGACTAGATGACCTCCTGAGGTTCCTTCCAACCCTGATATTCTATGGTTCTTGAGAACTGGACTAGCAAACACAATTTCACAATATGGGCATTTAGAGGAAGAGAAAAAATGTTTATTCAATGTCTGTAGATCAAACACCTGCTTACTGCAGAACATGTTCCAACCTCCCTCTGCCACCAAGACAAAGAAGCCATTCGGGCTACATGCCTCTATTACATTTCTTATTTTGCCAGACAATATTCACAGGGTCTGCTTTTTCTCTTATGCAGATTAGCAAAAATGTTAAATATTTTCAAACTAAACCAGGAACTGACATTTGAGGATATGAAAACAAAAAGGGTCACAAGTTTAGAGACCTCCAAGGAGCAGCATAAAAATAATAAAGGAGTCTTTTAGCATTCCATATAGTTATATTTCATGATCAAGTCCCTGGGTGGCTTAGATGTGAAACACACAGGCACCTCTCTCACTGCCACTTTTATGGCAGTGAGTAATGTCATATTGCACAAACAATACTGTGATTTAAAGGATGTCAGTTTGCTGCATTGAGTCTTAAAACAGGTACGTGGGGTTTGACAAGCCAAATGACAAAAACTGCAAAGGATGCCTGTCTTGCTCTTTTGCTGTCCTCTGGATGTTCCATGCTTGTGGAGATTTTGCTTGCATATCCTAAAGTGAAATTCACACACATGCTTCCAGGCAATATTTTCCTGGTGCAACACATATTATTTCATGGATGCCTTCAACTGTTTGCAAGCTTCTCTGCTATTCTTGAAGCAAAGATCCTCCCAGGAACACCTCCCTTTCTTGTCTCCCAATCCCAGCCCTGCACCTTCTCATGCAGAAACTAGAGGGCTTGGTTATATGAAAGAGTGACCCTGGGACAGCAGAGAGGAAAATAAACCTGCGAAGTGCTGCTTTTTAAATTTCCTTTCCCTCCCCCCATCTTACTTCTGCGCTGCTTATTTCTTCTCCCAGGGTGCAGGGCTTTACACTGATTAGTAGCAATCTTCCCCTTTATTGCTTTCCTTCGCTCTGCTCTTATCTTTCTGGGTCACTTTGCTTCTGTCCAACTCCAGTTTTGGAGCAGTCCACAAATCTGATCATGGTTGAAGTTACACCAAAGAAATATGTAGCAAAGACAGACGAGAAACAGCCTGGCAGGGGGCAAAGAGGGGCTTGTGATTTTGCAAGTGTGAGTCAAAACAGCTTTTAGAAACACTACAAACAGAGTCCTGAATTGGGCTACAGCTAGGAAGAGTCCAGGTGAAGTGACAGATGCTGCAGCACTGGGGATCACCAGAATTATATGGTTTGAGAATTTAACACAAAATGAAACCGAAAGGTAACAGATTTAAAACCGATCAAAAAGGAGATACTTTACACAATGAATCGTTAATCTGGAGAACTCACTGCCATTGCGCCAGTGGTTGGGGCCAACCAAGGGTTTAGCAAGAGTCAAAGAGTGGATTAGACATGTTTATGAATAATAAGAACATTCTTTGCCACATAAGCTAGGATACAAATTTAAGGGGTATGAATTCCCATGCTCAATGAATGGGCCAGCCATTAACTGACTGGAAGGAACTTGCCCCTAGACACAAGTTACTCTGCATTGTCCATTAAGAGTTTTTTTTTTGCACTTTTCTAGAAAGCATCTGGTGCCAGCCATGGTGGGAGTCAGAATCCTGGGCTACATGGACAAGTTGTCTGATCCAGTTTGTCAATGGCCAGTAATATATATTGAGAAAACAAAACATGACAAATTACAAGCAGGATGAGATTTCCAGAGCGCGACTTCGTAGAGCTGCACTCCCATGTCAGATTTTCCTTTCAAGAACACACTAGCATTTACTCTAGTTGATTGCGTGAAACTGGCACAGTATATTAGGTTCCACCCACGCTGAACTTCAACAGAGAGGTGGAGAGGTGTAACCAAGGGAAGACTTTGAGTGCTCCAAACAGAAGTACATTGTTAGATTAAATGATTAAGAGTTTATTTTCAGCATCTGTATTTTGTAGTTACTCCATCAAAAATAAGACAGCTCTAGATTTTATAGAAGGTTTTATTTTTATCTCAGAGTCTGGTGATATGAGCTTCCCTCATGATTTATGTAGCGAGTGTTTCTGGCTGCCAGCATCAACCACAAATGCAGCAATGCCGCCGCCCCCCCTTCTAGAAGATCTTGCTGATGGAGTTTCCTTGTGTGTTTGTCTGTAATGTACTGTACAGAATTCTATGCATTTCTGAATCAATAGGATTCTTTAGGAATCTTTATCTTATTCAGATTTATGTATGGAGAATCCCTAGCTCTGGACACCTCCAACACAAATCAATAGGCGTTGGGCCTTATGGTATCAGTAATGCATCCGAAGAGGTTTAAAAGTTTTTTCCCAAGCAAGTGCTCTCTTGTGTTTTAAACAACAGACCCCCTTAGAGATGATGGCAAGACATGATGGTGGGAATTGCCAGACAAGATCATAGCTCTAGGTCCATCTAGTCCAGTATCCCCTCTACGACACTGGCCCACTTCAGCTGCTTTGGAGGCAGACTCTTATGGGAAACCCTCCCACAGGGGAAAATTTCCTCCTGTCTCCTGGTACTTAAAGGTTGGTTTATGTCCTGAAGCGTGATGTTTTATACATCAAACTCTCCCTTGCCAAGCTCTCATTTCTTTCTTTCATAAAGTTATTTATTAACAACTCTGGATATTCTTCTTAGCCATATTATGTCAAATCCTTTTTAAAATCCTCTTAATTCCTTGGCCTCAAGGATATCTTACGGCAATATGTTCCAGAGTCTAACTGGGCAATCTCAGCACAAGATTAGGAGCTAGGAATCCCTGATTTCTAACCCTGGCTCTTTCACTGCAAGCACCTAGGAACCACTTCCCTTAAGGGTGGGAAAGCTACCAAGGAACAACGGGAAGATGCGAGAAGGGACCTGGTGGCATGAATTGATCCTTTATGATAGAAAGAGGCCTGCAGGTATAGTGAGTAACTTAGAAGTTGTTCAAAAGTTAGCAGGTAAGATTTTCAGAAGTGTCTGAGTGACTCAGCAGCCCAAGTCCCATTTTTGAAAGTGACTTTGGAACCTATGTCATTTAGGCACTTTGAGAAATAGATTCTGAGTAAAATTTTCAAAAAACTCCCAGTTAAGTTCTGATCAAGTGTCACATACACACCTCCCTGAACCTTTATCTCAGACTGTAACCAAACCTGAACTGATCCTTGTTTGAGTTTGGTTTATTCCTTTTCATTATCCATAAACCTTCCAGGTCCAGACTGGGAGTAGAAGTGTTGTTCCTGAAACATTTCCAGTCCAGTTTTGCAGACCAAGTGGCTTTGGAGAAGCACTGAAATCAAGCTTCCTATTCACTAACAAAAAAAATCCTAATTCCTTACATTCTTTACAAATCCTAATTCCTTACACTTTCCATTTGATTTAAAGCAGTCACACATAGGTAGGGCCCTACCAAATTCATGGTCCATTTTGATCAATTTCACAGTCATGGGATTTTTAAAATAGTAAATTTCATGATTTGAGCTATTTAAATCTGAAATTTCAGAGTAATTGTAATTGTAGGGGCCCTGACCCAAAAAGCAGTTGGCGGGGGGGAGGAGTGGGAGGGTAGCAAGATTATTGTAGGGGGGGGTTGTGGAACTGCTACCATTACTTCTGCGCTGCTGCTGGTGGTGGCGCTGCCTTCAGAGCTAGGCGGCCAGAGAGCAGCCACTGCTGGCCAGGAGCCCAGCTCTGAAGGCAGAGTCGCTGCCAGCAGCAGCATAGAAGTAAGGATGGCATGGTATGGTATTGCCACTCTTACTTCTGCGCTGCTGCCTGCAGAGCTGGGCTCTCAGTCAGCAGCCGCCACTCTCTGGCCACCCAGCTCTGAAGGCAGCAGCAGCATAGAAGTAAGGATGGCATGGTATGGTATTGCCACCCTTACTTCTGCACTGCTGCTGGTGGGGCACCACCTTCAGAGCCGGGCGTCCGGCCAACAGTCGCGGCTCTCCAGCCGCCAAGCTCTGAAGGCAGCGCAGAAGAAAGGATGACAATACCATGATTCCCCTAAAATAACCTTGTGACCCCCCTGCAACTCACTTTTGGGCAGGACCCCCAATTTGAAAAACACTGGCCTCCCCCATGAAATCTGTATAGTATAGGGTAAAAGCACCTAAAAGACCCGATTTCACGGTCCGTGATGCATTTTTCATGGCCGAGAATTTAGGAGGGCCCTGCACACAGGGAAACATGAACTGGTACCTACTCAGTTAAAGCAGCGTGGCCATCAGGAACTCAGGTCATACCAACATTACTAGTTTTGTGACATGCTTGTTTTCTTTGATTCAGGTTAATTACCGTATTGGCTGGTTTGTCCCTGCAAGTCTCCCAGGATTCTGGAAAGTCTAGATTCATCTCTCTTCTCCCAGACTTTTCCCCCCTTCCCTCCAGTGTTTAGGAGGAACATATGTAACAACTTCTGGACTGCACAAAAGCAACCAGAAGAGTAATACACAAAATCCACCAAAACAAAACTGGGTCAGGACGACACAAACAAACAACACAACACACTGGTTGCTTATCGGCACTACCTGACGTGACATTCTCACCTATGTCCTGCACTTTTACACCATCCATTCGTGCTGACTAAAGCTACTTCTATATTTTTATATTAAAAGGAGCTCCCTGTCTCCAATAGCCTCATTGTTATTATTGTTACTTAAAAAGGCACCACGTTTGACTGCCTTGTCAAATACCTCAAGAGAGGTAGAACATATTTCTCTACAGCTACAGGAAGAGTGCTAGCCCTCAAAATCTCTTCCCTCCTTCAGAAAGAGCCAGTTTCTGTGGTCTCTCTCCCCCTTGACAGATGAGGAGTGTGTTAAAAGCATGTTGTTTGCTCTATGTAGGAGAGGGAAAGGCTGGAGTATGTCAAAACTGAATATATATGTATATATATTTACAGTCATATTAGACGACTGACAAACTTCAGTAACCCCATGGTTGTTCCACATAGTTCAGATTCCTGGTTTGTTTTTTAACTAAGTAGACACAGCACAACACAAACCTGGGGAAAGGAAAGCACTGAAAGGTCATAATAAACACACGAGATCCAGGGATGAAGTTATTTCATTGCCCAATAGGAAAAAGAATAACATTTATTTTTTTAAAAAGCTAAATAAAGGCAGTCCTGCGTCCTCCTAGGGCAGTCCCAGGATAGAACTGATTGTCCCCCAAGGAAAGCCAGGCAAGAAATAAACCACAGCGGAGCAGCTAGCAGGGACTATCTTGCTAAGGGCTGCTGCGTGTCCCCCCAAATACCGCCGCCCCAGGGAGTAAGTGTGAGTCAGAAGCCCCCGCGCGTGGGAGGAAGCTGAGTTCCCACGGAAAGCCGGCCGAGTTGGCTGAGCAGCCACCGGGTCCCACTCACCGGGACTCACGGGCATGGGATGGAGGAGCCCGGCCCGGGACCCTGCTCCCGGCCAGTCGCGCCCCGCTCGCCCTTTGCCGGGGCCGGGGTTCTCTGGCCCCTCTCCCCGGGGGCAGCCCCGGCTTCCCGGGAGAGGCTGAGCCGCGCCTGCTGACAGCCCCGGGTGCCCAGCGCGCCGGGCACTCACACACGCGCGCGCCCTACCTTGGAGAGGGGCAGGGGGCCCGGCCCGGCCCGGCCCGGCTCGGCTTGGCTCAGCCCGGCTCCCCGGCGGCTGCTCCGCTCGGCTCCGCGCTCTGCCGCCTTTTAAATCGCCTCGCTGCTGGACACTCCCAGGGAGCATGCGCCGCCGCGGCGCTGGGGGGAGGGGGGATACACTGCCCCGGCGGGGTGCGCTGGGGCGAGGGAGGGGGGCACATCTCCGCGCGGCCCCGGGCTTCCTGGGGCGTGCGGGGCTTCAGCCTGCCCTGCCCCCTTGTCTTGGCGTCAGCACAGAGAATTGAGAGCCTCTTGCTTTTCAAACAGATGCCTCCCTTACCCGCTTAAAATGCATGTTTAAAAGAGAAGCAGCCCTTGGGCAACGCTACAATAACACACCACAGGGCACAGCCCCCCTGGGCAACCCTACAATAACACATCACAGGGCGCAGCCCCCCTGGGCAACCCTACAATAACACATCACAGGGCGCAGCCCCCCTGGGCAACCCTACAATAACACACCACAGGGCGCAGCCCCCTGGGCAACCCTACAATAACACACCACAGGCACAGCCCCCCGGGGCAATCCTATAACAACACACCACAGGGCGCAGCCCCCCTGGGCAACCCTACAATAACACATCACAGGGCGCAGCCCCCCTGGGCAACCCTACAATAACACACCACAGGGCGCAGCCCCCTGGGCAACCCTACAATAACACACCACAGGGTGCAGCCCCCCCGGGCAACCCTACAATAACACACCATAGGGCGCAGCCCCCCCCGGGCAACCCTACAATAACACATCACAGGCACAGCCCCCCGGGGCAATCCTATAATAACACACCACAGGGCGCAGCCCCCCGGGCAACCCTACAATAACACAGTACCCAGCCAGGTGCCCTCCAGCAGGCCTACAGTAAAACAACAGATAACCCAGCAGAAGGGTTCGGGAGGCAAGGAAGGCCATGCCATGTCCTAGTCAGGACCCCAGCCTGATTTTGTCAGGAGAGACTCCCAGGAAAGGAATGCCAGAGCCCCAGTTGACTATCCTGGAGATCTGGGTATTGCTGACACTTGGACAAGTGGTTTAGCCAAGCAAATGTGTTGGATCTCTGCCACCGAACTATGTAGTCTTAGGTGGGCCCAAGGCTCACTTGAACTAGGTACAAACTCAACTTCCACCACCATGGTTGACTCTAGTGCCAGTTACACTGGGCTCCAGCCAAGTCACTTCAAGCAAGTAGATCACCAGTGTCAAATGTGCTGGATCCAGAGCACTAGACTCCGTCAACCCAGAAGGCTCCTGAGACCTAACACCACCTATACTGGTGCTGGACCACTTCACTCAAGTGGCACACCAGCGAACCGTGCCAGAACCTTAGCACCATACTTGGCTGACCCAGACCCAGGAACATTAATGCCCTGTATAATCAAGTGGTTCACCAGGGTCCGTGAAGATGGCTTCCAGGCACTAGACTCAGTTCAACAGGGATGAAATACTTGTGAGCAACCCCACAATAATAATCCAGAGTACACCGACCCATGGTCCTGTGCAACATTACAGTAACAATCCAGGGCATGCAGTCTCAGCACCCATGACAAGCCCTACAATAACAAATAAGAACCACAGAGCCCTTGAACAAACTAGAAAACACAACCCCCAATGCCCAGGCCATCAGCAACCCTACAATAACAAACCAATGTGTGTCATTAGTCATTTTGAACAATTTAGCCCCAATTTTTTTTTAATCCCCAATTGTGAATTATCCACAGTATTGACCTTCCCTCTCCATCCCCTCTAATCTGTAATTGTTTCAACTGAATGCAAACACATTTCACACTATGGGCAGTTTGTGACCAGTCCCCTATTCATTATTCATGGCGTATGATTTGTTGCTTAAGTCACTCGGTATATATATATTTTGTTCTTTGATTGGATGCCTGAATGGAATGATTTAAGGAATAATGAATGCTCTTGTTCATCCATGAATCCCCTCATCCACATGTAAAGACGGGTGCCCGTACGAAGAACAGCCATTCCCCAAACATCTGTGTGAACAAATATCTGTTTGTGTGAATGTTCATGAACAGAAGATGAAAAAAAGGCAGGAATGTGGTGGACACGAACAGCTGCTCTTAATTCAAACTAGTGTTTGAAAACAGTCACTTGGGCCAGTTCTTCAGCTGATGTCAAACTGGCATATAGTCAATGGAGCTATGCCGATGCATCAATTGAGGATCTGGCCCATTGTTTTGCAATATATTCACCCAGCTCTATCAGTTGCAGAGACAAAGACACTTATTTTTACAGTGTCCCTTAGCTGAGTACCACTGAGTCTCTGCTTGGGTCTCAGTCCCACTTTGTATTCCAGTTTGGATCAGTTGTGTATGAACAGTCTTGTTTTCACTTTGAGCAGCTGTTCCCTCCTGAACAGTTTGCTGAAGGGAATCCGCGCACTGCTGGGAAAAGCACAGGAGCACCTGCACTTGTCGTCACTTGAACCGATGGGAACTGACTCATTGGCACAGCTCACTGGGATGGCTGACGGGTGGAAATGCTGCTGCCGCTGTTTCCTGCAAAAGCTCCCTCCGGTCCAGATTTAGCTGGAAGCACATTTTAAAAGAGTCTCGTTATGTTTATGCTTGTAAATCTGTGTGGGCAGAGCTGTCCATGTTTTCTATTTGGGGAAACCTTGTTCACTTATAATTATAGATGGGTAATTAGGTAAGTATGAGTGTTATTTCAGTGTACTCTGTATGGTGTATTCTCAGCTGGAACATATGTCTGACTCACAAAACACCATGCCCCCAGGATGCACTGCAAAGGTCTAATGGTTAGAGCCATAGTGTGGAAGTCAGAACTTCTGGGTTCCAGTCCCAGTTCTGCCTCTGCCTCTCTGTGTGACGTTGGGCTAGCCACAAGCAGCCAGATTTTTGAAGGTGTCCTGTAATGGTGGGGGGCTTTGTTCTCGAGGGGCCCCTTTGAGACTTCTTGGTTTGGAATTTTGAAGATGCTGAGGAAATCTGCTGCTCCTGTTGACTTCAGCTGGAGTTAAGGGCAAGGGTGGAATGGGTGGGGAAACAAGGTGGCAGCACTCTTCCAAGCTCCACCGTGAAATCAGCTCTGCCCATTGAGTCATCATCAAAATGAGGCATTGCTCACAGTAGATTGTGCAGATGTTCCACATGTGGTCGGGGGTGCTCACAGGGCACAGCCAGCGCTCAGTGGAGTTTGAATATGCCCATGAGCTTTGCTAGGCACATTGGGCTTTGCTCTGTCTTGACTGTGGCAGGAAAAAAAAAAGTGATGGCATCTCCCAAATGCCACCCACTCATGGAGCCAAAATGGGACCTCACTGACAGCAGATGGTGCAGATCCATGATCTTTCCTCTCCTTGCTTGCCTGCTTCCGTGAGCAATGAAATGGTTAATGATGTTGACATTTACATGATTATCACTGAGGTGAAAGGGGCAGGTCCCACCTCTCCCAGCATCCAGGCTCAGGCAGACAGCCCTGTATCAGTTACACTTGGATCACATTTTCATGGTTTTCTTCCCAGCTATACCAGCTGGAAACTTGATATGAAAGCTGAGATTCTGGAGCCCGAGAAGGCAGCTCGGTGGAGATGCCCGTGTGTGCCACACCACCGTTTACCGGTTCAGTCCCTGGGCTGCTTATGGCTGCTCAGATCTTTGAATATCAGACCCAAAGCGTCTCCAGCTAGGCTCTCGCAAACTGAGGTGCTCATAATGAGGGGTCACTCTTGAGCATTTGAGCCTTCACATCTCTCTTCTCATTCACCCCATCAGTAAAACGAGGCTAATGATATTTATCCACCTTTGTAAAGCCCTTTGAGATCAACAGATGAAAAACACCACACATGTGCCAAGTATAATTATTAACAATCACTCCTAGCATTTACTCTGCACATTTCATCTTCTGTACAAGGCATGCATGATGTGTGCACACGCACACACAGGCCCCAGTTCATGCCTCTTCAACAAAGCACGCGAGTGCATAATTAACTTTAAGCCTGTGCCTAAATCCCATTGCCTTCAAGTTAAGCGTGTGCTTATGTTTTTTGCTGAATGGGGATGGATTCTGTGCTGAAAGGCTTTGCTGAACTGGGGCCAGAGGATGGATCTGTTTGGAACAAGACAGGCCCATGGGCACCCTAAGTAGCTGCAGGATCTTGTTTTTGTAACCCTTGCCCTCCTCTCCATTTATTCCCACCCCCACTGCTCATTGCTATCATCCACTGCATCTTGTTGAAAATGTTCAATGATAAGCTCTTTCAGGCCGGGACGTATCCTTTCTAGCTGTCAGCAAAGCTCTCAGCACTGTGTAAGTAATAAATAATATTCATGCGCCCGACTGACACCGAGGATGGGGCGGGTCTGCCTGGGAAAGTTACAGCCGTAAATGGACCGGAAGGGCACAGCCCCCTCACCTGCAGTGCTTGTCTGGCCACAGCTCAGGTGCATTGTACGTGCAGCTGTACACTGCAAGCACAATACAGCAGGAATGTCAGGGCTATAGTCGCCAGTGGGATTCTATTTTTTTAATGTGACTGTCATGCAGTGAAAAGAGCTGGAAGACAATGCCATTTAGCCACAGGGCTGTTAGAGTATGGGCGGTGGCAGTGAGATCTTCCTCCATGCTGCCCCTCAACGTTACAGTGAGAGTGGTATTGATGCTTGTCCACAGGGGGTTGGGCTGAGACCTGACAAATTCATTACACAGAGGCCTCTGATCCATCACCCTACAGTAACAACTCTCAGTTGCTGGGCTGCATTTGAGCTGGTCAGCTAGAGGTGAAGAGCTGCAAATCTCCTGAGCCAGCCAAACTGCCCACCCTCGTGCCCCAGCTACGAATTTTTAAAACATTTTATATTTTACGGTTTCAATCCTGCAAGGCACTGAGCATGCTCTCCCCGATCCAGCGTAGTGTTAAGTACAGCATTAGTTCCACTGACTCCACGTGCTTTGAGTTAAACACATACTTAACAAGAGTTACATCTATCAGGAGGAAGGGGAAGTGCTGGGCTAACTGCCACTAACTGCCACTTCAGATGCTTGTGCCCGATTAGATCACATTGCTGATTTGCCCTGGTCTTATCCAAATCTCATGTACCAGGGTACATGCTGCGCCTGCAGTATCTGCCAAAATCTTGACAGGGGCCGGGTGTCAGCAGCCCACGTGGCAAGCAGAACCCAGAGCGAGTGAACAGAGAACTGAGACGGCCTGAACCTGGGCAATTTGGTGCAGGGTATAAGGAGTGGGGCAGATTCAGCTCAGCCTCTCTAGCAACTGTTAGGGCAATGTCAACGAGGAGACTGTGAGCCAGGAGACTTCTCCTTTTGCAGAGCGAAGAACGGCCATACTGGGTCAGACCAAAGGTCCAGCCAGCCCAGTATCCTGTCTTCCCACAGTGGCCAGTGCCAGGTGCCCCACAGGGAATGAACAACAGGGAATCATCAAATGATCCATCCCCTGTTGCCCATTCCCAGCTTCTGGCAAACAGAGGCTAGGGATACCATCCCTGCCCATCCTGGCTAATAGCCATTGATGGACCTGTCCTCCATGAACTTATCTAGTTCTTTTTTGAACCCTGTTATAGGCAAAACCCTAACCCGCTAGCATATGGGACACCCCTCTTTCGCAGTCCCAGCGTAGGGGCATGCTGGCAGCAGGTGGCATGACTGCAGTGCTCTGACTCCATCCATTCCATGGGGATAACCTGCTGGCAGGAGTGAGGAAGTTGCCTTAAGCCTCAGAATCTGGGAGGGGCAAAGCCCATCTCATTCCTGGGCCACCTTAAAAGGTGCAGCATAGAATCTGGCCCCTGGTTCTATTGCAGGCTTGCTACTGACCTGCAGTATGATCTTAGGCAAATCACCTCAATCTTCTGTGCCTCTCTGTAAAGTGAGAAAATAGCTCCTCTCTCCACACCTTGCCTAAGGTGTTAGGCGGCTCTGTTATTTATAATGCCCTTGGAGATCCTCTGGAGGGACAGGTTTCAGAGGGGTAGCCGTGTTAGTCTGTATCAGCAAAAACAACGAGGAGTCCTTGTGGCACCTTAGAGACTAACAAATGTATTTGGGCATAAGCTTTGGTGGGCTAAAACCCACTTCATCAGATGCATGGAGTGAAAAATACAGTAGGCAGGTATATATATTACAGCACATGAAAAGATGGGAGTTGCCTTACCAAGTGAGGGGTCAGTGCTAATGAGGCCAATTCAAACAGGGTAGATGTAGCCTATTCTCAACAGTTGACACGAAAGGGTGAATAAGTTTATGCCCAAATAAATGTGTTAGTCTCTAAGGTGCCACAAGGACTCCTCCTTGTTCTTTCTGGAGGGAAAGTGTGCTGACTGCAAAGTGACATATTTATTTAGTGCTCACTGAAGTTTCCTCTGGAATTAAGGGAGGAATTTTTGCTGGATACTTGTGAGTTTAGGAAGCTTTCTCCTGCTTTGCCCTGTGTGCTCCCTGGATTCCCAAGACTCTCGTGCCAGCTCAAAGTGATCCTCGTGGGAGATGGATTGTGTATAATTGTGTCTAATGCATCTATAAGGGGGAAAAAAGGCGACAAAGCTGACAAAGGGAGCAGAGGGGTATGCTGGCTGTTTGCACAGAGGGTGGCCAGAGCAGACAGCTGCACTTTAGGGTTTATCTTCTCATTCTCCCTAAACAGGAAATGTATTTTTCTCTCATGCATTTTTCTCTTAGGAGAAGAAACAAGGGGCCAGGATTTTCAGAGCTGGGGGTCTAAAGCAAGGCTGCTAATGCCATACTTAGGAACCTAGATCAGTGGACAGATTTCCAGATTAGTAGCTGCCATTTAAGATAATAGAAGATGTTGGGTGCGCAGCATCTTTGAAAATCAAACTACTGACTTCAGAGCCTATTATTATTTGTATTCCAGTAGATACCTGAGGGCAGGGCCTCACTGTGGTGGGTGCTGCACATGCACACACAATGAGAGACGGTCCTCACTCCAAAGAGTTTGCAGTCTAAAAGTCGACAACCCAAAGGGTGCAGGGGAAAGATGAAGTGACGTGCCCAAAGACACACAGCAGGTCAGGGGCACAGCTGGAAAGACAACCCACATTCCCCTGTCCAGAGTCCAATGCACTGTGCTGTCTCCCTAGTCCACATCATGTTCATTCTCCAGCGTGAGGTGAGAGGCAGCTGGCTCCCGACGATTTGCTCGGTGCTTTTGGAGGAAAGTTGCCAGCAAAGCTGAAGAGGAGCCATTGGAACAGTTGGGTTTTGTTCTGAGCGTTCTTCAAGACCAACCGTTTTTGCCAAAGGGAGAGGAAGGGAAAGGAGACTGGAGCTGCCACCGCTGCTGCTGACTGCCCTAACCTAGAGACAGGGTGAGCCTGTCTTAGGAAATAATCCTTGTGTCCTGTCTCAGTGGGAGATGCGGGAGCCAGACAGTGCTCTGATCTAATGAGCTTTCCTCCCCCTCCAGGGGAAGGTTTCAGCATTGTGACACCCTGAGAGGGCTCGGAATATAATTTGTGCACACAATAGTTGTGCGTGCACGTGCCTCGTGCAGCATTTCACAAGCATGAGAAGAAAGAGATGAATAGGTTATGGAAAGAAGTCCAGGTCAGCCTTCTGAAACGCAGGAGGAATGTCAGGGAGAGAGGTTCACCCCAGCCCTCTTCATAGGGACAGGAGACTGAAGGGAGATTTTCAAAAGTGCTCAAGTTACTAAGTCCGCCAGGCTAGTCAAGGAACCCTCAGAAGAATGTCACTGACTGCTCTAGGAAACGGAGGGGATGTTATTGGAAGGTCAGTTCCAGCTTTCATGCCTTTTAGACCCTGCAAGAGTGCTCAGCAGGCAGAACTGGGGTGAAGGGGGAGACTCCCAGGAGCTACAGGAATGACACCCGGTGTTTGCTGCCAGTGAGAGGCATGAGGCCAGGCTTCCCAGGGAGGGACATTAACTGCAGCTGGATTGTTGCCAGGCCACACAACGTCTGGGCCTGAAGGTTTGAAAAAACATGTTATGATTTCCTTTTCTCGTGTGTCCCAGCAAATTATAGTGGCCACACAGTGCAGGCTTATTCCTGTGCCCTGGCTAATGGAGCAGCCTCCTCTCTGGGCTGTCTCCCCAGTTCCATGTGGAGAGAGTAGCAGCACTTGGCCAGTTTTACAGAGCTGCCATCTCTCGTGATTTCACTGAGAGTCTTGTGATAGTTGGGTCTTTCGATCGAGGGGCCAGTTCCAGGAGTCATGTGATTGGGGGAGACTCTCCGTTTTTATTAAAAAAATAAAAGCAGGTTTCTAGTCCTCTTGGTTGCAGAGCTTGAAAAGGTGACCTGAGTGCAGCATAACTTCCAACTAGAAGGCAAATGAAAAGAACCCAACATTTATTATTGGGAGTCTCATGATTTTTGGTGTCCATACATGATTTCTGAAGATTTTTTCCCCCTATAGCTTCTAAGGCAGAAGGGACCTTTGTGATCGTCTAGTCTGACCTCCTGTGTAACACAGGCCATAGAACTTCATGTGAGGGGGTTTCACTCACTGCTGTGGCACCTCCTGCTGGCTGTGCTGGGAATTAGCTTAGTTCACCAGTGCGCCCTTGTCGGTGGTGTCTCGCTGCCGTCACGTCTGCTCCAGGAAACGTGTTGTCCCAAAGGACTCGGCGTCCGTTTCGGGACAGAGCCCTCCGGCTGTGTCACACTCTGTTCTCCCCACTGCCAGGGGAACCATAGTTCAGCCACTTCCTCAGTGGCAAGTGGGGGTAGGGAGAGACCTGGGCCCACCCACTACTCCGGGTCCCGGCCCAGGGACCCTGTAGATGGCAGCTGCATGCTGTGTCCCCTCCAACCACGCAGTCTTGTCCCTGGGCCACTTCCCCGCAGCCCCCAGCCCCCTCTCCGTCCCTGTCTCAGGACCCCAGCATGCCAGCAGTCAGCTCGCTCTCATTCCCCTGATCCTGCCCAGCACTGCTCTGTCCAAGGTATTAGCTGCCCTCTGCCTGCAAGGCGGCCAGTCCTCCTCCAGCTCCAGGGAATGCCTGACCTGCTCTGCCCTGCAGTTCTTCTTATATGGGCCTGCCCAGCCCTGATTGGCTGCTCCTCGTAGCCCTCTCCAATTGGCTGTCTCCTTCATAGCCTCCCTAGGGTCTTCTCCAATTGGCTGCCAGTTGCGCAGCCTCCCTAGGGTTCAATTAACCCTTTATGGGCTTGTGTGGGGTAGACGCCCCATCACACTTAACAAAGAAAAGGAATTATTTTGGGGAAGTCAAATAGATTGAGCTCCTTGAGTGTCTCACTATAAGGCACATTTTCTAGTCCTTTCTAGTCATTCCCATGACTCTTCTCTGAAACTTCTCTAAAATATATCAATATCCTTTCTGAGCAGCAAAACTGGACACAGTATTCCAGCAGCAGTTGCACCAGTATCAAGCAGAGGGGTAAAATAACCTCTCTGCTCCTACACGAGATTCTCCTGCTTATGCATTCCAGTACAAAGAGTATTAGCTCTTTTGACCACAGGTCTCACTGAGAGCTCATATCCAGCTGATTATCCCCCACAACCCCAAAATCTTTTTCAGTCCTGGCTTCCCACATCCTGTAAGTATGGCCTACATTCTTTGTTCCTTATTCATTTTCTACAGTTCCTGACTTCTGATTTACTATATTACTATCAATTTCCCCTTTCTTCTATTTGTTATATATTATTTAGGGTTGGCAATGCTGGAGTTAGGTGGAAGCATTTTTCACTGCTGTGTCAAGCCACAGCATGGGATTTCTTGCTATTATTCACTCATGCAGAGCTACAGATGTGCACAATGCTTTACACACAGACACACACAGTTCCTTCTGCTCCAGTGAGCTTAGAATCCCAGGCCCGTATCCTATTCTTTATGTGATCTTACACCATGCTCATCAGGGTAGTATCTGTGCAATGGACGCTGCGTGGGTGGAACCCCACTGAAAGTGAGCAAATTTAGTTCAACGGCGCTCACATGGGGTCTCACTGCAGGACCAGAGCCTAAATCAACATGTCCACATAAGAGGCTTACACCAATGTAGCTAATTGGTGCAGACATTGTGCCTAGGCAAGGCTTAATGGACTAGTTCAGGCAAGGGGACTGCTAATGAGGAGGCGGAGGTGTGAAGAGATGGGATCTGAAGTAGGCAAGAGGAGACCCCTGATGAAGAAAACAGGGATACAGATCTGTCGCATCTTACGAGCATTTAACACGTGCGATTTCAGCTTTACGCGGTCGGCAAAAAAAAAAAAAAAAAAATAACAATTTTAATACTGTACCTGTAGAGCGGGCGATTCCGCCCGCCGTTACACTCAATGTAATTTTGACTATATGCGATTTTCGCTTTACGCGCTGACTGCGGAACGTAACCCCAGCGTAAGATGTGACAGACCTGTAGTGGGTTTAGGCCCAGGAGATAGCATGTAACAGAGGTGAAGCCACAGGAAGAGCTAGGCAAGGATAACGTCAGATAGGGCCTGCCAGACGAGCATGGAGGGAAACCTGCTGCTTACTGCAAGAGGAAGGGATGAGTATTGTATTTGGGGCAGGGACTGGGGATTTTTCAAAGGGCGCAGCAGTCAGTGCCCACAGCTGGGGACAGATTTTCAGGAGCACTCCATGCCTGAGCACAGCGAGTTGGGAAGTGGAGCTTGGTTCCTTGGGAAATGTCAAGTATTCATTAAAAAAAAGCAAAACATTTCAACTGAAAGGTTACTGTTTGTTGGGGGCGGGGGAGGAAGTTGGCGAAAAGTCGGAATTTTCTGCCGAAATCACACACTTCCCGTGAAAAACTGTGTTTAGCTGAAAACCAGATGATTTGGCAAAAAACCCCAAAAACAGTTTTGATAGAAAATTTTGAACCAGGCCCAGGGTTGAGCTCTTTTGAAAATTCTCCACCAGCCTCTCAGAGGGAGCTGTCCGCTTTTGAAAAACCTGGCCCTGGCTGTGGGCACTAGGGTGACCAGATGTCCTGGTTTTATAGGGACAGTCCCAATTTTGGGGTCTTTTTCTTATATAGGATTCTATTACTCCCCACCCCCATCCCGATTTTTCACATTTGCTGTCTGGTCACCCTAGTGGGCACTGACCACTTGGAAATATGGCCCTTAGCAGTGACAGCGGGGGCTGGAGTGGCTGATTATCCCTCTGCATTCTCATGGCTTGCAGCCCCTGTTTCCTGCTCCTCTAGGTCTTCCCTGAGTCTTTTTGAAACCCCAGACACTGAGGTGAAACCCTTACTAAAATCCCAGGGCTCTGCCAACCAAGCAAATAAACTCACTCCCCTGGTTACGTTCCTTATAGATACTGGAAAGGTTCCCAGTGTTGGCAGTCCAGTGTCGCTGCGGCTGCAGCAGGGGATGCGAAAAGCTTCCCACGAAACTTGTTTGATTTTTGCTAAGCGGTGTTTGAAATTCAGGTGTATCTATCCTATTTGCCCAGTGTGAGACAAACACTTTAGCATTCACTCAGCTGCTTGCCAGACTGCATTCTTTACTCTACGGGTGAAAGGAAACAGAGGTTATCACATGTCTTGTAGGCAGCATGTTCAGTCTCCTGCCCTCCCTGGCAGGGGTGCAGCTAGAAGTATGAACAATGTCTACCGTACCCCAGCTGCTCTGTCCTTTGTCCCTGGCCCTGCCCACTGGCTGCAACAAACCAGGAATCCCTGCCAGAAGACATGTCATTGCTACAGATGCATGAGCTGTTTCAAGGGAAATAGCCTGCCCGAGCTGCTGTGTAAAATGCAAACCAAACCTTTTAAAAGAAAGCAATGACCTTCCTGCTAACTTTTTCTTCCTGTAACTTTGCATTGTTGTTGGGTTCCTCTGGTTTCCAGACAGGCCTGAATCTCCTCTTAGTTACACCAGCATCAATGAGAAGTAACCCCACTGAAAGTAATGGATTGACACCAGTGTAAAACAGGTGTACATTAGGAGGACCCAACCCTGTATGAATGAAGCAGGGAACACCAGGCCTTTCCTGGTGTTTTGCAGCCTCTGCAGACCCCAGCGGTGCAGGTTAAACATCTCTTGAGTTTTTGGTTGCTTCTCTGAACCTTAACACAGGTCCTTTGGCAGTTGGCCTGTCACTAATCATTACACACACTCTGATCAATAGCTAACACCTGGCTTCCTGGAGCTCGCCAGCTGATTAACCCTTAGCTCCCCAAGGACAACAGACTTGAGCTAAGGAGACTGCAGTGAGGACAAGCATTATCTTGGTCACCTTTCACCACCCTAACCCCCAACCCAAGGGCAGCCCCCCATCACACCCACTTCCCTCCCTTTCCCTTCCTTAAAATAGATCACATCAGTACATTACCACTTCCCAGCCCGATGAAGACCCCCGCACACATGGGGCAGGGAGCCTCACATTCCTCTCCCAGAATACTGGGCCATTCTGGGTGGATGCTTGGTCCAAGAGAGCCTTGGCAGCAATTCCACCAGGCCCCCCACCAGGTGGGAAATGAGTCCTGCTGTAGAACGGCCAAAACTGACCTGTAACCAGACTAATGGTGAAACGCCCAGACCCTGCTGGACAGACAGCAAACGTGTTTGGCTGCAGTTGGAGAAGCCAAGGCAGAACCTATCTATCGGGGACATCTGCCTGAGCTCCTTCTGAGGGCGTTTCTGACCCTGCCCTACAGTCTTCTCTCCTCCTCCGCCTCCACGTTTACGCTGCTTCCATTCCGCTGTGACATGGGTGTGCTGCCTTGACTGCCTGTGACCCGAGTGAGGTGCCCCGCTGCAGGATTCCTAAGCAACTGGTGGCTGGAGGCCAAAGGAGGCGGGCTCCATCCATCCCACGCTGCTGCATCGCGTTGGGATTCTCCTGAGACCAGCTCCGTGCTGGGCCTGCATTGGTCCCACCTTCCCCTTCCACTAGGTTATTTTACTTCTGCACAGTCTGGGTGCCAGACAATCAAGCCTCTCTGTCACCAGGTGGAGCAGCCAGAGATGTTGGGGCAGGATTTCCAGCTCACTGGGGTGCGGTTGGTGGCACTCTGCTTTATGATTTAATAGCCCAGTTTGATTAGTGGGGCTAGACATAAAAAGAGATGGGAAAATAGCTCTGTTCTCACCTGCGTATTTGCTCCCTGCAAGTCACAGCTGCTCACTTTTCCTCCACTTAGCCCTGCAGAGCCAAAGACAGGGAACTGCTTTCTCTTCTGCCTCATACACCAAGCAAGCTGTCAGCTCCCATCCCCCATCTCCAGACAATCCCTGAAGCATGTTTGCTCCACTTGCAGCTAATGTACTCCGTGAGCCATCCAGTCAATATCCAGGGATGGCTTTAATGAACAGTACTGCCCCCAAAGGATTCCGGGATGCTGGATAGGCAGGTGATGGATGTAAAGGTCCTGGTATGGAAGAAGCTGAGGCGTCCAGATTGGCCAATTACTTATAAATACTTAGTTCTTGGTATCCATAGCTCTCACAGTAACTATCATTATCCCCTACTTTACACATGGGGAAAACTGAGGCACAGAGCAGGGACGTGGCACATCCAAGGTCACATAAAGAGTCAGTGGCAGAGGTGGGAATAGAACACGGATCCCTCATCACCAGCCTTACACGGAATCCATTTGACCATAGCTACACAGCTTGAGGCTGGCGCAGCTGCATGACTCACAGCCCTTCAGTGCCAGGCAAGTAACAGATAGCGGAGTCTCCCTCAAGTTTGCTAATGCCCTATAAGCACTTACATTAAAGGCTTAGGGCTTGTCTACATGGGGAGTTATTCTGGAATAGCTATTCCTGATTAACTGCCTGTGTGGAGACTCTTATTCTGGAATAAGAGTGTCTTATTGTGAATTAGTTCAATCCACTTCTCAGAGGGGAAGGGCAACGCACCATGAGTATTAAAGCACTGCAATACATTTTCAGAACTTCTTATTATTTGTATGATTGTAGCTCCTGCCAACCCCAGTCATGGCCCAGGACTCCGCAGGTGCAAGGCGCTGTACAATCACAGAACAAAAAGGCAGTCTCTGTTCCAAAGAGCTTGCAGTCTAAGTATCTGATGAAAGACAACGGTTGGATGTAAAACACAAACAGGGAGAGTGCAAGCTAAAGTGCCCAGCCCTGTGCTTCCTTGTCCCTGGAGGTGGCCTGTGAGGCATAGATTGTGACAGAGTCTCACTTTCGAAACTTGTCCTTTTATTTGAAGTTCAGCCTTGTGCACACATTCCCCACCCTCAGAGCCTGGGAGGAGGTTTTTCCTCACCGCCCCAAGAGCCTTCCAGGATGTGCATGTGCCACGTTTTATTTATAGCTGGATTTTAATCAAACACAGTTTGGAAGCTGAATTCGGGGGTGGGAGGGCACGCAAAAGGAGAGGACTAGGGCGTGCTGCTGTAGCAGTGTTAACTTCAGGGAGGCTTAATTAAACAAAAGCCAAAAAAGATCATGTGGTAAGGAAGACTCGGGAATATAGATCAATCCAGCTTAAGAACATACCACTTAGCCTCTTGGTCAATGACCCTGTGTCAACCCAGGGCAGACTAAAATATCTTTTTACTAAACAGGCTGACAGCCAGCCTGCCTGGTGGGGAAAAAGTAACCCTATCTCCAGACATCTCAAGAGCCTTGGATTCCCCCTCTCTGCTTCTATGGATAAGAGAAACAGCATCACTCTCCAAATACCCTTCGGCTTAGAGGACTGTGCTCTGGGCTGGGAGCGCATTCTAAGCTGACCTCTTCCACCAACGGTAGCTTATTTTTGTGTGCACTTTAAGACCTTTATCCTCGGGGGGGAGGGATAGCTCAGTGGTTTGAGCATTAGCCTCTTAAGCCTAGGGTTGTGAGCTCAATCATTGAGGGGGCCACTTAGGGATCTGGGGCAAAAATCAGTACTTGGTCCTGCTAGTGAAGGCAGGGGGCTGGACTCGATGACCTTTCAAGGTCCCTTCCAGTTCTATGAGATAGGTATATCCCCATTTATTATTATAACATGGTTTCATACACCTTTACCCTAAAAAGGGAGGCAGGTATCACCCCCCTACTCTCACCCTCCTTTCACAATAAATGAGATGGCAAATGATCACTTTGGCAGAAGCAGGAAGAGAACCCAGACCTCTAACATGGCAGGACCAAGTTGCAGACCTGCTGCCTTTCAGAATGTGTTAGTAAGCAGCAGTCCACACTGCTCTCCCAAGAGCAGAAACAGAATCCAGGAATCCTGATTCCCCCAGCATTCTACTGCTGTTTAGCAAAAAGCTTTGTAAACTCCCATGGCTGTGCGCCCCTGCCCCCAACGGCTTCCCTTCCCAATCCACCCCCTGCAGTATGACAGGGTAGGAAAGCAGGTATCTTGTTGCTGAGGATGCTTACAGCCCTGTTTCCCTAGAGGAGGAACAGGAGGAGGCCCTGTGGGACTGCAGAGACTGGGTCAGAGAGACCTCTGGCTGCTTTGCCCGAGTCTGGGCCTCAGGCCAGTCCCACATTACAGTTTGTATTGAACAGCCCTGCCTCCTGAGCAGACAATATTCTCCCACAGCAGCTGTGCACAGCAGGAGCAGTCACAGCAGGGATGAGGATGGCTATGGAGCTGGATGACTGCAGAGCTGTGGCGTAGTCTGCACCCTGCAGCTTATTTACTGCTCTTCGCGGTGGCGGCGGAAGGAGACCAAGCGCAGCAGTCAGAGACCACACAAATAGGGGCTGCAGGGAGAGAGTGACATTTGCTTTGAATGAAAAGCACCACAAAGGCCTCCTCCATCCTACAGTGGAACCCATGCTAGTGGCACTGGTCCGAGAAACCAGCCTGGAGCCCTGCTATAGTCACAACTGTATTGACACCCGAGCAAAGAAATCTGCAACAAAGCTCTCACGTTGCGGGAGGTTTAAGGATGGTTTTCGCTTAGTGCTGTTTTCGTTACTTTAACAATGCAAAGCCTTTCCTGGGTTGAATGAAAGGCATCTCTTTTTCCTTGCTTTTGCTGGATCCCAGTACGTCAGTTCCATCCCCTGCTAGTAACACCTGCCTAGAAACATGCGTGTGAGAAGAAGGCTTATGCCACATGCATTTGAACATGCAGAGACTATCCATAAACACAGGCATATGCAGACTCATGTATGTACTGTTATGGCAGGAGTCACCAGGAGTTACACGTGGTCTTAGGGCCTGTCTACACAGTGTGGTAATATGCAACAGTGGGTTGTGAATTTGAATGTGCACCAACTAGCTCGTGTAGACCCTGCTGGCGTGCTCTAGAAACTCCCTAGTGTGCATTAATGGAGTACTGGTGTGCCTCCACAGATACGCATTACGGCATCACGTAGAGAAGCCTTTATAAGTTCTAACAACGAGGAGTCCTTGTGGTCCCTTAGAGACTAACAAATTTATTTGGGCATAAGCTTTTGTGGGCTAGAACCCACTTCATCAGATGCATGGAGTGAAAAACACAGGAGCAGGTATAAATACATGAAAGGATGGGGGTTGCTTTACCAAGTGTGAGGTCAGTCTAATGAGATAAATCAATTAGCAGGATACCAAGGGAGGAAAAATAACTATTGAAATGGTAAGAGAGTGGCCCATTACAGACAGTTGACAAGAAGGTGTGAGTAACAGTAGGGAGAAATTAGTATTGGGGAAATTAGGTTTAGGTTTTGTAATAAGTTCTGTTTCTTAGCACATGAGCATTATTCAATCTTTGGAGACGTGCTGTGTTGCTGTGTGACATAATTTTGTATGGAAAAGCTGTTGCAAAAATCAAGAGAGTTTGCTCTCTGCCTTAATTTTTTTCAATGGGAAACTGACCTGCAAGACCCCAACATCCACTAGCATGGCAGCAATATAGATATCCACACACATGTACAGCGTACCACATCCATACGCACAGACTTGTGCACGTGTGCACCCCTGAGACGTGCACAACTCTCAGTTGGCAAACCTGAAAAATGCCTAATCCCCCAGTCTGAATCGGAATCATTTATTTTATTGCCTGTATTAAGATCAAACAGGTAAACACAACCTATGGAGCTGTGGGATAAAGTGCTGCGTTGTATACAAACAATCTGACATGGAGATGGTTGGAGCCAGGATTGCAAGGAGAATTTCCATGGGGACTTGCTCCAGCCACCCACCTGCAGGGGTGGCTGGAGCAGCAAAGAAGCCAACAACCCAGCCAACAGTCAATGATTACTAGATGAAGCAGGAAACCTGGAACATTGACTCAACAAGGAAATATTTGCAGAAATCACCTCAGTCATTTTTCTGCAGGAGAAATTTGTAGTCAAACCAGCTGATCTGGAATCTTTTTTTTGTTTTTTTAATTCCCTTCCCTTTCCCACCTCTACTATTATAAAAGCATTTGATGGCCTGATAAGAAGATATTTGCTCCAGGTAAACACCATGGACCCTGTTTATAAAACACTGTGCAAATATTTCCCAGTGTTTATTCTAAAAGATTTGCACCATGGAAGCAGGAAGTGATCACAGAAGGAAGGCGCTCCAGCTACGTTCATTCACAAAGCGCTGGCTGGAGGCAGCTGTTAGAAATGCTAAATCCTTGCCTGATAACAGGGATGGCTTTTTGGGGCCCTCAGGCTCATAGCAAAGATGGCGAAAACCATCCCCCTGCCCAGAGCAGGATACAGTCCTTAAGGTTTATTGAACTGATACTACAGGAGTGTCAGAATAAGGATGCTGCTCTGTAAATGAAGGAAAAGGCAATATGTGGCAAATATAGGGAGAAGGCCAAGAAGCATGTGGGAGGCTGTGTTCTGCATCTGCAGCCCACCCAAGACAGGTGGCTTGGCACAGGGTGGTCATGTAGCTACAACAGATGATATTTACTTAACTCCATCCTAAAGGCCTGTCTTTTCTCTCTCTCTCCCCTGTCCTTTCCACCCCTTTCTATTTCCCCACCCATCCTTCCAGGGACAGGTGAGTTCTACACTGTTCTAGGAGTCAGGAACTCTGGTGTTCTAATCCCAGCTGTGACACTGATTCCTGTCTAACAATCCTGATCTACCTCACACGGGAGCTGTGATGATTATCTATATAATGGAGAAACATTCACCTCTTGCTCAGCTCCATCGACTCCCACCCAAGGGATGAATGGGCCAATATTTAAAAAAAAATATTGTTTGATAAATCCTACTAAATATTATTACTGATCTTTCAGTTTCAGCCCCAGTAGCCCAGGAAACCTAGGACGGGGTCACTGACATTCAGCAAAGCACTTCTTTATCCAGGGAAGAAAGGGGCCTCAGCCTCGGGATGAAGCACGCAACATCACTGGAAACCCTGGAGCAGCTATCCTAGATGTTGTTTCCCTCTGTCTGATAGAATGAGCACTCAGTTGATGTAACAGGCAGTGTCAGAATTAGGGTTACCATATTTTGAGTGTCCAAAAAGAGGACACTCCACAGGGCCCCGCCCCCGCCCCCAGCCCATGCCCCCGCCCCAACTCCACCCCTTCCCCAAAGTCCCCACCCCAACTCTGCCCCCTCCCCAGCTTCCCGCGAACATTTGATTCGCGGGAAGCCTGAAGCAGGAAGTAGGTAAGCTGCGGGGGGTGAGGGGAGGAGGCGCGGCCCAGTCTGGCCCCCTCCGGCGGCCGGCCCCGGCGTCTCCAGCCTGGCTCGGCTCGGGCCCTGGGGTGCTGGCCCCGGGCCGCCGGCCCCGGGCCAGCCCCCAGGCCAGCACCGCCGGCCCCCGGCCCGGCCCCAGCCCGCGGCCCACCGCGGCCCCGGCCGCGCGCACCCCCGGCGCCGGATTTTCCCGGACATGTTCGGCTTTTTGGGATTTCCCCCCGGACAGGGATTTGAGTCCCAAAAAGCCGGACATGTCCGGGAAAATCCGGACGTATGGTAACCCTAGTCAGAATGGGATCAGAGTAGTTTCCACAACAGCACTAGACAAAATATACAATTCTCAATATTCCCATTTATAAGGAGCATAAATCTCATCCGGAAATGGACTCAGCTGTCCATAATTTGGATTATTATAGGGAAACCTATCAAATGTCAATGTCCAGATGTCAGTGCTGGAAAAAGTCACCTAGGTCTGCTCCCCCAGTTAATGGAGGATTGGTCCCTACCACATATTCTCTAATGGTTTGTCCAGTATTTTTAACAGGTGGGGAAAGTGAAGCAGGGCGAGGGTAAGTAACTAGCCCAGACGAGGGAGGAAACTCTGCAGCACGGCAGGAAATAAAACTTAGAACACGTCTAAGCTGAAGCCCAAGCCCGTCAAATACTCTAGTTTACATGCAAATTCAGAATTCAAGAAAATCATGTCAGCGACTCAGGTACAGGGGTCTAATCAGCGAGGGCTGTTATGCTCTTATGTTAATAGAGCTTGATATAGATTTTATGGACATTTAGAATTGTCTACCAGCACGGATTATTAACCCATTACTTATGTCAGGTCAGGCCTCAGCTACATTCGGGGGTGGGGGGGAAAGAAAAAAAAAAAAAAAAAAGGCAAAATACAGTAATGTATAGTATTCAGAGTGGAGCCAAGATGCCTGGATGGACAACTTACTGCACTGTGTAACTTTGGCCAAATAACTTCAACTTTTGTCTCAGTTTATTATCTGCAGTTTACAGATGGCAAAACAGGAAAAAAAAACCCTAACTTTGCAGGGATGAGAAAAAGCTCAAATGATCTCGTTATAAAACACTGAAACCTTTTGCTGAAAGTCAGTAGAAAGAGTAAAGCATTACAATCAGTATTAACTTCATCTCAGAAAAGGAGATAGGACAGTTCTCATGACCCTAAACTCCCCCATTCATCAAAAATGTTTGAAAGGGAAAATGTTTGTAGTGTACAAAGTTAACAGAACCCAGTGCCGAGAAACCTCTAATTGATAACACTAACTAAAAACTCCTACTAAGGCCTAATATCTAGTTAGAACTGCTTATGGGACAGAGATAGCGTGACAACAGGAAATTCATTGCTGTTAGGAACAGCATCTTATCTATCAAAACATAAATGATGTTATTCAACCTGAAAGACAAAGTGATTATTAAAATAAAATACCAGTCTCCTTTGTGTGAGACACTTGGAAATGAATTTAAGTCAAACTGGGAGTTAAAGCACAATTTATAACTAGGGAATGTAAATGAAATGCCAATAAAAACCCTTCCCAAAATTTGTAGAGAATTGCATCTATATTTCATTCCAGGACATCCTTCATTGTTTATCAAAAATCCTACGCAGACAGAGGACCAAAGTAACGTTAATGGGAACTGCAGGAGTTTAAACTCTAGGTCAGGTTCTGCACTTAGCTTACTCACTGGTGAGTTTAAAAAGAGGCGTAGTTTATTGATCGCTTTAGTTCTAAGGCTAGCTACTCGTGTTCATAGTAGAGATGGGTCCAATGCCTAACCCCCAGGGGGCAGAACAGAATTGGAATAGTGACCTATGTCTATAGATAGAAAACCAAAGTCTAGCATTTCCTGATCTACATAAACTCCAAAGTTGGAAATGTTTATTAGCACGTTATTACCAAGCTAATGAGAAACACTCAGATCGTATCTCGGGTTTTATACATTTGGTGCTCTTATCTAATGCATGAGCTGTATAGGAGACATATACCCTTTTCAGAAGCATGTCTTCTCTTTATTCCATATTCCCTAGGGCAGTATTTCCCCACATTACAGGGGGCTCCAGGTATCGCTCTAGCATCTTTCTCTGCTTGATTCACCTTGACTGCTTGCCACATGGCCTCCAGGTTTCAGTGAAATAAGATTAAATGTAGTTATTTTTGCCATGTGTCACATGAAAACCATACCTAAGAAATTAACCACTACGAGATGCTGGTTTGCTCAGACATCTCACACTTTCTGCAAGGATAAAAGAAAGGCAGTCTCAACCCAGCTAGATGATACAGTAAGGACAGAAAGATGGGGTGTGAAATTATTCTCTCCATTGTGCCCTGTATCAAAAAAAATCATAGCTTGTTATTAAAGGCCATGAAACAGCGATCTCACTACTGCTTTACTAAGGGAGTCTATATTCTTCACTAGGATGGAGAGGGCCTCTAGCTCACTTATTTTTACGAGCCTGTTACCATATACTATGAAAGGTTTGAACTGGGCAGACTTTCATTACAGGATATGCACTTAACATTGGACAGTCCTGTTGTCATATTCGGTGCTGGGGATCTGTTCATCCAGAGACAGCAGGCACTACAGCCATGACAACTCCTGAAAGAGAACTTATTTGACTTGAATATTGCTCCCTTGTTACTACCCCACCCCACACGTCCTTCACTAATGGTACTTAATCCCTATGTAAATAGTACTTTTCCCCCCCAGACACAAAGCCACTATATTTTTGTGTCTTTCAGCACAGCTTCTGCAAAAACAAAATAGCAGGAAGCGAGATGCTCAGCCCGTGTTACATCTGAAGATTCAACAGAGGGGAGGAAGAAGCTAAAAGCCTTAACACACAGGTCCCGAGCCCCTCTTAGATGTGATGCTTTGTGCATGAATAAAGAGTTCGTTGCAGGTATTTACATTGTGCTTAGCTAAAAAATGTCCTGTACTTTCAACTGGCTGCAACACTCCTGATTTATTGTTCCACACAGCTGTACGTACACACTGCACGGCTCAAACGATTGAAAAAAAGCTTTGAGATCCTAATGCTGCAAGAGAGATCCCAACAACCCTATTGTAGAAAGGGCATTGCCAGAGAGCAATCCTACACCTAAAGCACTGCTTGAAAATAATCTGGTCAGCCAGCCCCTGCTTCACATATTTATACTTTGTGCCACTGAAGACGTATTTGCTCGCCAGGCCAAAAAATGCTGCAGCACATGCTACTGGCCTCCCATCCTCTAACTGAAGCAGTTTAACAACGTTTAAGGATTATAATGCTACAGCCACAGCTGCATTCAAAAAGGGACCAATTTCAAGGGACACTATGCAACAAGTTAAATGAGCAATGAGTTAGTATACCTGCCAAGGGCAGGAAATTGGGGGGCATTTAGAAAGAGAGCTGATCAGATTTCAGTTTGAGACTTATTGACCACACTTCAGTATCAGCTGGAAGCCAAATACACAGCTATGCAATGTGCTTATATATTGTACTGCACAGTAGAGAGGGTAATTCAAAACACTTAGAGGAACTTAGCAGCCAGATCCTGTTTTACCACCATCAATGGGAATTCAAGTTCCATTAACACAGAGATATGACAATGCACAAGCAACAGCAGCATTTGAAGCAGATATATACAGCAAATGGCATGAATCAGTCCACACTGCAATTTGGAACATAACTTCCATACCAGCGCAAGCCCCTGATCTAGTTAATCTAGTCCAGTCCAGTCTGACCATAGCTAGTACCAGGTATTTCAGGGGAGGTGTAAGACCCCCATATATAGGCCCCAATTCAGCAAAACACTTAAGGATGTACTCAAGTGCTTTGCTGAATAACAATGAATGCACGTGCTTAGCCGTCCATTGTGGCCCTGATACAATTTTGCAAGACACTTATGGGGGAAAGTTGGTCCTAAGCCCAGAGAGGAAGCAGGTGGCTTCCGTCCTGAAGCACGAGGACACTCCTGATCGGAACGGCAAGATGCCGCAAGATTTAACTAACTGATGATCAAGAGTTGAGTATTTCCAGTTTTCACTTGTTTGAAATAGGCCTTGTAAAATGTACCAGAGCAACTGCCAGCTCATCACAAACAGAAGAAAAAAAAAAGCTTATTGCAATACAATACATTGTAAAACACACCACTCACAAGCTATTTGTACTAGGAGGGAGGGGAAAAAAGATTGTGATAAAGAGATCAAGCTACGCCCTCTGCTGCATGAAAGGAATATTTGCACTGCAAGTGTTGCAAGGTCACCTTGCCTCCTCACGGCAACTTTTTAGAATTTGACAGAGTGATTACAGTCCCAAGAATGTCTAAACAGTGGTAGACTAAGCTTAATATGCTCAAAACAAGACTGGTCAACGGTTTTGGCTTTAAACTTTCTAATAGCTAGAGATGAAATATTTCTTGTAGCAGATTGGAGGGAATTTATCTTTAGCCTGTGTGTACTATCTATACTTAGACATCCTGTAAGATAGGTGGCAACACACCTAGAAATACTGAACGTATTTTGTCACATGCTTATCTTAATTTGAACTGTCACATTTTAAGGACACACACAATGTGCACATGCTGCCTAAATTCTGCTGGGTTCCCTCATCTGACAACCACAGATGAAGAATTCATGTATGATAGTATGTAGTGTTACTGGTAGGAAATATCAGGACAGCCAGGAAAGGCCAGCGATTGCTGCAGGAAGCCCAAAGATGTGTAATATGCAAAGTTAAATAGTGCTGTCTCTCCTCTTCATTGATTTCCATTAAGTTTTCAACACATTTCGAATCCTTAAAGCATGACCCACCACCTCATCTTGCAAAGGAATAGCTGTGTGGGAAGCAGGGTGTGCGCGCTCTGCTCACAAGCAGGAAGGAAATTAGATTCTTTCAATCACTCCCCAGACTGGTGAAACAGCAAAACTGCTCTGGCCAAAGGACCAACTAGCCTCTGAAGATGAAAAGTAAAGCATAAATCTTGCAAAGGAGATGAATAAATAGGTTTACAGTGTTTCAGACATCACTACTGGTCACAAAACAAAGCAAATGCAGAAGAGCTACTATACACTAGAAAACAATCAGTAGCTACTGCCTTAGAATAGCAGAAAAATTACACAAGGCATATTTATGGGTTATAAAAGCCCTTTTATAAAGCCATTTTTAAACAAAACCAAAAAGTTTACAAAAGAAAATAAAAGATACAGAAGAATAAGTTGCTTAATATATTCCAAAAAGAGAAAAATAAGAGGGGACACAATTCCAACATGCTGA
This sequence comes from Emys orbicularis, assembly GCF_028017835.1. Lineage (NCBI taxonomy): Eukaryota > Metazoa > Chordata > Testudines > Emydidae > Emys > Emys orbicularis. The sequence goes on from NC_088686.1 coordinate 143,457,453, forward strand.
ACGATAAAGGGTTTTTTCTTTTTCTTTCTTTTTTTCTTTTTTAATACAAAATACAAGCGAAGGATACACATACTTAAAACAGAGCTCGGGAGCAGGTACACAGTCCTGGGAACCCCTCAATAAAAGCAAAGCAGGGTTTTGTTACTTTTTTCTTCTTTGCAGGTACATACAGAGACTGGAATATGTAAAATTAAGTAGCACAAAAGACCATCACACAATTCTACCAATGCAGTTGCATCTATAATTCACGAACATGGTCAACGAAGTCATGTTCACTTCAACCCCTTAAAAAATTTTTTTTTAAATAAAGCATTAACGTTACATTCAAACTTAACTCCTAGTACCATGCTGCAGATCTCATATTGTCAAGGTATTGCAAGGACTGCCAACCCTTATGGGGGTTTTATGCCCAGTGCTGACAGAGCCATGTTTAGCAACACTCTCTCAGGTCATGGACCAGTAGAAAGAGTCCTTTATTTGCAGCCCCTCTCCTTTTTCTGGCCACTAATGGGGGAAGAGGTGCAGAACGTGATGGGGGTTTATTTTAACAAAAGCCCAACAGGGCTATGAATACTCAAGACAAATATTCATTGCATACCACTGAGTGATGCCTTGCTGATGTTAAGGGCCCAATGCCCCACCAGGAGTCTCTTCCTCCTTTGTTTCAGGGTAGTTATTTAGGGTTTGCTGTGACATGTTCATGGTAAAACAAATTATGTAGCTCTTATTTACAATTTTTGTAACAATTGCTTCTGCAGGAAAAAGTAAAATTCACAAATTTCCAGAACACAGAGGGATAAAGTTATCAGACACTCCCATGCGCGCACGCACACACACACAAAATACTTCAGGGGCTTTCACACACATTGGTGTGGCTTAAGTTGACTGAGTATTTCTCCATCCCACCCTGCCCTTCCCAATATATATAAATATATATGTAACCCTTGCCCCTGACATACAAAGCATATGCTCCATGCTGTCTTGCAGTCACACTGAGCATGCTCAGACTGATGGAACCATTCAATTCCCTGCAGTTGTATGGGGCAGGCAGCTTACAGAGATCTTTCCAATAGTGGTTGATACATAGAGTCAGCACACAGGGAGAACTTGACTAGACTTAGAAAGAGAAACATTTATGTTTTCATAAAGATTTTAATGAAAAAGGACATTCAAATGCCAGTCATCGACTGAGGTGGGGAAATCTAAAAGGAGGACACGGTAGATTTTGGAAGGTGCTTTCCAAGGACAGTATCGGTGTCATTATTGTTCTGAAAAGTTTGTAATAGCTGAAGTCAGGGATTAATTTATTTTTTTAAAAACCATGTTCACCAGTATGATTTGTTATAAAAATAAACCTTCCACAAAGAAATTACATAAAGCAAAGCACCAATTTCTACAGCTCAAAAGCTTCCAGCATGTTAGTTTCTCCCCAACCCAGGCGCCTCAGCTAACTGTCCAGTGTACATTTGGATTAACAGACGTTGAAAAGTCAAATATATCTTCTGCTCCCGCCCCTGTACAAACAGTTCTTTGCTTCCTGATGCAGCCACATGGTGGTGCAGAAACTGAGCATGCTTAGAACAATTACCTACCCACCCTTTCATTCACTCCAGGACAGCAGTACTCCATTTCCTCTCCCCCACACACTTCTCTGCTTTAACATGATAGTTTGATTGAACACTGAAATTATTAAAAGCTTCCCAAACTGCTCCTACATCTAAATTCTGCTCTTACCCCCAATCCACTCCAAATCCTAACCCCATCTAATTTTAACTTGAAAAGAGAAAAATCCTCTATTGAAGGGAATTTTGACACTCGTGTTGAATTTATGTTTTTTGGATTTAAACAGAAATTAAATACAGCCATATTTGCATACTAAATCCTAATATCAAACAATCTCCAAGCATCAGTGAAATCTTGTTTGTAAACCTTTGCTGGCCACACCGAATGGACTGTTAAAGACATTACTGTTTGTATACAAATGCAAACTCAAATGTTGTAGTGAGGTCCTGAAGCAGAAAGCTCTGATGGAAGTTAATGGATAAGCTGCCATTTTAGGATGGAAACCAGGACAGGTGCTAGATTAGTGCAACTTTGGAAGCAACCCATTCACATCAGTGGAGGTGCTCCAAAGGTACACCTAGGTAATAGATCAGAATCTATCCCAGGTACTCAACTCTTTACTGACCTGGGGAGATTGGAGGGGTGGGGGATGTGTGTGGAAAAGAGGCAGAAGCCGCAATCTGTTTTGTTCATTGTTTTTAAAGCCTTCTCACAGGAATGAAACTATTTCTGCTCTTTGAAGTAGGAACCCAGTCCTATCCTCCCCCTAAAAAGAGGCACCCTATTACTTTCCTTCATGGAATTAAAATGCTTGAAAACAAAACTTTTAAAAGGACATGTTTAAAAAAAATAGTTAGTCTACTGCTAATCAGAAATGCTCAATTGGTCTTAAAAACAACAAAAACTTTGTCTTCACAATTTTTTTTATCTGCAGGAAAAATGAGCTGCTCTATTTCCAAACGGAGAGGGTAACCTGGAGACAAGTGGATCTAGACCACTATGATTTAGTGTTTGCATGTACTACCAAAACACTAGCCTACAGAGAAATAGTTACAAAGATCCAAACAAAAATGTAGCATTTACATAGTGTTCAGATTGTGACCGATTCAAAATTAAGAATCCTACCATCCTGTCATGTCAGCCATTAGTAATGAATACACAAGCAGAAAAACAACAATTTTACAAAGATTCAGGGCCATAATTGGCAGGTATGAGAGAATCCAGAGTCCAAAGACTTGAGTTCATAACAGAGGTCTAGTCTGAACATTGAATTTCCAGGTTTCAGGTATGTATCACAGCCTGGACATTAGTTTAACTTGTTAAAAAGGAAAAAATACTTTAATGGAAACTACAAAAAACTTACACCCTTCAGAACAGATCTGGTCTAGGGGCGAAGTGTATTTAGACAATTAAAAATACATTTAGCGGATTCACCAGATCTACTACTGGAGGCAATCTACTCTTAGGTAAATCTAGTACACTTAAAAAAAAACAAAAAACCAAGTGCGAACGAACAACCCAATAGACAAGAAAGCCTTAAGTGTGTATACTTGTAGTTTGTACTGAGAGGGACTATCTGCATGGACCAGAAAGTCATTCATGGAGGAGCATGTTACCAAGAGTCAATTTACATGCACAGTGTCCACATAGCTGACCATTAGGAAGTTGTCCATTTAATTTTTTTCTACATTACTAAAGAATTACAGGACTATGATCTGAAAAGTTTCACTTAAGGATTGCAAGAGACTTTTTGCTCTCCTAATATTTGGATGGGAAAGTTATACATTCACTTCTTGCTCAAGTCAGTCACATCACAACCCAGCCTGAAGTTGTACTGCAAAGTTAAACCCCTAAAAGTACAGGTTTACAATGGATAGCCTTTATTATAGTGGCAATGTTAGTCTCCTAGTTGAGAGTTAGAGAACTTAAGATGTATACGCCAAGATAATGTACAGCCTCCCAATGAGGTTCACAGCCGTGAATCAGATAAGACAACGACTTGGTTGCTATTAACATTTCATTCTGTGTCTTTAGACTCCATGGGATACTCTGCCAGGTCTCCTCCCAGATCATAGTAGTGCATCCCATCTGAAAGCTTTCAGAAATCCAACAGCCTTAAAAATCCAACACCACAAGACCAGAAATCCAACTCCCTAGCTGTCCTGTTACCTTGAAGAGGCTGGTTTAAGAACATACATAATTGACTGAAAAGATTATGACCGTCAAGCTTGCCAGCTATGAGAGAACGTGCAAGATATATAGAAAACACAAAGGGTTAAAAAGGTATCAAGTCCAGTTTTTATGTTTCCACTAACAAATACTGCAGTCCCTGTATCAAGGTTTCAAGGAAAAATCCTGTGTACTTTTATTCCTAAGGGTTAAAGGAGATATGGCTGCTTTGATAAAAGCACAATAAAATGCCACTGCACAGACATCAAGTGTCTTGAATTTGGTGGGACAGCCTGCTTTTGTATGCACCACGGTCCTGCTACACTGCCATCAACACTGTTCCCTCCCAGTTTTATCCTATTAGTGCTCCAATTCCTACTCAGCCAGTGTTTTGGCTTCAATAGCAGAAAGCTGACTCATTAGGCGCAGATATAGGGGTGTGGGATCAGCATGAAGAACACTTCCACACTGCAGGAAGGAGGAGAGAGAAGAAATAGAAGTGATGGTGGGGTGAAGTTATGTTCTATACTGGTGGGAGTCTGCCATCCAAACACTACAGCTGGAGAGGGTTGAGAGGTATGACTACACAGCCTTTCTGAGGACAGACAGAAAGAGAGGAGAGAAACACTTAAGCATGACTCATGGGATCTGAGACTGTGGCATTACAGGAATCCATTGCTTCACATTTATATAAAGGCCACCCCCTCATTCCCATAACTAGAGTTTAGTTTGAGATTAAGTTAATTTTTTGCTTAAAATGACTAAGAAAAAACTCCCATACCACCATAAGAAAACCACACTTTAAAATTCTGTTTCAAAACTTTCTCCCATGTTCTGCCTAACTATATCCAGCCATGAAAAGTGACAGGAGTAATGGGTATGAGCAGCTGGTGGGTTGCAGGTCTGGAGCCTAATGAATGCACTTTGCCAAGAGCAGAATGCAATTCTACCGAGCCAGAAACAAAGGATATCATGTCCTTATTGGATAAGTCCTTTCTAAAGGATGAAACACTAAGGTGGACTATTATAAGTCTCCTGAATATTGCCTATTAAAAATAGTTGCATGAACCCAACAAGCTTAAATATGGGTAAAAAGATCTTATTTAGAATTCATTAACCTCCTTTTTTCTGAGGGAATGAATTTATGCCAACTGAAACCACATGATGGAAGGTGAATTTGTTGTGTGTTCCAATAAGGAACAGTAGTTTTAAAGGCCCTTTTCAGCTTTGGGAAATCTATGCTACTTGATGATTTGTAAGTATAATTTTTAAGTATCAGCCTCATATGCTATTGCTTCACAACTGCAACATCCCTTCAAAAATATATATTTTTAGTACGTGATCCATTTAGTTTTAAATGGCTTTCAGATTTGGTGGGGGACAAGAACAGAATGGCCAATAGAGAACAGTGACGTCAAAAAAAACATTACTGTATAAGGGTTTTTTCTTTTTAAAAAATGATACTGTATTAAACAGTTGAAAGCAAAGACAGCATTCAAAGCCCATGAGTCAAGCCACAGCCAAAACCGTGTTCTACCCCTAAGTATGTTTTCTTTTTCTCTTATTTAAAAACAAAAACAAAAAAACAAAAACAAGCTCCCCAAACTGCCATTTAATCTTCACCAGAGGCTGCTTCATCTTCAGACCCTTCATCCCCCGATTTCTCTGGTGGAGGGCTGGCTGATTTTTTTTTCTTTTCTGGGGGGCTCTCAGGCTCTTCATCTTCTTCTTTGGGAGATGGGGTCTTCTCTTTTGATGCCTTTGAAGCTGTGGGGCGGCCTGCTTTCCCTTTGCCTTTCACCGGACTGGGTGTCACTAAAGAAAGCAAAGCACCAGTTTCATGAGATCAGCTACAATTACATAAATAAAGCTTTACACACAGCTTTACACAAACAACCTCTACTTGGAAAATGTATTCTCCAAACCAAATCCAGGTTGTTTTTTGTAAGATGATACTTGCAAAGATGAGTCCTGCATTAATGCCGTTGGAGCAACAAACTGTTAACGTTGGAGCAACAAACTGTTAACGTGGATAATGATGCCATATCCAAAGTAAGAGATGACTTGAGCAATGAGAAATCAGCAGAAGCAGGAAAGCAATTGAAAAGAAAAATCCATAATTCTCATTTACTTTCAAATAAGCTGACAGGAGATAGTAAGGGATAGGCAAATCAGTAGGAGAAGTGTTGAATTTGGCACATACAGTAAAAACTCCATCATTTCATTTTCAATCAGATGAAACTCCAATTTATTGGTTGAAGTCATCACCAGAACTCCTTGATGAAAGCCTATCACATATCAAAAGTCATGCAATTATAGTGTTCTAGTTCAGAGTTAGCCTTCATATTAGGTTTGTCAATAGCACAAATCTGTTTCATTAACAGAGAGCAAACTTCGCAGTCTTCTCAAATGTCCCTCATTTTGAGGGACTTCACTCTTTGTAGTACCAATGTTACCCACACTATGAAGTAAGGGTGTCCTCGCTTTTATAGTTGAAGTTATTTACATCAGAAAAAGAGAATTGTGAAGCACAAGTTACAGAAGAGTTATCTACACTAAAGAAACAAATCTGACAATATTTTAGTTTTGTGATATTAATTTTACTTTGGGTCCATCACCTTGAGTTTGTCACATATTTCAGCCCACACTTGAGCTGGCTTTGACAAGCTAAGAGGCACCATCTTTGGTGCAAGTGAATGCCAATCTACTTATAGTTAATGGCATGCTGTGAGGCCTGTCTTCTGAAGCTTACCCTGAGTGAGAAAAATTACTTTAGGACCAGGCTACTATTTTATTATGGATCCATTTGAATGTTTGTAGGCATTCAGAGGAAAATAAAAAGTGTTAAGACAGATGCCTGATAAATCTAAAAAGGACATTTTACTCTTATGCAAGATTATTTAAGAGCCTGAACTCAAGGGAAAGGGTTTCTAAAAGATATTTACAAACCATTTAATTGCAAGATTTAATGAGCTGCTGGATGGCAGCACTGTGGCATCAAAGTAAGCAGCTACCTGCAACACAAAAGCTGAACTCCATGGCATCTCAGAAAGAGAGAAACTCACTTCCACATAACAATGGAGCTCATGGGCATCCCCTCCCAAAAAACCAAGACCGTTCAAATCCCACTGCTAGTATTCTAAGCTCCCAGCAGGCAACAATATATTATGAACCAAATATCTTTTGAACGTTTCTCCACAACCATGAAGGGAAAAAAATCTTGTTTTGTAACTTTTCTTTTTAAGAAAGCTGCAATTCTGAAGCACAATTTTGCAACATGTTCTGTAGCTGTGAAAAACATAGGGTACAGTAAGGTCGTAGTAGTAATGGTATAGTTTATGGCTGCAAAGGCACTTTCATCATAGACTCCTATTTCAAGGCATTTTCATTTGTTGAAAAGCTTCCTTTAGGCTAACATTTCTCATGCTCACGGTCAGCTAGAAAAGTGGAATAAAAATGCATTCAGTAATTTGAATATCTGTGCACCTCTATATAGCTATGCCTACATCCAGAGGTCTGCATATTGAAATAAATGGAGTGATTATTCAAGGTTGTTAGGCCCAAGTGTCAACTACTTTAAGTCACCACAGGACAAGCTGACTAGAGACAGGACTGGAAGCTAAGAACTCAAGAGTTCTCATCCCAATATTGCCACTGGCATGATCTTTTTTTGGTCTCAATTTCCCTATCAGTAAAACTGATTTAATTCTAATTTACTTCACAAGGCTGTTAGTTAATTCTGAAGTGCTAAGTAGTTTAAAAATCTAATTATGCTTTATTAATCTCCAGAAAAGCGATGATGAAAATCATTTGACTAATGTTCCTTTAAGCAGATGAACAGTTAGGAAAGAGTGACATTTACACACTCAGACACAGCCTTGCTAACTGATCTTTACAGCTGCAAAAATATTCATTTTTTGAAGCAAGTGGCTTCCCGTCCAGTAAGCTCACCTGTAGCCTTTAGCCTGGGCTTAGGCATTTTCTTTTCTTTCCTCTCTGGCTTGGATTTCTTGGCCACCTTTTTTTTGTTCTTTTTTGAACTGCCATAATCACTATCATCATCATCTTCCATGAGGAAGTCTTCATCACTGCCAGAATCTTCTGCAAGGACAGAGAAAGGAAGTGTGTGTTTGTGAAGAAGCCTTTATATCTCTTCCAAGTGCAAAGAAAGGAAAGTGGTCTAGCAGTTAGACTGGTGCATGGGAGAGGAGTAAGAGTCAGGACACTCTAGTTCTATAAGCTGTCACATACTTGTGTCATCTTGGGCAAGCCATTTTACCACTGTGCCTCAGTTTATTACCTGTAAATATTTCATAGCTGACGACAATGTTTGTAAAGATACCTATTTTATGGTGATGACTTAGTATTTGTAAATGGATAGTGTATCAAGTCATGCACCTCTTTGCCCTGAGCTTAAGACAAAAAAAGGATACACTCTACACTACAGCTAAACTTAATTCATCCCTTGAACAGATATGCCTTAACACTGAATGCATTAGTGAGCAGTCTGCATCCAATGCCCAAGAAGTCACACTACTCCAAACAGCTGCTTTAGTATGTTTTTCATTACAATCCCCCTCTACTTACTCTCCTGGAATGGTGCCTCCTCCTCCTCCTGCTCTTCCTCCTCACTGCCCACATCATCCATAAGCATCTCTCGTTGCTTGGAAGCTGCTTTGGATGCTGCCTGCCGTTGCTGGCGGACGTTTTTGTGGTCTTCTTTCTCATCCTCACTGTCCTCTGTAACACAAAATTCACCATGTTGCAATGAAGACTTATGACATAGCTCCTATTGCAAGCCCAGAATACGTGGTAAGAGCAAAATGAAGGCCAAATCATTCCTGATAAAGCAGGAGAACTGAGAGGCTTGCTGGGTAACTATCATAGCTGGTTATTTGAGTGTGGTTAAAATTCTCCCTACATCAAGCATATGTTTTGAAAGGGCTCAACCTTGAGGTCCTGTCCATTAACCATGAACTTAAGAACCAGGACACTTTTTCATAACAGGAATATTTCCTCAGCATCCTGCACCGACCCATTCTTACTACAGAGCAGAGTGCTGCTTAGTGAAAACGTGCTTCCAAGATCCTTTGTAACGAAAGGTGCTCTATAAATGTCAGATATCATTAACGTAAATTTAATAGCAAATGCTATTGTACAATATGACAGTTATGATTCCCCCAGTGAACATAACTGAATACTGACTCAAATTGTTCAAGTCAATGTTGCATTATAGTACTATATTTTCCATTGTAAAAACATTTCACTCATGATGGTTATAGATTATGCGCTCATAAGATATTTTTGTGATTCTAGAGCAGAATAAACTGGGAAATACTGTAGTAAGTTATTTAAACTCTCGTTTCCGTCCAGCTGACAGACTGAAGCTTGAATAAAAATGCGGAAAAGCAGAAGAATCTCAGTACTAACGCTGGGGAGTGAGGTCAGGGAACGGCTTCACACTAGTCAACGATCCTTGAGCTTCCCCTCCTCCCATGTAAGACCCACTTGCTCAAAGCTTAGGGATAAAAGAAGTGGGGGCACAGGACAGCAGGGGTTTCATACTTTTCATCTAAAGGAGGGGTGGAGGGAAGGAAGAGCACATAACTTGCAAGAGAGATGGAGCAAAGAGTATACTTAGTTCCTAACTTCGGATTTTGCTTTCTGGATCTTTGGCATTCAGTCACAACATTTAGGCCAGCTCAGGACTGATTTCAGGGCAACATACCCAAAACAGTCGCTTAACAGTGGGAAAGATCTTTGTTTTTACCCTCTTTACCTGCAGCCCTTTTCCTGGATTTGGAGGCTCTCTTGTTCTTTTCAGGTTTGGCTTTTTTTGCTTTTTTGCTTTTTTGAGAGCTCTCATAGTCACTGTCAGCTTTGCCATCATCTGCTCCTAAGTCATCATCCTCGCTGCCAAAGTCTTCATCTAGGAGAAAATGGTGACAAAATGAAGTCTCAAATACTTCTCAATGGAACATATGCATTGGAGTCATAAGAGTGTGGCAGGCACAGTGGACTAATATTCTTGGCCTTCCCTGCTGGAAGTATTACTCTAGCATTACATGAGCAAGAGCTCTGTATAGCTCAAAAGCTTGTCTCTCTCACCAACAGAAGTTGGTCCAATAAAAGTATTACCTCATCCACCTTGTCTCAGTAGTACTAGATCACAAAGGAAGAAAATCTGGTAGTCTAGTCCACCAGGACTAGAAAGAACAGGAGAATCAAAGATAGCATCCGAGTTAAGGTGCAACGGCAGAGCTATGTATTATGAACACTACTCCTGTCGGCATCATTAGTCCTTTACTTTAATATAATCCTTGTAATATTCCTATTACAAGGATGATATTCCTATAACAAGCCTACTTGGCTATGTGTTAGCAGCTGGGTAACTACCTGGAGAGTGTGAATCATCTTTCTTGGTCTTCACATCTTTTTCTTCTGAATCCTCACTGCAAAGGAGAGAAGGAGAAAGTTTTATCACTATTTTTGAGGATGGATCTGCTGTACTGGGTAAGCCTGTGGTAGCTGCGTGAACTGGTACTTTTAGAGGCTGCCACTTTGTGCTTCAGAATTTAAGCTCTCGTTTAAAAAAAAAAAAGTTATCTAGTCATTATGGTTGTAAAAATAACCACCTTCAAATTGTGAAGCAAGTGTAAACTGACTGATAGCTGAAACAACAGCTCTGAGAAATGAGCTGCACAGTTCAGCTCAATAAACTTAACTCTGAAATGTAAAATAATTACTATTGTAATTAGCTAGAAGAAACAACATGGAGTGAAAGGCTCTTCCTTTCGGATGCTAAAGGGTGTAAATCCAACACAGCAAACCCAGCCTAGGAGTAAACAGTTTTAAATAGGACTGGTGAAAACACAGGTAAAAGCCAGTAATGGTGAAACAAATACGCTCCAGACTACTGAAGGGTTGTGCCAATGGCAAGAATGGATAGGGGACTGTAGAACATAACTAATTCTGAATCTGAAATTTAACACCACACATTTCTGAAGCATGTTTTGATTACTTGAATAAGCTAGTTTGTTTACAAGTTCAAGTCTTGTGGGAACAACAATTAAGTTTGTATCACATATGCATATTTGCCACAGACTGAGAAGGAACAGAACTAGTGGCTCTCATAGCAATCAACATTTAGATGCTTTCAGATCTGATTCTCTCATAAATTAGATCATCTGAAAGTGGCCAAAAATATCTAGATTCCGGTAATATTTGGGAGTAATTCCTGGACAGCAATCTTGGCCTCCAATATTTCTAAGCTACTGGAGCACAGGTAAGTAGAAAACACAGCAGCAGCAGATGTAGACTGCAGCAGTTCTCACAACACTGCATCCCGCAAGCAAAGGCTAAAACAAAAACCACCCAAGAAAGTCATACAAAAGTGCTTGAAGTGCCAGCACTAAAAATCCCTTTGGGTCAGATTCCTACTTACTATTTATGTTGCCGTATTGTGCTAGGATGTTTGTCAAACAGAATAGCACCCTTCCCTGAAGCACCTAGTGTAAAAAGGTCAACATCTCAGACGCAAATGTCCTTGTCTCTATGTTAGCTACTGAAGTTCAAAGCCAGACTGAAATATTTCTCCTCTGCCCCACCCACACCAAGACAGCACATGGGCACACACCACTACCCACTTAATCGTACAACTGCCACTAGCGCTCTTCCTTACTGCCCAGAAACGTAAAAGCACCTCAAACCTTTGTGGAAGAAAACACAGTCTTCACTCTTAGGTTGTTTGCAACAATTCAGAGAGTTTATTCTCAAGCAATTGCAAGAGGGAGAGTATGCACGGACAGGGATTCCCCCTTCCTAGGCAGGTCTCCGCCAGATAAATAATTAGGGCAAGCATTTATACCTTTTGTTGCATACAATAATGATCAGCAGCCGCGTCTTGTTTATACATATTCCTTCCTGATATCTTACTTTTCTCAGCAGTTTCTGCTACAGTCTGCATTCCATTCTCAACTAAAACAAGGTTAAAACAGTATCTCTTACAGTTTTTTCCCCACTCGCCCAGGCCCTGCCTTAAAGTCTCGCGTTATTAGAGTTAGTGTTAGCCTGACTCTTGCTCTATTCTAGAAACTAAGATATCTGCGTTCAAATTCCCTTTATCCACTTCCACACCCTGAAGTAGTGTCCTATTGAAAAATGACCTGCATCCTACCAAATACAGAAGGAAAAAAAAAAAAAAAGATTAATGCCTAGTCTACAGTTAAAATTAGATCAACTGAGCTACATTGCTCAGGCTGTGAAAATTTTTGCACCTTGTGCAACTTACGTTAACCTAACAGGGACTGTAGATGCAGCCAGGTAGATAGAAGAATTTTTCCGTCGATCTAGCTACTGCTTCTTGGAGAGGTGAATTTGGAAAAACCCCTTCCATTGACATAGGAAGCATCTACACTTCAGCACTACAGCTGCACTGCTGTAGCACAGACATGGCTTTAGTTTTTACAGGAAACCCAAGGCAGTCATCACCAAGAAATAGCTGGCATACTTTTGATTTCCAAGACTAATATTCAGCTTGTAAACAGTCATTGGACATTAAGGAACACCATACAACCAGTCATGGTAGGCCAACTTCTTGGTGATGGTTGCCTTGGGTTTACAGTAGAAGTCAAGAGACACTTTTTTGTCCTGTCTGGTAAGATGCAGGTAATTTTTCAACAGGTCTTCCCTTAAGGGGTTGGCTCCCTTTGATTACTGAGGTTGCTCAGAAATGTAAAGTAAGATATTTTCTTGAATTCCAGACAAACTATGAAAATGGAGAACTAATAAGTCTTCACTATTGCTAATGCTTCCACTTCTGTAGAAAGCATTGCTAATAATAGTTGAGGGGCTTTTTCTGTCAGATCCAACAATGACTGTAAAGCACTATAAAACTACGGAGAGACTGAAATATATCAAACTGGTAGCCCGCCTACTCTTGTCCTGTGTCAAGATTTTTGTAGCTCATGCAACTCTACTTGCTCCTGTTCTAGTTGCCTAGCTCTGGAACGTGATTTTAATGCTGAAGCACTAGTGACATATGCTTTATGCCTGGCTTCACTGCTGGTTTGAAAAGGAAAGAGAACCTCAGTGTCCAATCCCCTTTTGCTGGCTTGGTCAGCAACAGTCCTGCCATTTTAGGAAGCTTACACAGACTATGCACCCTACCCACAATCATGTTTGTTATGACCCGGCTCCCTCAATACATTCAAATGTTTCAACTCAGCACAGATCCAGTCCTGCATTCCAACAGACCCTAGAGTTCTGCTGAAGACTCCTCTGCTCTACAGTAGATGGGATGCTCCAATATTCTTTTGACTCAGGTTAGATCTCTTGGACCAACAGATGGAGCTAGGAGCTCTATGCCTAGAATCAAGTTTGCTATTACACAACATGGAGTCTGCACCTTTCCAGATTCACAGAATGAGTTTGCCAGCATGTAGCACAGACATAACATGCTCTTCTTGCGGGACCTTTCTGCCCTTTTTTCTCTCAGCAAGAAGGCTGTAGGATCTATCAGGCCTTCAGGATTTAGGAGTAAAAGTCCCAAAAAACACATTAATGGGATTCCTTAGACCAGAGGTTCTCAAACTGTGGACCACGGACGACCAGTGGTCCGCGAGCTCCATTCAAGTGGTTCGCAGATAATTCCTTCTAAGGCGCGTGCCTGGGCGGCCGCACACGAGAGAATGAACGGCCAATCACCTAATTAGAGGAGCTGCGCAGGCATGGCTCCACTAATTAGGTGCCTGGACCCCGGAGAAGACGCACATGTAAAGTGAGGTGGTGACCTTGGCGGGACAGGAGGTAGGTGGGAGGAGGCAGTGGGGTGAGAAGAGGGGGTGGGGGAGAATTAGGGACGTGCAGGGATGTGGCAGCCAGAGAAAGAGGTGACTTTCCCCAGCTCCAGGGCTGTGGCTGCTGGGGAGAGAGAGCCCTCCTTCCCAGCCCCAGCTCGGGGGATGCTGCGGTTGGGGAGAGAGGAAGAAACCCCCTTCCTTCCAAGTCCCAGCTTGGGGGCTGCCACGGTGGGGGAGGGATGGCACATCCATTGCATTAGAAAGGTAAGACTACTGATATTAAATGATGAGTTGTGTGCTTTTATTTGGAGAACAAAAAAAAATGTTTATTATTATTAAGTTTTTTTTATAGCACTTTTATCCAAAGCCCGCCGAGACCCTCAGCAATTTTCAAGTGGTCTGCGAAAAAAAAGTTTGAGAACCACTGCCTTAGACAGCAGCCTCCATTAATAAATTTCAATGTCCAGTTAGTCACTTGCAAGTGGAAATTCACATACAACCTAGAGGCAGATTCTCTAGATTCTCTGAAGAGTAGAAGAATGTCAAACAGAGTGAAAAAAAAAAAAGAAAAAGCACCACACATTGCCAGATCTCTTTCAAACTGCTAGGATACTATTTAACTGGAGATGCCTATACACCCTAAGCTTCAAGTAACTGAGCCTTAGATGCAAGGTAAGGGGACCATTCCATGACTAAGATTTCTTTACTCATTCTAGAACCCCTTGAAAGCTCATCACCATACCAACTAGCATCGAAGGCTTCAGTGCAATGAAGTGCACATCACTTACGATTGTTGCGACCTACATGGCAAGACTGGTTTAGCTAATGTTGGGCTATCAGAAGTAACAGAAACAACTTCTTACCTGTCCTCCTGAGAATTCTTTCCAGGCCGCCTCTTATTTTTAGCCTCCCGGGGAGATGAACGGATTTTCTTGGCTGGAGGGCCAGAATCTCTTCCATAATCTTCATCTGAACAGTACACCAGAGGAAATGGTTTTGAAAAGAAGCAAACTATGCTATAACTTCCAGCAACCCAAATAGAGTACTACCTCTTCAAGTACACCTCTACCCAGATATAACACAACCTGATTTAACACGAATTCGGATATAACGCGGTAAAGCAGCGCTTGGGGGGGGAAGATTGCGCGCGCCGGCGGATCAAAGCAAGTTCGACATAACACGGTTTCACCTATAATGCAGTAAGATTTTTTGGCTCCTGATGGCAGCGTTGTATCGGGGTAGAGGTGTATATTTAAAGTTACCAAGCCATGTCATTTTTAAGGAGGTCAGATCAGCATCCTGTCAAAAATCCAAATCTTCAAAACTTCAATTCAACTTTACAAAAGAGACACATTATACTCAACCTGTATATCTGCAAACTGCATAATAAGTTAACAAGTTTAAGAAGCAGAAGTCATAGGAAATACTGCAGAAAAGGCTTCATGGCAAGAGAAAAGTTGATCTGAATTTTATGGAAAATCAGAACCGTACATTCTTATATTCAGAATCATACACAAATCCATTAAAATTTGCACCTATTTCTTATCTTAGGTGCTCCGAAAAAAACCACTGTTTAGATATGACAAAAATAGACAGGTGTAAGGTCTTTCACAAAATCGTTTAAGTTCCAAATTACGCACAACGATTACAGGATACTACCAATAGTACTGCAGTTAAGAACTAGGCAAGCCTCAGTCATATTTTCTTTCCACTAAATGTCAATATAACCTCAATTAGCAGAGCAGCAGCATGTCTACTTTCCAAAAAAAATAAAACATTATGATATTTTTGGAAGCCATACGGATAATCTAATTCACATGAATATGCAAATAACTAAAAAAGGATGATTCACAGAAAAGCCTGTGTGCTAGGATCAACTATATAAACTAATAAATTGGCTGTGGTAAAATATGAGGAAGTAATTTCAGGAAGATTCTGCCAATAACAAACCAAGAAAGGCCTTTAGAAGCTGTCACAATATAAGCATTAAAATAGTTTTTTACTACATTAAAAAATATTGGGGTACACATTTACAAACCCTTATCAATTCACGGCCATGGTAAAGAGTGAACATTTTGTAATTTTTTTCTGAAAAAGAACAAAATAGTTTACCAGCATCGTCTGATTCCTGAAACTGTGAATAATCGACCACCTTCCTGTTCCTGTTTAAAAAAAAAAAAGTTTAGTTTAATTAACAATTTATGATCTTGGAAAGACAGATTTTTTCAAATCAACAAAAAAGCACCACTCTCGTTTTCTGATATATAATTCAAAGTCTGCAAAGTCATTACTCACCAATACCTCCAAAGGGCAACCCTAAAAACACTTCCAGAAACTCAGCCATCTATATCTTAACAGTCAGAAATTAATGCAGGATAAACGCTCTAGCACAGGAGTTCTCAAACTTCATTGCACCGCAACCTCTTTCTGACAACAAAAATTACTACATGATGCCAGGAGAGGGGACTGAAGCCTGAGCCCGCCGGAGCCTTGCTGCCCAGGGTGGGGAGGCCAAAGTCAAAGGGCTTCAGCCCCAGGTTGGAGGCCTGTAACCTGAGCCCTACCATCCAGGCCTGAAGATGTGAGGCTCAGGCCCCAGGCCCCAGCAAATCTAACGCCAGCGAGACTCCATTAAAACAGGATTGCGACCGACTTTGGGGTCCCGACCCCTAGTTTCAGAACTGCTGCTCTAGCAACTTCCTCTGGAGCTGTTAGGATTTATAAGGCTGGATAAGTTTTCATTAAAATATATATATGGTAAATTTCCAGTTTCTATTAGAGATTGCTAACAGGTATCCATCACTTTGCTTTTGCCACTAAGTTTTTGAACAGTATTCTTTGTGCAGCTTAAGAGCACAATTAACAGAGCCACCCTCACCTGTGCATTTTTACATAGTCCCTTTACTCTACAATGAAATCATACCCAGTGTTGTGTTGCTGTAATATATTCAACTACAGTTCTTGAGAACCACCTTTAAAGCACCCTAAGATTAAAGTGAGTTTTCACTACCCCTTAAAAAACAAAACAAAAACACCAACCTGTTCACAGGTCAGGAAACATTCAGTTTAGTCAATAACTGGTTTTAGATATTTTCTAAATATCTACCTCCCTATTGATACTGCATTTGTTACACTAGTTACGTATTAGGGTTTATGAAATCTAGAAGTTGCACTATTTTAAATTAAAATAGTTAACCCCCCCAAACACCTTTAGTTAGGGTATGTCTATACGTACAGCGCTGTAGTTGTACCATACAGATGTGACGCTGCAGTGCATCTGGTGAAGACACTCATAAAAAAAGGCCACCTCCGCAAGCGGCAGACGCTCTCGTGCTGACATAGTGCTGTACACGAGCACTTATGTTGGTGTAACTTATGTCACTCAGAGGGGTGGAACATTCACACCCTTGAGTGACAAAGTTTTGCGGATATAGGCCTTAGGCATAGCCTGAAACGGGTGGAACTTTGTTTAGACCAGACCTAGGAGTTCCTACATCCATCTGTTTCTCCCCTCCACCTCCAATCTTTAGCCTCAGACATGAAACGGTTGCTGTAGAAATAGTATCAAAGATTGACTTCCAGGTATAGACTGAGCAGGTGAACTGACAATGTCATGCACATGCCATTAATACAGAGTCCTCAAGACAGGGAGAATTGCTTGTACAAAAATAAAGTTTTCCATAGGGTATTAGCTGCTCTTTACACAAAATTCAGTGACCTCCAACTGAATTTTTAAACAGGACAGTGAGGGAGAAACTGCAAATGTTTTTGTTTTTTTAAATAAAAGAAAACAGTGACAAAGCCTGTCATTTCACAATGCTTTGGCCATTATATTTGAAGCTTCTTCACAGAATAAGCCTACAATCAAAATATTTGAATATGCCAAGCAGACAAATATAGCATTTTCAAAATTAAGAAAGTCAGTCCTTGAAAAGGAAGAGAAAAAGATTTGTGCTCCCTCCTCCTTGTTTAATTTCTTTTGGGATATATATATAAAAGAATGCCTGAAAGGTTTTAAAAAAAAAAAATGCAGATTCCACCTATCCTTTAAGACTTCATAATGACTAGAGAACAATGAGGCAAGACTGAAAGTTGACCAGTTAAGAGTGAAAGTTGGGGTTTTTTTAGAGTCATGTTTAAAATTTTGGTTTCTCATGGTTAACACCAACTTAATTTCAGTGATAAAATAAAAATTTGGAAGAAAAAAAAATTATTACACTGGACCTTTGTGAGTTCAAAGTATCACTACCCCTCCCACTGACTGAAGCAGCAGTTGGGAGCAACTTTTTATTGGAACTCAACTAGTGACAAGGATAGAGAAGTGCTCCACTCCTCACACAGCTTCTCCTGTGGAGACTTCCCTACTTAGTCTTCTGGAGAGTGAGGGAACAAGTAGATCAACGTGGCTTCCATTAGGGGCTCTCTGGGTATACAATGTGCCCTGCCAGTTGGCTATTTTGAGATTGTAGCCCTGCAAATATGAGGTGCTCCTCTGGTGAACTGTATTATGGACAGCCCCAGAAAGGGAAAGACAGTTTTAAGAAGCTATTCACAGTATGTTTGAGTGGAGAGGTGAGCATGGATGCTGCATCTTAGAGTTTCACTTTCTCCCTCATGCCCCATGGCTCTTATCCTTCCTAGAAGTTATGGGACAGAGATCTGGCAACCTCCCCTGAGAGAACACTTAGTTAAGGTATGCCCTCATACATAATCCACACCCTCAGCAAAGTCAGGGACAACCAGACCTTACATTCATGGTATTTCTTGTGTTAAAGCTTTTCTTGAAAAACCCTTTCTGGTTCTCCTTCTACATTATTACCAAAAAAGACAAAACAAAATGGGGCACAAGGCATGTTTCAAAAATTCTGATAGACAATTATGCTTGATTAGAAAAGGTAAGTAATTATAGCTGTAACAATGCACTATGAGCGCCAATTTTTGGCAGATTTGGTTGGCTAATACTATAGAAATGACTTAGCAGACACTTCCCAATTCCTCTTCATTTGCCTAGAAAATGTGAGACCTGTACTTAGTAGACCAAAGTCTAAAAAATTATATTAAAATGTAATTTATTGAGATCTAAGTAGAGATCATATTCAGCATCTGACCCATTTACGCTAGTGATGAGGTATTACTACTTTTCAGTTCTGTTAGCCCTGTACAACCAATACAACTACGCAAGTGCTTACTGGATTCTATTCAGGGTCATAAAATAATATTGTTAATGAAGTTCCAATTGCACGGCCAGATTCTGACTTTGCTATCTAATATAAGTGATTGACTTAGATCCTAGGATATGCAGCAGGTAGGAAAGTTCTTTTAAAAAAAATAAAGGAATCTAAAAAAGCATAGGCTTTTATATGACAATCACTGCAGTATCAGAAATCCAAAAGTGATGAGGAACTTATCCTCACAAATGCATTTATGAGGTTGGGTAGTTCTCACTTTTACAGATGGCAAGAGTGAAGTTTAAGACTTTAAGTGACTTGCCCAATATTACACAGACTGGAAGAGTGCTATGATTAGAAAGCAGCTCTGAGACTCAAACCTGCACCTGAACCACAACTCCATCCCTCCTCTTAAATTTCACATGGTGCCACTAAATCAAACAGAACCACACAATGCCATTTTACATACACTTTCCAGAAAGGAGCAGCACTTTGAGATTAATACACTGTACTCTTGGCAAGGCTTTTTGCTAGGATACCCCTAAAAATCATACTTTGACTACAGCTGTCAACTCCTTCAAATTCCTTCTAAGCTTCCTTTCTCGGCATGCACCTCAATTCATAGCTATTAGGAACAGCCTTAGAGAAAGAGGAAGTACCATAATTCAATTAAACCAACCCTAAACAAACCCTCTCAAAAAAGAGGCAAGAGGTGGACAGTCAGACTTTCGCAATGTTGAATCCAAATCAAGTGACAAGAGGGGATTTAAGTACAGCTGTAATGTATCACACTACCCACTCATCTGTAGTCTGAATGTTGTAAAATATGAATTTGGGAATATAACTACTGGCAGGATTCACTGAGAAGAGTAGAGGCCAGGCCACAAAAACTCACTTTTTAATTTCAGTTTCAACTATTAGCCTTCCTGGGGCTTTTTCGCTGTGAAGCGGGACAAGGATTTATATTTTTAAAATATGTAGAGAGAAGCATGAACACTAAACGATGAGATAAAGGTTAATCTTGTGCCCATCCACTTATTTTGTGTGCATGAGTGGAACAGACATTTCCCCCTTAAAACAAAAACTGAGGGTAATTTTGCTGCACACTCAGTCTATCAATTTCACAAGGCAATTGTCTTCACATTTCACTAACCTACTGAGCATAATGTAAATTGCAGGATAAACACCTTGCAAGAAACAAGCAGTCATAAAGGGCTTCACCTAGCTTATTCATATTATTAGAATATAATGTAGCATACACATTTAAAACGCAAAATATTATGTCAGGCAAATAACGAAAACATTCTAAGCTTCTTTTCTGCTTCCAAGCACTAAGCCCTACAGGTTGAGCTAGCAAGATGGTCCCTACTGTGCTCCCTCATTACATTGTCTACAGCAATATTGATTTTTAGAGGAAGTGTGATAAAAATCAGTAGACAACTGTACAGCGAAGGCTGTTCCTTTTTGCCTTGCAGGAGAGAATGACTACAGAGACATAAGAGGGTAGATACAGAAAGATAAACTCCTGGAAAGGAGTCTTCTCAAAAGAACAGGTGCAAAGAGCACACAAACATTCAAGGACTGTTTAACTATAGCTGTTGTCTCTACAAACTGAAGTCAAGCACAAACTGTTCTTCCGTCTAGCATTCTTATTCTGGGCTCAACATTCACTACATCTACCAACCCCATGTCATGTTTGTATCATTTAAGGTGAGCATAAATACAGTCTCTAACAGCCATTGGCAGAAAAATGGCAAGGGTGTCATGAAGATAGAAGGTGCTAGAACACAGAAGCCATTCTAATAATTCCAAGGCACAGGACAGTATGTTTGTGTATAGTGTTGAATGTTGGCTCACTAGGTAAGTATATGCATATAGATGAATTTCTTAAGACCACTATGTCCAAGAAGCCCTTCGTGTAATCCTCATAGTACATCTCATTGGACCACTAGACACCAGTTTTAAGAGGTTTTTGCCTGTGGCGGAAAGACTATTGCCACACGTTTAGAACCAAGAAGTTGGCTATAGAATATATTTCTAAGTATTGCTTGAGTAGTTGTATACCATCTTCAGCAAAAAAAAAAAAAAAAAAAAGGCACTCCCAGACCCAATATTAGTGCATACAAGTCATCATGTTAGCGGATAAAAGCTCAATAGGGTGGCGTGTGGATATCTTAGGAAGGCAGATTAGAATGATTTATCCCTGCCTTATGAGGTGCTTAACCTCAAGGTCTCGCCCTGGCACTACAGTGACATATGAAGTTTGAAATTCAAATTAAAAGAAGAAAAGAAAACCTCCAAGAAAATTTGGCTCATGCCTGCAGAGGGAATGCAGCTGGCAGAGCCATCCCGTCCATAGGACAGACTGTGGCAACCACCCCAGGCTTTGGGACACGCGGCCCAGGGCAGCCTAGAGGGTTAGCTGGGGGCCTGGCGCCGGCAGCAGCGAGCGACCTGGCCCCAGCCTGCCCCACTGGCTTCTGGCGTTGCTCGAGGGAGGGGGCAGAAGCCAGAAAGAAGCAGGACGGGGGTTTGGGGGAAAGGGGTGGAATGGGGGCAGGGAGGGGGCTGAGCAGGGGTGGGAAGAGATGGGGCCTGGGCTGGAGGGGGTTGTCCCAGGCCCTGCACCAGGACAGCCCTGGCAGCTGGGGAAGAAGAGTAAATCCTAAAAAGCCAACAACTGGCTACATTGCCTAGCAAATTTGTTAAATGAATGCTGGCAGAAACAGTTACCTCTCAGGCAATGCCAGAGAATAAAATATGAGCAAGACTAATTAGGTAGACTGATCAGAGACTGTTAAGGTAAGTAATTCAAAAAATATTATTCAGTGTCCAGCCAACACCATTATAAATAACATGAAATATTTACTAAAACATAGGTAAGCTTTTCACTAATTTATGTTACTGCCTTTTTGGATTCCATTCAGCCTGGACTGCTAAACAGAAGAGTGTTCAGTTTCACTTTCTGGTTCTCATCCAGTTGATGGGGAGCTGTAGTTTGGTTTCAATAACAGTGCAGGGAAGCATTCCCATATGGGTGTTTTACATCTAAGAAATATTTCTATACATATTTGTTTTGCCATGCTTGAATATAATGCTATATTTCTGGCCTTAACTCAATAGACAAACTTATAACAATTCTTTATTTCCAATGCTTATGCCTAACAACAGTTATTTGCCTAAGACAACTCACTATTTGTGTGAGGGATAATCTACGCTAGAATCGCTACAGCAGCGCAGCTGCATCAAGGCAGCTGTAGCGCTGCTAGTGCAGACGCTCTATGCCAATGGGAGAGAGCGCTACCATCAACATAAATCCACTTCTGTGAGAGGCTGTAGCTATGTCGGTGGGAGAAGCACCCCCATCCACATAGCGCTGTCCACACTGGCGCTTAGGTCCGTGTAACTCATGTCGCTCAGGGGGTGGCTTTTTCACATCCCTAAGTGACATCAGTTATACCAACATAAGTGCTAGTGCGTACAATTCTCTTTAAAACGACATAACTGTACTCAAATAAGACTGATAGCCTAGAGGTCTCCAACTACAGAAAGTGATCCTTTAGGCCAGGACCTGGTGCAACAAGCCATCTAAGACTGGGCACTGATGGTGGTATCTGCAATTTTAGGGATATGGCTGACTTGCAACTCCATAAAAAAAAACTTAAGTGATTTACACAGTAACAGTTTAAGCAGCCTTGTGCATATCCTCCATTTAAGCCAACTACTGAGGAGAATATTTTAGGAAACAAGAGAGAAATATTATGAGGATAAAAGTACAGGAAAGATACAACTGACTTTCAGCCACATGTGCTATTTGGGTGTTACTTTATGTATGCTGTACCCACTTACCACTACCCTTTGCCTGTCTCTTTACTGCTCAGGTGTTCATGCTCTGGGATCATGTCTTTTTTTCCCCCTATTAGAAAAGTATCTGGCATATTGTGGACACTACCAGAAATAATCTATCCCACTCTGAAGGGCAAGCAAGGAAGGGACAATTCTAAGGAAAAGGGGAGCAGGCGAGCTATAATTAAGTTTTCAAGAAGCACTCCACCTTAGTTTGAGCAATTGTTTCTAAGGGTACGTCTACACTTACCTCCGGGTCCGATGGCAGGCAATCGATGTTCTGGGATCGATCCCGGAAGTGCTCGCCGTCGACACTCCAGCTCAGCGAGAGGAGTACACGGCATCGACGGGGGAGCCTGCCTGCCGCGTCTGGACCCGCGGTAAGTTCGGACTAAGGTACTTCGAATTCAGCTACGTTATTAACGTAGCTGAATTTGCGTACCTTAGTCCGAAGTGGGGGGGTAGTGTGGACCAGGCCTTAGATGGCCCAGGTATAGTATTAGGAGTCATATGGTCACATGTAAGTTTTGACCTTAACACCTCTAACTAGGGGAATACTTTCCCTATCACTCTGACAGGAGCACTACCTTAGCAGTAAACATCTAAACCAATGAAAGACTTAGAGTAATATTTACCATTGAAGGGACATGAAAGTTAGACTTGGGTCCAAAAATTCATGTTTTGTGAAATTCAAAGTTTTACAGAACTTTTAAAATAGAAACATATGTATTGATTCAAATATCTTATTTAAAACATACTGGATTTAGATATTTGCCTGTAGCATTTTATTCTACAACATTATATGTGCGAGTAAAAGTGACTACAATTGTGACAAGTGAAACTGACAATTGAGTGAAAGGCAGAAGTGCACTGCATTAATTTTAAAAACAAAACAAAAAAACCCACACAAACCAAATTTTAAATTCTCAAACACACATACAAGATTTAATAATGCAAGGAAATATAAAAGCTGTCTAATTTAACAGCACATAAGATTTACACGTTTCTATATCAATTTACACATCAGAATAGATGAGACAAATATGAGATGATACAACCATGTGCTGTAAATGACCTGGATGCTATTTAGAAATTGTTTGTCATATTATGCAAAGATCCTAGAACAACATCCTCTACTAATTTATCCTTGCAATGTTCTATTGATATTGGTATTAGCATCACTGCACACCTCAAAGATACAGATACACATATTTTTGAAGAAGGATGCTAGCAAAATCAATACAATTAATTTCGTAGTATTTTACTCCAGGGCACCAAAAAATACTAGGCCTGGTGCTAGTTTTTTTTGGATGCCTGTGAAAAGGAAGAAATTGCAAATAAATCAAAATTATTTTTTGTTAAAAGTCAATTTTAGCATTGATTCAGGCTTTGAGACCAAAGTCCTCTAACTACCAGCAGAATAAAGTGGCTGTTCAAGCTTCCCCCACTATCCCAATACTGGTTATCCCCATATTTCATTTAGGGTGATATTTTTTAAATAGATACTTCTTCAGCCAGAAGCAAACTGAGACCATGAATTCATTTCACACAGGCCACTGAACATTTTAATATTCCATCATTGCTGACTTTGGATAAGTTCACCTGTATCTCCCATTAACAATACAAGAAGAAGAGCTTTGCATAAAATTGAAAGCTTGTCTCTTGCACCAATAGAAGCTGGTCCACTAAAAGATACTGCCTTACTCCCCTAGTCTCATTAACAGTACAGTAAAAGATCCAATCCTCAAGTAAATCATACATATTTTCAAACCAAGAGCTTTAAAATTATGTGCAGTTTTCCAATTAACTAACACTGGAGGGGCATGTTGAACACATTTGCAGTTGGAAGATTTATCTTCTATTTTTCATAGGCCTGTTAAGACCAGCTAGACTGTGGATTGCCGGCTCCAATTTTGCAACATCCCAGCAGGTATTCTGCTATTAACATCCCACTGAACGCGGATACTGAACTCTGCTGAAGACCAACACTTGTCTACACATATTAAGGCAAGCTGCATCTTTTACAACTGTGTATGGTTTCCCAATTTTTTTTGTTTAAAGTTGGTTATAATAAAGAATTATGGGTTATTTAATATAGAAAAATTTAGAAACCATACTTTTAAAAATATGCATGTTCCTTACCTGTAGTCAGGCTCCAGTACTGGCAATTAAGTCACCAGCAGGATGTATACTATATCACACTGAGCAGCAAAGTAGTATCATCACTGTATTCCAGGATAGAGGCATTGTCATTCAAGCTCAGACCACTAATCCACCTAGTACAGCATCCTGTCCTGCAAAAGGCCAAGGATGCTTCAGACCCTATTAATGTAGCTAGGCAACTAAGTGTTTCATAAAGCAAGAGGAAAAAAACCCTTCTGGACCCTGGGCAATTACTTTCAGGCATGACCTATGAGATATAATCACCCTTATCTTGGCATGCACAAATTATTGGTCAAAATACACATGAGACCTGAAAACTTAGTTTTCAACTATCAGTGTACTGAATGTCCCTTTTATCCTCCCCATCTGGGGACATTCAGCAAAAATCTTTGCAGACCAGACAAACTTGAATCCCACCTTTAACACACACAAAACTTCTACAGTTCATATTATATTTGTTATTCTAAAATAAAAATCAAGCTAATGCATATTACAATCCTCTTCCACAAACAAAGAATGTGCCATGTTTCAAGATTGGAAAGACACAATCACTAATTTACACTACAATTTCAAGTGCTAGGCACAATATTAATCAATATAGGCAGGCTACAATAATTTACCATGAGAAAACTTCACCGAATTTTACATTTGCAACCGTATCACAATTCAGCATTGTAGTTTATACTCACCGGAAACGCTATCAGAACCCAAGCCCAACTCCATATAACAGGAGTCCTACCTCCTTTTAAACTGGGGAGAAGAAAGCCTGACTAGGGACGAACTTCACTGTTTCCTCATCCCCGAGCCCACAATTTAATGACAGATCTCTCAGGGACTCGGGAATAGTAGGAAACCAACTCCAAGAGGAAGGTTGTTTTACGGCAAAGGAAAAATAAGGGGAGTGTGTTCAAATACCGCTCCCCGCCCGTCCCAGGTGGGCGGCTCCTCCTAACTCCTCCCCCAAACGTGAGGCAAGTTGGCGGCAGCAGTGCCTAGCGAAAGCGGACTCAGAGCCCATCAAAACCTCTCCGTGCCGTGGTCATTATGGCATACTGCATGCATGTCCCCCTCCCAAGAAAACCGTCTGCCCTTCCCTGCCACTCGACTCCTCTCCCCTAAGCAGATGCAGCAAGGTATACTGCATGCCTCTTCCCTGAAAGTGTTAAATATAACACATTGCATCCAGGTACTCCGCATGCTTCCCCCTAAAGTGGGTCATGGCATGCTGCAAATTTTCACCGTTCACCCCCCGAGCAGTAACATGAGGGACAGCTCCCAATAAGCGCACGGCATGCCCTGCTCTCCTCCACCCAATAAGCTTGCAGCAACGCACGTTACCCTTCCACCAAGCGTGCAACAAGGTATGCTGCATGCCTACACCCCTTCCCCCACTACAGGCATGCTGGATTCACGCAACTCCCCCCAGCCTGGGCGAAGCACGCTACATGCACACACACTCCTCCTCCCGCAGTCCTCCTACAGGGTGCAGAAGGGCACGCACACGCTCCTCCCCCTAATGAGCATGTAGCCTCCCCGTCCCCCTTACAGGGTGCAGAAGAACACCACGCTGCAAGCATGTATCCGTCCCTCCCTCCAACGAGCAAGCAGCCTCCCCCTACGGGGTGCACAAGGGCACGCTGCAAAGATGTATCCCTCCCTCCGTCCCTTCAGCACTAGGCAGCCTCCCCCTACAGTGCGCAGCAATGCACGCTCCCTCCATGCATGCCTCCCCTCGGCATGGCCTGCAGCAGGCCGCCTGCCCATCCCATCCCAGAGGATGCAGCGGGGCAGGGCCTAGTTCACCCGTCCCGCTCTCCCCGCAGGGGGGACATTAGAGGAACGCGGAGCACTAGAAGGGGGTTGGGAGTGGGGCCTCCTCCCCCCACCGCGCTAGCTCCCCCAGACTCACCTGACCGGCCTGGACATTTTCTCCAACCCAATCGGGGCCCGAATCGGGCGATGTCGGCCAAGGGGGGGGCGGGGAAATCGACTAGCCTCGATTCGGTGACGGACCCGTCCCCTCCCTCCCGAGAGCAAGCGGGATCCCTGGGCCCAGAGCCTCGGGCCGCGCCGCCGGAACCGCCTTTCCCTCAGCCGCGGCAGGCACCGCTCCCGTCCCTGCCGGAAGGTGCGCCCTGTCCCCACTCTCCACTCCCAACGCCCTCAGTCTGGGTCCCCGCCACTCGCCGCTTCCCTCCCCCCCCCGCAAAATGGTCGCGTTCGCCCAGCCGAGGATATGCGCCGAACGGAGAGGCGGTACAACCTAGCCCGCTGGCACCTCCTCCTTCTCTCATTGGCCGACTGAGCAGCCCGTCCAACGCAATTGGTCCGTTCGAACCATCACGGCGGCTCGGCTCCACCTCTTCCTCCCCGCGGGGCGGGGGGCGAGAAGGACGCCCCACACTCAAGCTGCTATGAGAGGGAACAGCCGATAACAGCGCGCGAGGCCAAGCTGGGATCTCTGCGGCGGTAGATTCGCCACGGGTCGCCCTGCCCGTCGAGCAGCCATGCGGTGGGGCCCGGTCCCAGTTACAAGCCCCCGTCCCCGTCAGGTGTATTCGGCCCCGATTTTATTATTGGTACGGGGTCTGCGGTGGGCCGGGAGATGGAGCCGGATCAGCAGATTCGGCACGCGGCCTGGCTTGCGTAGATTTTGGAGGGAAAATGTAGTCAGGCTGAGCCCCTCCCAACACACACCTACCCTGATAATCCCATACCTTAGCCCCCGCACCAGCCCCCATACCTCTGCCCCTGGCACTGTCAGAGTACCTGAGCATTGCAATAGCTTGGCTATGCCTTGAGCCCCTCTCAGCCCCTATCCATCATCCATGCCTGCTTCCCTTCCCTAGATCTACCCCAGGTCCATACCTTGCTGATTGCTCACCCCATCATCTACAGCCCGCCAGTCTCTCTCCCTCGATATGAATAATACTCTAATGTTTGGGAGGCACTCACATGCTACAATATCAAGCGATCAGAGCCTATGATGACTGGCAGAACCTTTGTTTCTGGTGACAGCAGATGTACAAAAATCCAGTTTACCACCCAAACAGAATCTATAAATAAACGCCACGTCCCTATTTGTAAATAGAACGTTTCATAATAAAATCACGGAAACTCAGGGTGGTAATTTTTTTAGTTACCTTTAGAATCATGCAGCTTTTTAAGTGGACCGTCCTTTTACACCTTCATTTCCCTCCACCCCCTCAAGTTATATCTTTAACACAAAATGTCTACTGGATGGTCTCATGAAATATGGTCAATAGCTACAAGAAGCTTATATCAGTACATCATATTGCTGATTTGCATCCATTACTTCATGTAGAATCAAGGAAAGCTGCAAGTAGATGAATTTTGGCTGGTATCGATTTCACCGTTGCACCAGTGGTGGGTAATATTTTCCTAAAATAGCTCAGCTTTAGTAGAGAATAAACACAACATTGACAGCATGTAGAAATTAGGCAAAATGCAGGAGTCTAGGCTGCATTTCAGTTGCAGGTGCTTGGCTCATTTGAAACCAAAATACATGGTGAAATTCAACAGCTGCAAACACTGCTCTGTTCAAAAGAGCATTAATGTGGTCTAATATCATGACTTTGTCATATCCACAGGCACTGTTGTCCAAACTGGCTTTGGGCCTCAAATACGAACAGGGATGAAAAATGCTGCCTTTATTCCTGACCTGTGGGTACACCTGCCAATTCATCTCCATCTACTTTGGTTCCCCTAAATAGTGCAGTTTCCCAATATAAACAAAGCTAAAGGGACACAAGCTATGATGATCACAAAATACCTGTGCAGTACATAAGAAAACTATAGGTGAAGCTGCGGACTCCTTGGAGACAGCGGAGCTTCAAAGACTCAGACTATGGTTACATTACAAATTACTTCAGTATAACTTACATCGCTCACAGGTGTGAATAAGCCATCCTCCTGAGTGACATAAGTTATACCGACCTAAGCGCCGGTGTAGACATTGCTAGGTCAGCGGGAGAGCTTCTCCTGCCGACATAGCTATGGGCCTCTCGCAGAGGCAGGAGTTATTAAGCCGACGGGAGAGTTCTCTCTTGTCAGACCACTGTAAATGATGTAGTGTAGACAGCCTCAGAGAGGTACATGAAAATTTAAATCTCTGGAATCATAAGAGTCAACAACTTTAACAGCAAATATAACCCTTAACACAATATCATAACAGCAGTGTATTTACATGAAACTGACCGATTTGTGTTGCTGGCATTGTAGGACAGAAACTTTACTTTTGGAGCAGAGAGGGAATAGTTCAATGTTCACACACACAATTATCTTTACTGATACGGTTGTTGACAGTGAAATATTTTTGGTTTGGACTTGTGAACTCATCTGCCGTTAGGACTGTTTAGACAGGAAACCAATAACTACTAAATAAGCAAGAGTAAAAAAAGTCAGAATTTTTATTACAAATTTGTTTCCATGTTTGTGATACTGCCTTGGTTACTGATTGTTACAGAAGAAATCACCAGCTTTTTCCATTTTATATAAACAAAGTAATACTGTAACTTAAGAAACACTAACCAGAATCTTGTCTATAACAAAAAATCCTTGCAAGACTATGCATAACAGCAAATAGTTTAAACAAAAAAACAAAAACAAAACAAAAGAACTCAAGAGTTTTTATATGGTTGACTGGCCCTTTGAACTGTATTCTGTACTCCTCATCTGGAAGTTTTACTGCAGTAAAATTTTCTAGTTATTGGTAGATTTGTAGTAATCCAAGTTTTACAATTTAAAAATGTGTAACTAAATCTAACATAATCTGAGTCCCATGGCTACAGACCAAAGATCTCTGATATTAAGCAATAATGTGGGGGAAAGAGAGAGAGGTCAGTTGGCACAGAATCATGCAAAAAAAGAGTACAAAGTTGTAATAAGCACCGATGAGATGAAAATCCAGTCTCTTTGCTTAAAAACAGTTTCCTACCATATTTCTGCTTGAACAGCTATACAAGCCTGCATAGATGGGGCATAACTTTGTTCAAAGTTTCTAAAAAAAAAAAAAAATTGTCTCACATTAAAACACCCAACAAACTTAAGCTAAAGTATCCCAACCACCATGGACGGGACAATCACATTAGCAGAAACAGTTTCACAAAGCATTGTTTAAGACTGATTGCCTAACATAGCAAAGCCTGAGTTTAGATGGGGCCTTTGAACCCGAGTTTGTTTTGCAGAAGAACTAAACTGAGGTTAACAACAAGCTTGCTTTTTTGTTTTAAGTGCCTTGTGTGTCAGAGAGGCAGCTCTGAAAACACATTTGCACAGTCAGATTGTTTTCCTGTTTGGCTGAGTTTTTAAACAGTTCTCAAGCAAAGACCATTCTTTGTTGCACTGGGTTGATTTTTGACACTTATTTTTTCTATTGCGCCTATTGAGCAGTTACCAAACAGTGAATTATGTGTGAAAACAAAAAAACAAACCTGTGCACATACCAACATTCCACGGCTCTTGGGCAGATCTTTATGTCTTGCATATGAGAAACCTTTAAAGGATTTCAAGCTTTTTGCTTATTTTTGAGAGGCAGTTACTTATGCAAAATTAAGAGGCCCAGGCATTGTAGAGCTGCTGCTGAATATCAGGTTAAAGTGCATCACCACATGTGATGAAATCTATTCCTCCAGGCAATGTAGCCTACTGGATAGGGCACTGGACTTAACTCAGGAGAGCTGGGTTCAATTCCTGGCTCTGCTACTAGCTTACTGTGCCATTATGGGCAAGTCACTTCCTTTCCTGTGCATCAGTTTCCCATCTGTAAAATGGGAATGTTAATAGTGACCTCCCTAGTAAAGCACTGAGATCTATGGATGCTGAGTGCTAGGTATTATTAATTATGATCATCAGAGGAATGCTGTCAAGATCAACCCTTTTAAAAACAAGACCTTTTACTTTTCCTATTTAATCTTCTAGACTTCTAAAAATAGAATTTTTAAAATCCAATTTACTTATATTTTAGGCTGTTTACTTAAAAAAAATAATATATGGAGATATACCTATCTCATAGAACTGGAAGGGACCCTGAAAGGTCATTGAGTCCAGCCTGCTGCCTTCACTAGCAGGACCAAGTACTGATTTTGCCCCAGATCCCTAAGTGGCCCCCACAAGGATTGAACTCACAACCCTGGGTTTAGCAGGCCAATGCTCAAACCACTGAGCTATCCCCCTCCCCTTTTTATATTATACTTTGTTTGGACAATAAAATTAAACTGGTCAGTTCCACTTCATTGCTGGTTAGTTCCCCTTTCCAGTTTTCACATACCTTCTGCACAGTTTGGGCTCACTGTGAATCCTGACTGCAAGTGATGGAATATTTAAATGCATTTAACACAACAAAATCCTTGAATTTTGCTTGTGTCCTATTCTCATATGGATTTTATCCTTTAACAAAATGCTGGGCCTAAATTCCTTATCACTCATCATTTATATAGAACTTTTAAAGTCCAAAGTACATTACAAGCATTCATTAATCTTCAGCTCTTTGTGGTAGTAGGGTAATTAGTCCCATTTTTATATATAAAATGAAGGGTGAAGTAGTTTACTAAAGGCCACAGAAAAGAATACTCCCATAGCAAGCAATGGATCCCATATGTTCCTGGCTCACAGTCCTGTGTTCAGATCACTCTCTTATTTGACAGTAGCCCTTTAATATCCTTCCCCAAACAGCCTTCTTATTGAATCTGCCACAGAAAAATGCCACCCCTGTTTCAGAGGATTCATTTTGCCCTTATTTGAAGTTAGGATTAAAAACCCACTCCATCAATTCATCCCACTCCATGTAACCACTGCTTTACTGGGCTGAGATCCATATAAACTCCTTTATTGGAAACTGCCAAACATGTGCTTTTATGAAACAATCTGAATTTTTTTTTTTTTTTTTGCCCAAAAGTCAGTCAGCAGCCATGATCACATGTAGAATATGCAGGGAGAATAACAGGCATCAAAAGGGCAAAGAGGAGTTTTCTCCATTATTTCCTTCTGACCAGTTAAGTCCCTTTCTTTGCTTTTCCTAGGATCACTAAAAGCAGCAGTTGGGCTTTCAGTCAGCCACACCACGACTTCCACCAAAGACTTTACTCACCACTGCAGAATGGTTGCAAGGAAGTAATTCATCAGCATTTGTAAAGCTATTTGAGATCACAGAATGGAAGGTGCTATAAAAGCAAAGAGTACTGTTGTTCTACAACACAAGAGGGTTTACAACCTTTTTCTCATTCACCGCTGGGTGCCCTAATAAAGTGGCATCAAAAGAGTTATATGTACGGGGTAGAGGGACAAAAAGGGATAACTGGCAAAAGGCAATTGGACAATTCTTGAGACAGAGCAGAAGGCAGGGACAAACTAAGCACTGCAATCAATGTACACGCATGAAAGCTGTGCTACAGAATCTCCCAAATTCACACCAATCCACTTTGCAGATCAGGCAACACCACAGTGGTTGCTAATAGGTATTTTGGCTACCCGCAAGTGTCCTCTTTCAACCCAAGGGTGATTGTCACAGCTGACAAAGGGTCCTGGGCATTTCCACAACAGATAAATTAGTCGTACGCAGATCCAGAGTGTGAAATAACGAGGAGTTACTGTAACGCCATGTCAGGAATCAGGAGACACACGCAAACCGCCAGATCTTCACTTTCAGAACAAAGAAGGTCACTATAACCGTCCCTTCTGGAACAATTCCTCTATGTGTAGCTGGGAGTTAGTGGTATATATTGAAATATTACCTTTCCCCCTCAAGTCCAGTCACTTGTTACAGAAGTAAGTGGAGCGCTCTTACTTCAGAGGTGTTACCCCAAACCATGCAGCTGAACAAAACGATACGAGCAGCAGATAGTTTTAGGGGGCCACGGTGTTGGAATAAAGAGGAATTTTCCCACAGTCATTGACAGCAATGCTTTACTGAGAGTCAGTGTGTGCTGAACAGGAGACAATTCATCACTTAATACAGCCAATATCAGTGAAAAAGACATTCCCTTTTGCTCTGACGCAGACGGAGAAGGGAGCATAGCTAACAGCACCCCCAGCCAGGTGGGGAAGCATCTTTTATGTTAATATAATCCCCGCGGCCAGAAACAGAGAGGTCTCCATCACCCGTGGACGACGCCATCATCTTTTCAATAAGGACTCTAGGAAACAACACACATGTTGTAACAAGCAGCAAGAGACTACACCCCTACAGTCTGGTACACAACTGGATACAGCCACCATTCCTGTGGGAGAACCAACACCCCCCAGGACAGAGCTGGCTGCTGTGGACTTAAAGGGACAATACTAGGTAATACAAATTAGAGCTCTTAATCCAGTTCCCCGGGGGCAAGCGTTCCCAGCACAAACAGCACTATCAGGGACACTAGCTGGCTGATATGCTGGCAGCATCACTAGAGAGGCCAGAGACTGAATGAACCATGGAGACTGAAGTACCCTCCCCACCTCTGGAGGTGAGCCCCTCCTGTTCCGGATCAAGGCACAGCAGCAGGCTTGGATGGGGAAGTCTGCGTTTTCCTGCCATAGCCATTATGTGAGCAGAGAGCTTCGGTGCCCAGGAATGAGAATCCAACACCTTTTCATAAGCCCTAGGAAAAGTAGAAGGGCCAAGTTCTCTGCTGGGATAACTCCACTGAAGGATGACTATGTTACAAACAGATCTCCAGTCTCTTACACCCCGCTCCTATTCTCCCAATAGAGACCGGCAGATAAAAAATATCTGCTGTATTTTGTTAAACCCTGTATTTCCCAATGCCTGTCACAGCTTAGACATGGGCAGGATAACTTCTGACCTTTCCGGCTGCAGTTTCCCTTCAGACTGACTTGCACATTATTACTGCTCTATCGTAAATGCCAACAGTGTGCTCAGTTCCTTAAGAGGTTAACCCTTTAGAGCAGCGATTCTCAGACCTCAGTGGTTCAGGAGCCAAATTAGTGATCAACATTACCCCAAAGAGCCACAGTCGTGTGAATTCATTGTTTCATTTACTATTTTTTATAGAGAGAGAGCAAAATGACTGACCAACTATTATGTTATCAACAACAATTGGTTAATAACATAGTAAAAGCATCCTGATTGGTTAATAATTAAATCACGTGGTGTTTTAATATCATGTGCAGCAAGGAGCTGCAGGAGACACATTAAAGAGCCACTTGCGGCTTCTGAGCATCCCTGCTTTAGAGGCACTCTGAGACGCCATCAGACCTACCTCATAGACTCGTTAATATTCTTGTTTTCCTTGACAGATGTTTCAGTCCAGCCAGAGAAACCGTTCCCTTTGCTGAACCGATCAATCTCTTCCCTGGTCACCGCCCATGAGGAAAGGTCGCACTGTAAAACAAGAGTCGGTCACTTTAAAAGGAGTTGTTTTATTTATTTATTTTAAACAAAAGGAGCAGCCTTCCTTCACCCATCCCAACTTGCTGATGTTAAGACAGCGTGGAGTGCCAGCCCTTCCCATACTTGAGAGCATGATCGGATAGGGGTTCCTAGTGGGATGATGTAACTGCCAGTATGTTTATCTGGTTTGAGAGTAATCTGGCACAAGCATGCATGTGCTGGAGATCCCTCCAGAGTGAGACAGCAAGCAGTGGGGCAGAGAAATGTTCTCCCTCATCCAGGCTAGGTAACACTCTGTCTACATAAAGAAAATTCACATCAACCTAACCACACTTATGCAGTTACACTGATGCTAACATAGAGAAATAAGGTGCAGTGCATCTCCATTAGGGGTTTGCACTGACACAGTTACACTGGTGCAGATTTCCTTAGTGTAGACAGAGCCTGCGTTCTTTAAACTCTGCTGTCAGGAGGAGGTGTTCTCCCCAATGAGAAGGAGAATGACTGGATAACATGCTGTCCCCTTTATCACGCCTTTGATAACCAGCTCTTGGCTAATCTTGAATTTTAGACCTTATCACTCAAACTAGACAAGCCTCCCCAATCTGGACCTTGAAGGGGCCACGGAGCTGATAGCACCCCTGTCACCACAGAAGATTGTATTAAAAAAAAACAAACCAAAGAGAAATAAATCATCGAACAGAGCAGCAAGCGATTTGAACAATGAAGTTTGACACTGTTCACCAATACACAGATGGCATCTCTCTCAGCAAGGGAAGTATCAGGTCACCCATATAGGTGACCTCATTAGAATACTAACCCTTTCCCTGCCCTGCCATACATGTTCGTCCTAACCTGGTGCAAATTAAAGATCTGTGTGGCCAGAAAAGCTTTGCAACCCTCTGAAAGCCACCACGCTCTGGCTCTGATCGCGCAGCAGATTCCAGAGAAGGAATCCTCGTGGGAGAGCTCTCTGCTGCCGGTTCTGAAAGCGATACCTGGCAATCTGAACTGGTGCTGCCCATGGGGCAAGACATGGGCAGCCACCTGACAGCGCACAGCAAACCACACTCCAGTGGAAGATGAGGAAGCAACTCAGAATATTGGGCATCGGCCAAAGCTCCGTCTACATAAGGCTGGCACTGACATTGGCTAACCAGCCTCAGAGGGTTTTATTAAGCCCGACTGATTCTGTTTCAACACAGAACTTGGCCAACAAGACCCTTTTTAAGCTCAGTTTATAAATCACATTGTAGCCTAAGCGGCAAGTGAGGCTAGAGCCCAGTCTAA
Organism: Emys orbicularis; assembly: GCF_028017835.1. Lineage (NCBI taxonomy): Eukaryota > Metazoa > Chordata > Testudines > Emydidae > Emys > Emys orbicularis. Next base: position 143,492,804 of record NC_088686.1, read on the forward strand.
ACATGGTATGGCTCCATCCACAATGGACAGCCCAACCATATTGAAGTATTAGCCTGAACTGGTTAAAAGTGCTTTTCAAGATGGTTTTGCAAACAGTTCAACCCCCCAGCATGGGTGTGATCTGAAAATCTGCTCACAAAAGGACATAACAATCCCTCTCTTCTGACCAATCTTCACTGAACCATTTTGCTGACTCGCCAATTCCACAAGGAGAATCATGGAAAACAGGTGTGGAAGGTGCTCAGATACTGCGGTGATGGATGGCAGTATAAACCCCAAGGAGAAGGGGGTCTATTAGATCCCATTCAATCTATCCTTCCTGTCAATGCAGGCTTGTCTCCTCGAACACATTCTCCAGTGTTTAGCCCAGGCTAGAAAAAAATCACTCTGCTTGTGTCAGACTCAATGTTTTAAATAAGTTGTAAGCAAAGTGGAAGTTAGAAATGCTAACAGGGGAGCCAGTCACAAATCAGACCAGAGGAAGGAAATCTAGCTATGCAGAGGCTGATCCTGCACACACATCGGGGGGGGGGGGGGGGGAAGCTCATGCAGGACTAACCAATCTGTCTGGATGATTTCCACCTCACAAGCTTATCTAACACCCACCTAAATACAAGTGGTTTGGGAGGAATTTGAAGAAACTCCCAGCTGGGTCCCACTTTCTCTTCACTCTTCCCTATACCCAAACTGTTCCTGGGATCAGTTTTCTCAGAGAAAAAATAATGATGCAAATTTCAATCTAGAGGTATGTCTACATTGCAGGTGAAGGGGTGGTTGTAGTGCAGGCCGGTATACCCATACTAGCTTTAATTTAGCTTGCACTGAGAACAATAGTAGAGAAGATGCAGTGGGATGGGTGTTAGCATGGGCAACTAACCAGAGTACGAGGCAGCTGGGAACCCTACGTATGTGCTCTGGTTGCTAGCCAGTGCCACTGCGTCTTCACTGCTACTGTTAGCTGCACTAGCTAGATTAAATGCCCATGTTATAATCACACCTTCCTGGGCAGTACAGACATACCCTAGGAGCCAGTATTGTCCGAATGTCTGCCCAGCCAAGGAACGACCAGGTCTCTTGAACTGATCCACTTCCCTCAAACCTTTACAAGCTAAGTAAAAATAATACCATGCAAGGAGCAGCACTGTCCTAGCTCAGCATTTTAATCACAAGATCCTTGCCAGATAAAGGTGAATGATCAGGGAAGGGATTAGCAAGACAAAATACGTAACAGCTCTGACGAAGTCTAGTGGAGAAGGCGATCTTCCTCACTTCAGTTTAAACCCCCTTTCCCCAAACACACATACACCTGAGGTCCATCTAGACTTGCTCACCTTATTAGCCAGCAGCAAGCAGGGCACCGGGCTTCCATCTGGCAGCGTGAGCTTGCTGTCCAAATCCTGCTTCCACCTCTGGCTGTTGCTGAATGTGCTGAAGTTAGTGACATCAAACATGATAATGCAGGCCGATGCCTCTCTGTAGTACAGCCGGGTCATGGATGTGAAGCGTTCCTGCCCTGCGGGGGTGGGGAGGAAGAGAAGAGGGGAAAGATGTTTTTTAAAGATCGTCTTTTTGGATTGGTCCATGCCGAGGATTTGCCCCAGTTGCAGCCAGCTAGGGCCAGCCACCTCACACTGTGCCTCCAAGTACCCCTCTGAAGAAGGAAGGACCACTCTCCCCATTTTAGAGATGAGGAAATTGAGGCACAGAGAAGATAAATGTCTTGCCCAAGCAATTCAGCGGCATAGCTGATATTAAAGCTTAGAAGTTCCTGACTCCCCCTCACCCCCCCCCACCAATGTGCTCAAGTCACACGTCTCCCAAGCCTCTGTTTTCCAACCACGTTCCTCTCACTGTCATTTTCGTGGCCATTTAAGCCCATCTCATTTCCCACCTGCAGCTTGACCTCATCCACGGTCAAGCCTGGCTAACAGCAGCAATACTTTGTCTGAACACAGCTGTTCGGAGGGTTCGAGTCACATTTTTCCCCGATCAGTCTTCACAGGGATTTTTTCCCAAGTATGTGCTAGCACAACAGCGCTACAGGCTACGTGCTGTATACATCTTGTAATGTTATGAACACTGTTCTCAGAAAATAACCTATCCATGTTAGAGGAACGGCTAGGACCCTGGTAACTATGCAGCTTGTGCAGTACAGTTTTAACCACAGGGTGACCAAGCCCTTTGGGCCTTACTATGCTACCAAAACAACTGTAGCTAGGTCTACAATACCACTTACGTCGATGTAATTTATGTCGCTCAGGGGTGTGAATAAGCCATCCCCGACTTAAGTGCCGGTGTGGACCGTGCTATGTCAGCAGGAGAGCTTCTCCCGCTGACCATAGCTACCACCACTAATTGGGGGTGGATTAATTAAGTCGACGAGAGAGCTCTCCCATCGGCTTAGAGCGGCTCCACTAGAGAGTGGACAGCAGTGCAGCTGCACTGGTCCAGCTGCGTCGCTATGAGCCCTCTAGGTAGCCTTTGTGTTTAAGCAGTGCCTCGCCCTGTAGACAGGACCAAACTATGAAACATTTCTGTTACATGCTTCACTAACACAACTGAAATGGGACTTGGTCAAATCTACACAGACAAACCCTTATCTACCACGGGGTGGATGATGATTGTGTTGTAACAACACAGCACTGTAGGTTTGGAAGCACTTACAGGCTCGTATGCTGGCAGGGGGGTCAGCAATACTACCTTCTCTACTTACCGCCCAACTGCTATTTTCCCTGTGTGCCTTTTAGACTGTAAGCACAGCAGGGCAGGAACTGGCAGTATCTGAGAGTCTTGTACAGCCCTGAGCACATTGCTGGGGGTTAAACAACAATGCAGCAGCCATTAGTCCCACAAACCATAAATGGCCTATTGGGTTTTCAGCTGACATCTGCATGCTGCTGCAATTGGAACAACTTCTCCTTTTTTTAATTATTAGATTGATGCCTGTGACACACACACACACACACACACCGGAAATACTGGAACAGGATAAAGCCACAGCTAGCCACACCAGTCACCCAGTTCCACAATTACGTGCTCCAACCCCCTACCCTGCCCTCCCCCGACACTGCTCTGTCTCTTTTCTTTTTTGCTGCTAAACTTTGATAAAGCTGGAAACTGAGTTCTTCTGGTTCTCTACAGTGGCAGCTGCAATGAAAGTTTTCTCCATCCCATTGTCTCCCAAACAATGTGCCTCACCCCAACCCAGACCCACCAACTCCAGGGCCTGTAGGGGAATCCTGTCTCCATGACCACTTGATTGCGGTCTCTGATATGGACACTTATTCTCTAGGAAATCACTACTCTTTTCACACAGGCCACCAAACAGCTGTCAGATGGTAACTTTCAGGGCCCAATTTTTTTCTCATAGCAGTGGGAGTTACTCCTGATTTAGCACTGAGGGCGAGGAGAATCAGCACTCTACTCATGGCAACCAGCCCGTGCTTTATTCAGACAGGGGATCTAGAGAGGTGAAAAACGCTCCATCCAGATACACATCACCTTCCCTCTCTCCCCATTCAGTCTGTGTTCCTTTTAAATAGTGGAAAGCGTGCTGTGGAATTTACCAATCTATGCTGCTGTGTTCTCTCTAGACTAGCCACAAATGATTCAACATTTAATCACCATTGGAAAAAAATAAAAATAAAAACTGTACACCACAGAACAGAACCTTTGTTTTTTCCAACCCAAAATAAAGTCGTTGGGTTTTTTAAGGGTCTTTCGCTGAAGAAGAAAAAAAAGTCAAACAAGTTGGACACTTGGAAACTCTGTCCTCTTCTGATTCCAGAGGCTTGTATGAGCTCACCTGCGATATCCCATAACTGAAGTCGTACCGTCTCGGACTCTGACCACTGTACCACCTTCAGAGCAAAATCCACTGCGAGGCCCCAAAGAGAGAGGAAATCTGATTAAGGATTATGCAAAACCATTGTGCGTTTCCCCCACCCATTTCTATCAGTGGTTACAGGCATCTTGCTTTACAACTGATGGATGCTTTACTAGCAATGGCAATTTGTAGTGGACTGTAACATGAATGCCACACGACTTTTCTCCTTCTAAACCCTGCTGTTATTTACTCTTTCCCTGGGCACAGCCAACCCCATGTCCATCCTGCTCCTTCTGCATCATGCAAGCTATAGCTTCGCCTACATCAGCATTTTGTGGGAAGTCTCCTGCCATTGCAGCTCCACCAGCACTGGCTGCAGCAGGAGCACTAGCATAGAAAAAGCATTGGGATTGTCACTGCCATGTTGTTTATAGCCACTTTGAGCAGGGTTAGATAACCCAATGCTAGCACTGCTGGGGCTGATATGGTGCAAGATATGGCCCCAAACTGTGGCATAGATGCAGCCCTGCTGTCCTTTAGGAAAGAGGCAAGCAAGGTGGGATTAGCTCGCTGTTGGACTAACTCTGCTCCCACCAAAGCCAGCACTGACTTCAATGGGATCAGTATTCGGGCCACCACTAACCTTTGTGAAAATCCCACCCAAGCTTTTGATTTGCAGAATGGGACTCAAAACCCCACTTGTAAGTCTTATGCTCAACTCGCAATGCTGGGCAAGCACCGTGGCTTGAGTCTTTTGGGGCAGAGAGAGCCTTTTTGTTCTGTTTGTACAGTGCCTCGCACAACAGGGTCCTGGCTAGGGTTCTTAGGTGCTACAGTAGAGGAAATAATAAATGAGACCATCAAAGGAAGATTAAATTCGCAGGGAGAGTTCTGAAGAATAAGCCCTCTCCAGCACCTGATCTTGAGAAATAACAATGTAAACTAAAACAAAATAATACAGGTAATCTTATTACACAGAGAGCTTTACAGGAGACCTCCCCTCCCCCAATCATCCGTATTTACTTTTCATTTCAGTCAAGTGTATTTGGATTGCACATTTTGTGCCCTTGATACACAGTTTCAATGGCAGGCAGGACTAATCAGATCATTTTGATTAGAGGCCAATATACACAATGGGGATAGTTTAAAATGAAAGGTCAGCCTTGCTAATCTTGCTTTTTTTTAAACTGATTGATCCTAGATCAAAACAGAAGAAAATGGCAATTAAACAGCTATGTTTAGTAATCTTTTTAATAAAGCAAAATGTATCAACACATTAAAAATAAGCACTGTCATCTGTCAGAAGCTAGCGTTGGTTCTTCATAAATGCAGAAGAATTTACAAAATTAGCCAATTTTTTGTTTTGTTTTTACTTGTCTCCATTTTGTGCTGGCTGAAACAATTCAGGTGTGTTATCTGAGGAGCAGTTTTTCCTTTCACACACAACCTCCCCACTCCAAACCAAATCAATCCCAAGTGCCCAGTGAGCATAAACACACACACCTGACCTACATTTTTCAGGAGTGACACAAATCGGATAGGCTGCAATCCAAAGGAAGGCTGTCCAGTTGAGCTAATATCTAGTTTAGTGGTTCTGAAACTTTCTAAAGCTAAAGATTTATTTTCTAACGATTGAGGACAAAGAGAGAATGCATCACCCCTGCTGCTGCAAATGATCAAAGCTGTGTGTAAGTGCAAGTTTTGCAAGGCCAAATCCAGGCACTTTGTACATCACTGCCTCAGTGGGGTGCAGGCCCCCAGTTTGAGAACCTCTGACCTAGTTCTTCATCTTGGATTCTCCAGCAGAGATATTAAAGTAAGCATGTGCTTTGAAAAAAGAGGAAAAGCACCAACACTGGCCTCTATTATTCTGTCCCACTCGGACACCGTTTGGATTGAGCCTTAGTGCCTCCTGCACTTGGCCTGTTATTCAACCCTGCTATGTTAACGTATATAACTGGGCTGGACGATGTTTTCAAACACAGGATTGTTTCCACACACTATTAAGGCCCTGTATGCAAAAGTCAACTGTGTTGTGAGTCTCTGTTATGCTGCGCTTGTCCCCAAGACAATTAACACACAGTTCCATTTTAGTGTTAAGTCTATACTTAAATGTTTAGTAGTGATTTAACAATGTTACATAACACAGCCTTAAATTCTAGCATAAACAGGACACAGACATTTGCATCACAGAACAAATATTTGGGTTGCGGCTACACCAGACTTTACAACTGAGTTAATTAACACATCCTACCATCACTAAAAATTCAAGGGCCCGCTTAGCCTTTAAGTGTCAAACACTCTTAACTGTGTTCCCCAACCCTGCTAACCTTGTGCTCATTCAAAATCTCTCCTCTGAGGAATTCAGGATGAAAGACTATTGCGATCCTGCCTACGTGGGAGCTGTCTGTCTATCCCAGTTTGCTTCCAACACGGCCATAACTAGCATGGTTTCATTGCACACAGAAATTTAGTTTCTGCTAGAGTGGCTTCAACTATGTTATAAAATAGGGAACAAGGCCAAGCATGTCCCGTGTCATGGGACTAAGGTGCTGTCACCAGGTCCTCCAACACAGCTGATTCTACAGAGGAGAAAGGACCTCAAACTTATCTAGCAGTGTTAAGAAGTTGTAACATACACTCGCTAGCAGGTTTATTTATAGCTGCAATGCTGCTAGGATGGCCATTTAAACAATATTCCTTTCCACCACGGGCAACAAGACCACGGTGATTAGAGGCACCTTGGAAAATGTATTCCAAAGCAGTTCCCGTACCTGATAACCAACCATAGCTGGTGCTCCCAGCATAGGGAGGGCCTTAAAGAGAAGTTGGCTTCAGGTTTTCATTGGGCAGTTTGTAATGATCAGAGGCCTCAGAGTTAGAACTCATCAGGATGTGTTTGTGCTCAAGTGGCTAGAGTCAGGCTACCCAGATCCTTTCCTGTAGGATCAGAAAAATTACTAGCCCATTTGTCAACAGGGGCCTAATTAAATAACAGGTGTAAAACAACATGAGGTCCTTAGTTGTACGATGCTGCAGGAAATGCAAAATATTATACTTGCAGGCTGAAAACTGCTCCTTTTATTGAGTTACTTCAGGTTTTTACTGCTGGGGGGTATAGGAGAAACAATTTTCACATCTCTGCCTGTGAGCAAAGGACCCTCAATAAATAAGAATAATACAGTACATTTCTACAACAGCTTTCAACTTAAAATGACCCCAGAGCACTTTACAAACACAAGATAAGTTATGGCCTACATTTTCAAGAGTGACTAGCGATTCTGGGAGCCCAATATAAAAGGACCTAATTTTCAGAAAGTCCCAGGCATCCACCCTCTAAAAATCTGGCCTCTTTGCACCACAAATCTCTTTTGAAAATGCAGACCATGAACTATATACAGTGATCTCTTCAACCAGCACTGAAACGTTGGCATTTCTGGGGTGAAACATGGAACACAACAGCTATTTAATGGCACACAGCAACACTAGGCCGCAGCGGTCCACTCATATAGTGAGTGCTAAGATGCAACCATCCTAATTTCCCCCTTTATGCCAACAGTAATTCCTTCCACACATCAATCCTTCATTAAAACTCCTTGCCTTCTCACGAAGGAGACAGCTCACCCTGTTGACAAAAATCCTTGTTGACAAATATGCAGTGGTAAAAGATGTCCAAGGTATCCTCCTTTCTGATAGCTGCTGCCCACTACCATCTTTCTGGGGATCAAATCCTGCAGCTCTTGCTCAGGTCAAACTCTCACTGACATCAATAGGAGTTTTGCCTGCATATATACTGCAGAATGTGCCCCAGTAAGACACTATTGATGGGAAGGCAATGGAAGCCCTAGCAAGGCAATGGAAGCCCTAGAAGTCACACAAAGGACTTCTAACTACAAACCAGCATGTTGTAATAAGCTTAATAATACTTCACAGTGGCACAGTGCTTCCAATCTTCAAAGCAGTGCACAGACATTATAATTTAGCAAATGACAATGCAATCCACAGAAATATATAGCAAGAGGAGAGGGAAATATACATCCCAAGCCAGGAAAATATTCCACATTTAGCGACACGGAACATATAGTTTAGAACAGAGTGGAGGAGTATTGGACAGTTTTGCTGATTTCCCCCCTTACAAATAGATCGCTGCAGACAGCTCTCTTCTGATAATCACTCACCTCCCACGGTGGATTTGTAGTGCTTGTTGAAGCTGTCGTTGGCATATCGCTGGACCAGCGACGTCTTCCCAACCGTGGCATCTCCAATAATGAGAACTTTAAACATATGGTCATTATGCCCCATTTTTATACCAAGCAAACACAACCACCCTCTCTTTATTATTCAAGCATCTTTAGTCTAATCTGAGCACACGTAACTCAAGGGAGGTGGGGGAACCAAAAACCACTTTCTCATGTGGAAAACTCTTACAGAAGTGAACATGCATGTGCTAGCCAAAGTTTGTAAATACTTATTTCCCCTCTCACAGCCATGATCTGCTCTGCACAACACACGCAGACAGTGTGGTCTAGTTTCTGTATAACTTTCTGCTCTTCCCTGGAGATGCAGTGTTTTGTACAGAATGCCCTTCACTTAGAGAGAGGGGCACACCATTACCTAGCTACAGTACATAACTTTCTACTTCCTCCTGCAGACATGGCCTTCTCTGTATCGCTCACTCAGAGAGACAGATCTAGCTTCTTAATAACTTCTGCTCCCTCTTGCAGACGCACGCCCCTCTGTTTGGTTTGCAGGGAAAGCAAGTTAAAAAATAACTAGTCCCAAAGAAGAATTATCCACAGGATGAAGGAGAATAACATAAAATAAATCAACAGCCAAACCCAGAACGTTTCCTGGAATTTCAGTCTTCATGCAATTGCACTGGAGGGACAGCTGAGCCCTGCAACACTCATCACACAGGTTGGGGGGAAAGCTTCCCCACACTACGCAATGGTTGTTTCCCCTGCTTACTACTAGGGATGATGGAGGTAAAGACCGAGCCCTGCTTCCGCCTAGTGGGACAGAGCAGAAGCTGCTCCTCCTTCAGCAGCCACCAGCCCCTTTGCCAGCTGCTGTCATGTGAGAAGGTCAGGTGGCTACACTAGCCCAGCCCCACCCAGAAAACTGCATTACCCATCAGGCACCTCGGGGGAAAGTGAGACAGAGAGGGGAATCTGTGGGCTCAGGGGCTGGTGGGAAGTGTAGTCTGTAGGGAGGAGAAGCGTGACCACTCTCTATTCTTAAAGGGACACGCTGTGCTTTTTGTAAAGCTACTTCTCCCTCTCTCTCTACTGTTGGATCAATGCCCTTTTTTTTTTAGTAAAAGAGCGGCCCCTACACAGGATTGCATTTAGGACATTTACCCAGCACTATGTGTGGTGCAGAAGTAAACTTTTCAGACTGAGAGCCAGGACTCCTGGGTTCTAGTTCCATCTCTGAGAGGCAGGTAGCCTATAAGTAGAGCAGTGGGGGGCAAAGACTCATGGGCTCTAATCTCACCTCTGCGGCTCCCTTGGTGCAGCCTAGGGGATAGTGCGTGGGATGGACTCAGGACTCCTGCATTCTTTTGCCTGATTTGCCACTGACCAGCTGAGTGCCCTTGGACAAGCCACTTCCCCGCCCTGTGCCTCAGTTTCCCAATCTGTAAAAAGGGGATAATGACACTGACCACCTTTGTAAAGTGCTTGGAGAGCTACTGATGAAAAGGTCTATCTAATAGGTATTGATTAAAAGAACAGGAGTACTTGTGGCACCTTAGAGACTAACAAATTTATTAGAGCATAAGCTTTCGTGGGCTACAGCCCACTTCTTCGGATGCATATAGAGTGAAACATATATTGAGGAGATATATATACACACATACAGAGAGCATGACCAGGTGGGCGTTGTCTTACCAACTCTGAGAGGCCAATTAAGTAAGAGAAAAAAACTTTTGAAGTGATAATCAAGATAGCTCAGTACAGACAGTTTGATAAGAAGTATGAGAATACTTACAAGGGGAGATAGATTCAATGTTTGTAATGGCTCAGCCATTCCCAGTCCTTACTAGGTATTGATTGTTGCTTAATGACTTTTTCATTCAAGAAGTCCTTTGTGTGACTTCCCTTTCCTTGCTGAAATTCATTTATTCCACAAAGGCATAGTCATGGACCTCCAAAGGCATAGTCATGGACCTCCACCCCACCCATGAATTTTTTTATTTTAGTTATTGACATTTTTAAAACTTTGATTTTTCAACTTTTTTATCATTGAAATTTCAAATATAAAAAAGGATGAATGTATCACCTGCCCCCCCCCCCCCAAAGTCACAAATAATTCACCCTGCTTCTCTTCCAATTTGGTATCTGGTCAAAATTTTCTGAATTTGGATGAAAAAATGTTCGGTTCAAATTTTGACCAAAAAAGGTAGAGATTTTCCCAGTTTCTTTCCCATATTTTTTGGTCATTTCTATTAATTAATGCGCTCCTGTGAAATGATATCTTCAGCCCATGTATCACATGTCTGAATTGTATTTGCCATATCCAGTTGGCAGTAAATACTGTGAGCTCTTCAAAGACATAGTAACCTCTATGGGTGTATGCACCTGAGTACACAGACAGTGCTCAATAAGCACATTGCTTACTGACTTCAAAGGGATGAAGTGAGGTTTAATTAAGAGCTACAAAAGATATGGAAATATCAGAAGAAAGATACTATGTAAACACATATTGTAATGAACTGCTGCCACGGCCCTTATGCTGGGTAGAATGCAGTCATAGGCCCTATAGTGCTAAGAGCTAATGGAGATTCTCCTTCAGCTCAGGTGGTAAGGGCTTGTGCATTTAAAGCAGGAGGAACTGCATTTGATCCTGGCTACAAAGTCTCAACTTGGCACAGACCAGGAATTTCAGCGTTAGCTAGGATTAAATGTAAACTGCAATTGTATGCTGTTTGGAGCAGGGACTGTTTTTCATCGTATGTTTCTATTACACAGTGAGGTACTCCCATGGTTGAGACCTGTAGACACTATCACACTCTAAATGTTAAATAATGATTAAACACAAAGGATGGATTGAAGAAATAATCATGAAAAAAGTTCTCCTAGAATCTGGGTCAGGGATAAAGGAATTTTGATGTGTTAAAATTTTGTCGTAAAGAAGAAAGAACCTAGCAAGTTTGTAGGTTTTGCTCCCACATCTCAGGCCTGGCTCCATCCAGCTTCCAATCAGGTATCAGACCACCTGTTCTAATGTTAAATTCACTAGGAACAACACAGAGGAGAGTGAGACCAGTTGGCATGAGCAAGATGTAAGCAGCTTGCAGTAATGCCAGCTCTTGTGATATCTGGCCCCAGCTTCTGGAGTCTTGTGATCACAGGATCTCACTTTAAAAAAAATGAAATTTAAGTTGTAGCCCTTGCAGTTGTATAGAAAAATTAGAAAATGCCCTAATGGCTGAAAAACAAGAAGGCAACTAAAAATAACTCAACATTAGAAAAAAAAAATCTCATGATTTTTAAGATTTTTTATTCTCAAGGGCAGAATTTCACCCAGGATTTTTGAACACTCAGGGTTGGAGAAAAGGACCAAAAGCAAGGTTCTGTCTGAAAAAACAGCCATTAAGAAATCTTCCCACAGATTCCAGTGAATAAATAGACAGTGGCAAGAGACCCCTTTGGTTTTTATTCATATTGGGTTGTTTGTTAGGCCTGGTCTACACTACACCTTTAATTCGGATTTAGTGGCTTTAATTCGAATTAACTCTGGAACCGTCCACACAACGAAGCCATTTAATTCGAATTAAAGGGCCCTTTAATTCGATTTCTGTACTCCACCCCGACGAGCGGAGTAGCGCCAAAATCGAATTTGTCAATTCGAATTAGCGTTAGTGTGGCCGCAATTCGATGTTATTGGCCTCCAGGAGCTATCCCACAGTGCACCATTGTGACCGCTCTGGCCAGCAATCTGAACTCGCATGCACTGGCCAGGTGGACAGGAAAAGCCCCGGGAACATTTGAATTTCATTTCCTGTTTGCACAGCGTGGAGAGCACAGGTGACCACAGAGAGCTCATCAGCACAGGTAACCATGCAGGCTGATAATCGAAAAAGAGCACCAGCATGGACCGTACAGGAGGTACTGGATTTGATCTCTATATGGGGAGAGGATTCAGTGCTAGCTGAACTGCGTTCGAAAAGACGAAATGCCAAAACTTATGAAAAAATTTCCAAGGGCATGATGGAGAGAGGCCACAATAGGGACACAGATCAGTGCCGCGTGAAAGTCAAGGAGCTCAGACAAGCCTATCAAAAAGCAAAGGAGGCAAACGGTCGCTCCGGGTCAGAGCCGCGGACATGCCGCTTCTACGCTGAGCTAAATGCATTTCTAGGGGGGGCCGCCACCACTACCCCACCTCTGACTGTGGATTCCGAGCTGGGGATAATCTCATCAGGGACACCTGATGATTCCGCGGAAGGGGAAGAGGAGGAGGAGGAGGACGAGCTGGCAGAGAGCACCCAGCTCTCCGTTCTCCCCAACAGCCAGGAACTGTTTCTCACCCTGACTGAAGTACCCTCCCAAGCCTCCCAAGCCAGCACCCAAGACCATGACCCCATGGAAGGGACCTCAGGTGAGTTTACCTTTTAAAATATAAAACATGGTTTAAAAGCAAGCATTTTTAATGATTAATTTGCCCTGAGCACTTGGGATGCATTCGCAGCCAGTACAGCTACTGGAAAAGTCTGTTAACATGTCTGGGGATGGAGCGGAAATCCTCCAGGGACATCTCCATGAAGCTCTCCTGGAGGTACTCCAAAAGCCTTGCCACAAGGTTTCTGGGCAGTGCAGCCTTATTCCGTCCTCCATGGTAGGACACTTGACCACGCCATGCTAGTAGCAAGTAATCTGGTATCATTGCCTGACAGAGCCTGGCAGCGTATGGTCCCGGTGTTTGCTGGCATTCAAGCAACATCCGTTCTTTATCTTGCTGTGTAATCCTCAGGAGAGTGATATCGCTTAGGGTAACCTGGTTGAAATAAGGGAATTTAATTAAGGGGACTGAGGTGGCCGTTCCTACTGGGCTGTTTGCCTGTGGCTGAAAAGAAATCCTTCCCTGCATTTAGCCAAGTGCAAGGGGGGGGGGGAGGATTGGCCCAGAGCTTTTCGCGTTTTGCTAGCAGGGATCTTCCCTGATACCAGCCAGGCGGTGGGGGGAGGGATAAAGCACTCATCCCAGAGAATTCATGGCGGGTGGGGGGGGGGGGTGTTAGTTTGGTTCCTGCAGGGATCTTCCCTGATACCAGCCACGCGGTGGGGGGAGGGAGAAAGCACTCATCCCAGAGAATTCATGGCGGGTGGGGGGGGGGGTGTTAGTTTGGTTCCTGCAGGGATGTTCCCTGATACCAGCCACGCGGTGGGGGGAGGGATAAAGCACTCATCCCAGAGAATTCATGGCGGGTGGGGGGGGGGTGTTAGTTTGGTTCCTGCAGGGATCTTCCCTGATACCAGCCACGCGGTGGGGGGAGGGATAAAGCACTCATCCCAGAGAATTCATGGCGGGTGGGGGGGGGGTGTTAGTTTGGTTCCTGCTGGGATCTTCCCTGATACCAGCCAGGCGGTGGGGGGAGGGATAAAGCACTCATCCCAGAGAATTCATGGCGGGTGGGGGGGGGGGTGTTAGTTTGGTTCCTGCAGGGATCTTCCCTGATACCAGCCAGGCGGTGGGGGGAGGGATAAAGCACTCATCCCAGAGAATTGGATGGGGGGGGGGGTGTTAACCTTCAGCAGCAGAAAACAAGCTAACAGGAAAACTGCAGCACAACGGGCTTTGCTTGGTATGTGGGAAAGCAGGGCGCAGAAGCCTAAAGACAGTGGCTTACCATGGCAGCATGCAAGGTGAATTCTGTTGCCCCGACCTGCGTCTGTGATCTCTAGCAGCAAAGCCACAGGCACTCAATATTAAGAGGCAAAATGCGACCTTGCACAGAAATCACATGTGCTATGTAATGTGAATAGTATACACCGTGAAAGAGTATAAGCATTGTTCTGAAAAATGTATCTTTTAAAAAAATTCTCTCCTTTTTTCACTCCCTCCAGCAGGTGCAAATGTTTCAAGCCTCCCTCCTCCTTCCCGAAGGCTATCCCAGATAAGGCGTCGTAAAAAAAAAACGAGAGAAGAGATGTTTTCCGAAATCATGCAATCCACCAGGAATGAAAGAGCTCATCTGAATGAGTGGAAGGAGACGGTTTGCAAGTATAGGAAAGAAGCCAGTGACCGTGAGGACAGGAGGGACCAACGTGAGGACATGAGGGACCAACGTGAGGACATGAGGGACCAACGTGAGGACAGAAGGGACCAACGTGAGGAGAGGAGAGACGCTCGAGATGAGAGGTGGCGGCAGGAAGATCAGAGGAGTCGGGAAGCAACGCTGGGGCTGCTGCGTGAGCAAACAGACATGCTCCGGCGTCTGGTGGAGCTTCAGGAACGGCTGCTGGAGAACCGAGTGCCGCTACAGCCCCTGTATAACCCCCCTACCTCCTCACCATGTTCCATAGCCTCCACACCCAGACGTGTAAGAACACGGGGGGGGAGGCTCCGTACACCCTCCCATTCCACCCCAGTGGACAGCCCAAGCAAAAGGCTGCCATTTTTTTAACCTTTTTTTACTGGGCTTTTCCTTCCCGCTGATCCTCCTCCCAAACCCCACTCAGGTTCTGTGCCGCTACAGCCCCTGTATAACCCCCCTACCTCCTCACCATTTTCCATAGCCTCCCCACCCAGATGTGTAAGAACACGGGGGGGGAGGCTCCGTACACCCTCCCATTCCACCCCAGTGGACAGCCCAAGCAAAAGGCTGCCATTTTCTTAACCTTTTTTTACTGGGCTTTTCCTTCCCGCTGATCCTCCTCCCAAACCCCACTCAGGTTCTCTCCCTCTTTTTATAATCAATTCATAAAGAATAAATGATTTTTAAACAATGGTGACTTTATTTCCTTTGAAAGCAAGCTGGGGGAAGGGGGAGGGTGGGTTCCTTACAGAGAATGAGTCAATAAAGGGGGCGGGTTTTCAGGAAGGATAAACAAACATAAATTTCACACTGTAGCCTGGCCAGTCATGAAACTGGTTTTCAAAGCTTCCCTAATGCGCAGCGCTTCATCGTGTGCTCTTCTAATCGCCCTGGTGTCTGGCTGCGAGTAATCAGCAGCCAGGCGATTTGCCTCAGCCTCCCACCCTGCCATAAAGGTCTCCCCCTTGCTCTCACAGAGATTGTGAAGCACACAGCAAGCAGTAATAACAATGGGGATATTGGTTTGGCTGAGGTCTGAGCGAGTCAATAAGGATCGCCAGCGACCTTTTAAACGGCCAAATGCACATTCTACCACCATTCTGCACTTGCTCAGCCTGTAGTTGAACAACTCCTGACTCCTGTCCAGGCTGCCTGTGTATGGCTTCATGAGCCATGGCATTAAGGGGTAGGCTGGGTCCCCAAGAATAACAATTGGCATTTCAACATCCCCCACGGTTATTTTCTGGTCCGGAAAGTAAGTCCCTTGCTGCAGCCGTTTAAACAGATTGGTGTTCCTGAAGACGCGAGCGTCATGAACCCTTCCCGGCCAGCCCACATGGATGTTGGTGAAACGTCCCTTGTGATCCACAAATGCTTGCAGCACCATTGAGAAGTACCCCTTGCGGTTTATGTACTGGGTACCCTGGTGCTCCGGTGCCAAGATAGGAATATGGGTTCCATCTATTGCCCCACCACAGTTAGGGAATCCCATTGCAGCAAAGCCATCCACTATGACCTGCACATTTCCCAGAGTCACTACCTTTCGTAGCAGCACCTCCGTGATTGCTTTGGCTACTTGCATCACAGCAGCCCCCACAGTAGATTTGCCCACTCCAAATTGATTCCCGACTGACCGGTAGCTGTCTGGCGTTGCAAGCTTCCACAGGGCTATCGCCACTCGCTTCTCAACTGTGAGGGCTGCTCTCATCTTGGTATTCTGGCGCTTCAGGGCAGGGGAAAGCAAGTCACAAAGTTCCATGAAAGTGCCCTTACGCATGCGAAAGTTTCTCAGCCACTGGGAATCGTCCCACACCTGCAACACTATGCGGTCCCACCAGTCTGTGCTTGTTTCCCGGGCCCAGAATCGGCGTTCAAAGCCTATAACCTGGCCCATTAACATCATAATCTCCAAAGCACCGGGGCCCGCGGTCTCAGAGAATTCTGTGTCCGTGTCCATGTCCTCATCACGCTGGTCGCTGCGCTGCAATCGCCGCCTCCTCCTCCTCCTCGCCTCTTTTTTCTGGTCCTGTGTAAGCATAAACTCCACGAGAAAGCGCGAGGTGTTTATAATGTTCAAGACTGCGTTCTGGAGCACAACGGGATCCATGCTTGATGCAGAATGGAGTCTGCAGAGTTCACTCAGGAAAAAAGGCGCGAAATGGTTGTCTGCCGTTGCTTTCAGGGAGGGAGGGGGAGGCTGTACCCAGAACTACCTGCGACAATGTTTTTTGCCCCATCATGCACTGGGGTCTCAACCCAGAATTCCAAGGGGGGTGGAGACTGCGGGAACTATGGGATAGCTATGTAAAAGCTACCCACAATGCAACGCTCTGGAAATCGATGCTACTATGGTAGCTTGGACGCACACCACCGAATTAATGGTGCCTAGTGTGGCCGAATACATTCGAATTTATAAAATCGGTTTCCTAAATTCGAATTATATAAATTCGAATTAATCCTGTAGTGTAGACATACCCTTAGAGGAAGCAGAGTGATGGGTACTTCCAATTAAAGGGGACTTTGCGAAACAAAAGTTACTTCTCACCTGCAAATGTCTGCTTCTGCTTTTTCTGTAAAATTTATACATTTCTCTCTCTCTCTTTCTCTATCACACACACACACACACACACACACACACACACACACACACACAGGGGAGAATTAGAACTCAGCATGACAAGTTACACAGCAGGATATAGATTCAGATAAGAGAGACTTTGGGAGTAAATGAAGTCTCACTGGTTTTCACTTGTCCTTAATGCAGTGAGACAGCTTGGGTTGGTTTCAGAAAACACAAGGTGACCCTTGCTCAGACAAGCAGTCAAAAAGCACATCCATACAGGATAAGAAATGGTCCATGGTCTTAAAAAAAAAAAAAGGCAAAAGGCTGCAGCTGTAGGGAACTGGTTGTGGGCTCCAGTACCAGCAGGTCTGGGAGGTTGCTTAGCATTCACTGTGCATGGGCTCGAGCGTCCTTAGCTGGCGTAGACCTTGACAAACAGATGATGGGAGAAGAGGAGATACATGTTAATAGAGATGCCCTGCCATCAGAGATTGTGATTACAAAAACAGCAAAGGGTTCTGACGCACATCATGTGGCTGAAAAAACAACGGCATTCTCCGCCTAGAACTCGCACTGAATTTATAGGAAGCCATCTGAACGCAGCGCTATGGCTGGGATGGGTAGAGGCTAGTGGGCTGCAATATACCTTTTTCATGGAACACGTGTGGCTTGCTATGCATACAAATTTTTACATATATTCCATTGATTGTTACAACACTGAGTTGCTAGAAAGCTTTAGCGAGAGCCAAGATGAGCCCAGAGAAAGATCTTTAGTCAAGTGGCTGCTGGACTTGACATACATTAAAGCACAATGTACTAGGCAAGATGTTATTAATTCAGACAATGTACCACGTTCCAAATCAATTATTAAGCCAGATGTGCCGCATGAATAAGCCACTCATGCAAACCCCTTAGCATAAACAAGGACAAGAGAGCAACTTTGACCAACCGCGTGAACTCCTGCCTTTTGAAATCCACTGAGAATAGATATCAGCTTCCTGGCCGTCCACTCGGTGACCTTGCCACAGGGATAGCCAAGTGGCTAAGCTGCCAGCGCTTCCTTGTTCAAGTTTATAATTCTTGAATCAAAAGGTTATCCTTAAAGCTGATGTGCAAGCTGTCTTGCACATACACTCTCCAGAAGGAGACTACCCCACCTTCACCCACATTTTTTTTCTCCAGTTTTAAAAAGTGGGATTGTGTGTGTGTGTGTGTGTAAGTTCCCATTTTGTTGAAAAGCCGTTTCTATTTAAAAGATGGAAATATTTCAACCAGTTATGTCTCTCTCCGATGCAAGCAGGGACAGCTGCATGCTTCTCCCTTCCGAAATAGGGGTAGGGATCCAGACTGTTGACTGTATGGGACCTTGCTCCAGCAGAGGCCAGGCAGCTCCCTTCCTCAAGGACATCATCAGCTTGTAGGATCTAGTGCTGTGGGGGACTTTCAGTCGGCCTTCTGTCTGCATTACGTAACTATTAGAGAGCATCTTGGCATGATCTGTAAGAGTAGGGGCTTGTCCTGGCATCCCAAGATGCCCTGTGTGTGCTGGTTTGGTGTCTTCCTTCAGCCCTGTGGTAGCTGAATGTGAAGTAATGGTGTAAATTCTTTGGGATCCTCCAGGATGGACTCTGCTATAGAAACTGCAATAGAATTTCCCCAGTCCTCCCTCTGATAGCCTGCAGATCCAAGTTGTCTATATGTAACCTCGCCTTTCCTCTCCTCAGCTGAGCCAGTGCTGTGGGGAAGCCTTGTATCACACTAAGGACTTTTACATGGTTAGGCCACAGCACCGTGAAGTATTTAATTTTAAATTCCCAATACTCTTGTCAAAGTAAAGGAGCATAGCCCAGTTTGTGATTCAGTCTCTTTGGAGACTTTCATAGGGTGAAGTGTTAAGACTGGACCATCCAGTTCAGTTCCCTACCAACACAAAGATGTTCCCTGAATTTTCTAGGATGGAGTCTGGTTTTAAGTGCCTCAGACAATGGGATTCCCACCATTTCACTTGGGAGACTACGCCACTCTAAAAAGTCTCCCACGCAGGGGAAATCTTCCTCAATATTCACCTTACATTTCCCTTTTCCTAACTTTCAGGGATTTTGTCGGTGCCCAATCCAGTACGCAAAGCTTATATCGCTATGGAGGGTGCTTTCTCGGTGATTGAGCTGCTTTTCCACAGCTGCACTAATTTGCCTCACAACCAATTCATATGAAAGGGGATCTATTCCAGTTTTATGCTGCATGAGAGCATATACTAGTGTTATTCAATGGCCAATTCCTTATCAGACAAGAGTGTACATGTCAGCATCAAACCTGTAACCTTGGCTAGCAATAGCCTATGAACTAGATTTCTCTCTGACTCTGTTTACAGAAAAGTGTAAATATCTCCACTGAAGATACATCAGGGTAGAATTAGTAGCGGTGCAAACAAAATCAGGCCCCTTAGCTGAAAGCACAGAGCTTCCTAGTTCAGGAGGACAATTTTCAACTAATAGACAGGGTGAGCAGTGTTCACAAATTATGGCTTGAAGGAAAAAAGTAGGCCACAATCCACATAAATAAATGCCATCTTTATTTTACCAAATATAATTTAAAATCAGTTAAGTTGACATTTGTCAATTCAGTTATATAACTATAAATATTTAAGACAGTCTTTTTTAATTTTCATACAAAGAGGAACCCAATATTCTCTTCATTTGCAGCCAGATCTAAAGTACACATGCATTCGCGTTCAACTGGTGAAAAATAAAAAAAAATAAAAAGAAGTTTTCCTTCAAAGCTTTTTTAAATTTAAATGTAAATTAAAGTTCTTACCCTCCCTGCCCACCCTCCCTTCCCTCAACCTGGTAAAAATGTAGGTACCTCACCCAAGTAGAACTATGGCTCTTAAAACAATCACCTCTACCTCCCTCAGTTTTTCAGCTGAGACCATGGAGGGTTTGTCTCTTTCACTGGCACAAGTCTTTAGTTAGGGAACTGATGAGGCATGTAAAATAGTAGGAGTGGGTCTACTAAAAGCTTACGTGTTAGGGAAGGGAAATCTCAAATATATCTCTCAATACTGGGCATGGAAGCAAGTGAACAGTTTTTTGCGTCTGTTAACGTTGAGGTGCAGGAGAAGGTCTCCAAGAAATTGAGACTTCAGTGCAGCAAAATTTCGACAGACGCCCTGGACAAGTTAGATTCATGAGAAGTTGCTGGGGTGAAGAGATGTGAATTTCAGAGCTACAATCACAAGTGACATTTGAAGAGAGCAGTTCCGAGGCTTTCTAACCTAGAAATGAAAGCCCTCTGGAAAAACACTCCCTACTAGCGCAGGGTCTGCGAGACAGCACTCTATTAAGAACTGCAATTCTGTGATTTAAGGCAGTCTTTATGTAAGCCCGGTCTCCCAAATACCCTGTACAGTTAAGGCCATAAAAAAGAGGCATCCCTCAGTGTGAAACAGAAAACGATTCTTCTACAAGTACCTTTAGACAGTGGTCCCTCAGCTCTTATCTTTTTGGCATGCAAGACACTAAATGTGGTTTGGTTTAGACACCTATATAGGTTCCTGTATTTTTTGGTATTGTTTCCCCAGCAGTTCATGATGGAACTCCCCTTTTAGTTTCAAACCTGTCAACATGCCTGGCAGGGCCGGCTCTAAGCACCAGCCCAGCAAGCAGGTGCTTGGGGCGGCACGTCGGGCTGTTCGGCAGCGGGTCCCTCTGGGAGGGAAGCACCTGCCGCCGAATTCCCGCCAAAGAAGAAAGTGGCGCGGTGGAGTTGCCACCGGAGTGCCGCCGATCGCAATTGCGGTCGTGGCTTTTTTTTTTCCCCCCCGCCGCTTGGGGCGGCAAAAACCCTGGAGCGGGTCCTGATGCCTGGCCTTAAACCAGGTCTCTAGCACTGAACTGCAGGGAAAGCTCTGAGCCAATTCCAGACTGGAATTTTGCAGCATGGGTCTATTGCTGGTCATGACAGATACACTTGGCTGGGCTGTTGCGGTCTTGCTTGGCCCACAGTAAGGGCAAGGTGGGGGTGGTCTTCCAAGCAAACCACTCCCTCCCAAGAGAGTCAAGACTGCCATACTTATGTGGCTGTGGTAGAGTGCCAATATATTGAGCAGCACCATCACCCCCTGAAACTGAGCCTCACTTAGGGCGAAGAAGGTCAAAATCTACACAACACATCAAGTATCACTTCGCACTTGTTGCACGTAATACCCAGCTCTCTGGGAAAAGCCAAAAAAGAGAAAAACAGCATTGTTTTAAGGAGCTTGTGGGAAAGACACAAAAGTTGACCCAGTATCAGAAAATAAGAGCCACTACAAGAGTGCGGGGTGTGTGTTCTGGAAAGAGGAATGCATTTCAGACTTTTTAAAGGGAAAACTAAAGCCCTACATACAATTAAAAATCCAGCAACTTTAGGGTTATGTTTTAAAGCCTCAAATAAACCGGGTGAGCGCTCCTTGTAAGCATCTGGGGGTGGGAGTGGATGTTTAAAAGGCCTCTTTCTGGCACACTCAAGCTAGTTCTCTAACCAGAATCTTCTTTGATTTAGAATCCAGGCATAAAGTGGGGCTTTGGGGGAGGATCTGGGGATGTCCCAAATCCTAATTTATAGAGTGTTCCCTCCTGGGAGGTGCCTGTTCAGTTTATAATTAAAACAAACCTGAATCGTATCTTGAACATTGAATGCTTATGAACCAAAAGAGTGACGCTTCACCTCTAGTGATGGGTGCGGGTTTCCTTTATGATCCGACTACTCAATCAACATTTCCACTAGAACCTTGGTTCAGATGCTACTGCTATAAAATTGCACTTGGTGATTGTCTCTTACACTTTTTTTTGTGTCCTTCCTAAAACTAGATTTTTCTGTACAAACTGGGCTTGAAATATAAACCACATAAAATTCCCATTGAAAATAATGAGAATCCAGGATCAAAGCTGAAGTCCCAAGAGAGACAGAAGGAAGGGAAGGAGGAAAGAAGGGGAGAGCTAGTCTCCCACGTCCGTGTCCCGGTCACCGATGAGCCAGAGAATGTGGAAACTGAGAGCCAAGAGACCTGTCCCAAGCAGGTCACCCAGCGCCGTCAAGTAAGGGATGGAAAAGTTGTCGGGATCCAGGCCCCTACCCCACATCCAATGCACCATCCAGTCGGCAATGTAGAGTAGAATGAGAACCTGGAAAACAGACAAGAGGAAAGAGCCATATTATCTACTAATCCAGACTGTCACGCCCCTTTCTTCCCCAGGACAAAGCTTCCCAAGTTCCTCTATATTCAGGCACTTGCATTTCAGCCTGATTGAAGTGCGAGCCCCTATTAATCCCATTCAAGCCTAAGGAATAGTTTAGAGGAGTAAGAGATGGGTCTTGTTGTTAAGAGGAACATCCTCAAGCAAGGGAAAACCAAAGATTTGATGGTGGGTACATTTCAGATTGTGGGCGGAAAGGGGCATGCCTGCAAGTGAGCATTTAGGGGGCACAAGAAGATGTAAGCTGGGTTTTTAATTCCCCTATGTGCCTTTGAAAACCTCCCCTTACTGCTCTATGCCCAATGCATCACCATCAGTTTATTTTAGGTGTACGAGAGAGTTCACTGCATGTGGGCTGAAAGCCTCCAAAATGAGGAGGCTCTGACCCAGATCCAAGTTTTGCAGCTCAGGTCACAACTCTAACCAAAAAAAAAAAAAAAAGAGGAGCAAGTGGACACAGAGCCAGGGAAGTAGAGGCAGGATCCAATCCACAGTTCACACCAGGGTGCCTCAGAGGTGAGCAGAAAGCCTAGCGAAAGGGGAGCAGAGTTGGAGCAGCAGAGTCCTGGCTTCCTGGGGGCAGGACAGCGTCTCTGAGCAGTGACATGAATCCCCAGACGGTCACGTTCTCACCTTTGCTCTAGGACAACACTCAGGGTATCCCAAGTCAGTGGTTCACACTGAGTCCTAAGCAAAGCCAGGAGAAATGCTCACAAATGCATCTAGCAGATCAGGTACAGACATTTAAAGCCATCAACTTGTGACCGGAGTGAGGGCTGGAAGGATTAGGCCAAGGCCCCCTCCTTCACTACAATCCATTTAGTTACCCATGAGCCCCCACTTTGCTCGCAGGCCTGTAGCTTCCCACAATGCACCTCACTTTCTGCAGGGGGAAGAGCACCAGGGACTTTAGAAAGTGGTTGCTAAAGGACTTCCCTTCATGTGTCCAGCACACAGCAGGGGCTCGCGACTTAGACTAGCTGCCTTGTCTAGTGCGCTCTGTTTCTCTTTCTTGTGGATGCTCTGACTCATTTCCTGGAGCTCAGCTCGGTTGTTGATTTTAGGGGGATGCTAAAACCAGCAACAACTTCCACAAGCACCAGGAGGTGGCTGTGTTTAGTAGGATAACTCCTTGGCCACAGTCTCCCCTCTGTCTGCCTGTGTAGGAGGGGAGGGATATATTGGCTGCCTGAGTTTCTTGAAACGCCAAAAATCCCCCCTTATATCCCTGAGTGCACATTCCTCACCTCAAGCACTGATTGTTATTTTACATAGAATCGGTTAGGAGCATGGGAGCCCAATGCTGGCAGTGCAGCCAGATTTCTCCTGTGTGGGAAAGGCCCAGGGAAGGGAGGAAGAGCCCTACGAGTCATGGGAGACACTGCACACTTCACATCCTGTTTTCTCTGCCAAGCCGTTTGAACACTGCTACAGCCCCGCTAGGCGCTCACAGCTCTTTACAGCCAAGGAGGCGAGTTTCCTGCTCCTGAGGATTTTAAAAGCCAAGTGTAGGCTGCAAAGCTACGGAAAGCAGCAGGTAAGCAGAATGAGTGCCCTGAGCACGGAAGGGAGTCTAATGCACTCATCTTCGCAGGGTTGCCGAAGCAGACAGAAGCACCTCAGTTTACGATGTGCTGCTCTGTTCTATGGGAATTTTAATTCTACTCCTGTGACAACCATTTGTGAGATAGTGGGTTCCCTGCAGGGAAGGCGCTGTAGGGAGGAATGTAACAACAGACGAGGATAGAGAGAGGCACCCTGAACCAGCCAGCCCCACCTGACTGTTCCAGCTACAAAGGTTCTTTTGCCGCCCGCAGCACCGTAGTATCCAAACGCCTCCCAGTCACATGTTAAGTGAGGTGACCGGCGTCTGTCACACGTGGCTTGATCTCGCCCCCTCCCGAGGGAGAGCTGTGTGTGCAGTGGAGTGTTCGGAACAGCAAGGAGCACACTGCGCATCCCAAACATCTCTGTTCTCTGAGGGGCATTTGGGATGCAAGAGGAGCGCTAGATCGGGGCCAGGAGATGCCCATTTCATGCGCTCTCTCTCTCTCTAGTCAAGGGAAGGGGTATTTTGTGTAAGCTCCCTGGAATAGGGATAGTCTTTGTGCTGCGGCTATACAGCGCCTAGCACAACGGGGTCCTGGACCATGACTGGGGCTAGCAGGCATTATGCTAAATGCAAATAAAGGGATATTTTGTATCCGTCCCAGGTGCAAGAATCACGTCATCTGTACTTATAGCTCTGCCCCATGCAGATTCCCCTTACTGAGGAGAAAGTGCCTCACTCCATCCCACTTCTGAGGTCTGTCTACACTGAGGGGCGGCTGCCAGTGGGTCCCACCGAACTGGTGCGGAAACCGTTTTCTCTGCAACTCTAAATGAGACAAACCCTGTTTTCAGGAGCACGGGAGGTGACCCCTTTGCAGCAGATGGCCAGTTTTCCACTGCAGGTGGTGCGTTAGTGTCCGTTATTCTAGCATGGGGATCGCAGTCCCTGCAACGATTCACGCAGAGGAGACGGGTCAGGCAAAGCCATCTCTTACCTGGAGAAGTGCAGCTGTCATGTAGAAGACTACGAAGATCAGGGTGAGCGTGGTGTGCCCGCCTTGCATGGAGCTGATGGTGTAGAGGAAAACCAAGTGCCCAGGAACCACCAGGAGAAAGAGCACGCGGGCAGAGCGGGAATTCACATCTGGAGGGAAATTGAGAGGATGGAGCTCAGGATTTAAACAGATAATGGAACTCTGCAGCCAGCTCCCTGGGTGCCAGCATGGATGTGTCCACTAATCAGCAGACTACGTTCTAGTCCGATCACATGCCACAGCATATTGGAGCCACACCTCTATGTGCTAAGTGCAAGGAGCGTAACAGAAATGCCCCGGAGCTCTGAACACTGGCTTAGAGACCCACCCGTACTGGGATCAGTTAGAGATAACACACTTCTGCTCCTAGCACAGACAGGGCCAAAAGGGACAGGCGAACGAAGAGGCTCTACACAGATCCCAGTGGCCATAAAAGTGGTACCTTTCAGCAGGTGCTCAGTACGCAGCTTTCCGTAATTCATTGGGAGGCTGAATTTACTAAGGGGAATTCATAAGAGCAACTAAAGCAAGGTGCTTGGTGCTCTCAAGGGCTGTACCTGCCCCCTTTGGGGGCTCATTTTTCCAACCCTCTGTCCAGCACAGCCACACCGGACGTCTCCCAACACACATTGTAACAGATAATGCTGACATCCGAGACCGTAAAGCACCGGGCTCAGCGCCACAAGGCCACTCTTCTGGGGGCTGCCTTGCCCCCAGAGGCCAGGCCAGTCCGGTCCCAGGCTACGGGCTGCCCCAGGCATGGTAGAGAATAAATCTCAGCACGTGCACTGCATGAAATGCAAATCAGGATTCCCGCTGCAACGTTCCCCCCACCATGTCCATCCTCACTTGAAACGTCTGGGTCTGCAGCTAAATAATGGAAACATTATGGAGCCTCTATATTAACAGGAACCTTTTCTGGAGCTTCAGTTATACTGGCCAGGCCAAGCCGAGTCGCTGGCTGGCAGCTTCTGCAGCCCAAAAGCACTTGGTGAGGATTTAGAAGGTGGCGGGGAAGAAGTCATTCCAATGCTGGGGAGTTAGAGGCGGCCTTCTTTTCCTAACCCAGCGGGGACGCTCCACCTCACCAAAACAGCACTGACACTGTCTCTGTAAGCAAGAGCAAAGGCCAGGCCAGCGCCTGGTCTCTCTGCCTCCCAGCAGGTCTCAGCTCCCATTTCCCTTCCTTGCTGCTTAGTGACCCCTCCCTCAGTGCAAGCTGAGCCAGCTAATCGTCAAGCCATTTCAGGATGCCGGTGAAGTGAACTGGAAGTCCCCTAGCTCGGAAAGCCCCAGCGCATGGCGCTGGGTAGAAGGAACAGATACCTGAGCTGAAGAATGTGCTGCAGGGGGTGGGGCACTTGCGCGGGGCCATCTCTGAGCTCTCGCCCGGGATTCCGCTCATGTGGAGGTAAGTGGAGATGCGACTAGCCTGGACAGCTACCAGGTTGCCACCGACACCTGCAGGCCAGAAGGGGAGCAGTGAGAGCGGGCGCGTAACTCAACCCCCGCAGAACTCGGGCGCACTTGAGACTTCAGGAGCCAAGTTAAACTCTATTGGCCTTTGAACTTCAACCCTTTTAATGCCTCCGGAACAGCCAGACCAGCAGGTGAACGAGTCCTCTCTTGCTCCTCGCAGGCAGAATTCTTTTGCTGTGTTGTCAGAAAGCAGCTGCAACTGCTTCAGTTACAGATCGAGCTGTCAGCCCTCGATTTCTGGCCCACATTCCACTTTTGCAGAATGCAAAAAGCCAGAGAGAAAGGACACTGCTCTACAAGCCCCCTTTATGACCCCTGCTGCAACTGCATTATTGTAGAGCCTTAAGTGCAGTGCGTGGGACACAAAAACAATGGGCCAGTCATGGCAGTAAGTTGAAAACTGCTAAGAATTTTGTTTGAAACACAGAGCATTACCTGCGGAACTCACTGCCACAAGCCCAAGAGATTCATAGCATTTTTTAAAAAGTGTGCGACATACAGATAATGAGCAGACCCACAGTTCTATTAGCAAAGAAGCCTAAGGCACTAGAAGTTTCAGACCCAAGCTCAAGGAACAGGGAAAGGGCATCAGACTGGATAAAATATTCAAAGACACTTACGTGCATAGGTGCATCTTTGCTGAAGTATCAACTCAAGGGTAGATCACTTGAGATCCTTCCCTCATGTTAATCTATCACCAGGAGCAGCAGCCACACAGCAGAGCAGCCGAGTTGCTCTAACACCCTGTCTCAAGCCTAGGAGCCAAAATCCCATTGGCATCTACAGATGCAGGCTCCTAAATCACTTTTGAAAATGGGCCTTGGGCGCTTTTGAAGATTCTACCCACTGTTTGGCAGGGACTGCTGAGAGGCTCATTGGCAGAGCAGAAGGGAACTCACCATTAATCACCGGCGTAAAGACGGCTATCCCCGCAAAGTTTGGATCCGACACAGTTTTGTCCAATATTAGCCCTCCAACACTGCAAGGGAAGACATTGAAGGAGTTGATGCCCAAGAGAAAATGACCACTCAGAACATCCAGAGACTCCCAAGCAATTATGATGGTCACACTTATGTAGGCATGAGAAGCAGTGCCCACTGTTTGTGAGGCTGGTTACTGCAACTGTACACACGTCACAGGCATCTACACCCATTTACGCAATGGCAGCAGTTGCACATGGACTCTGGGGCCTCTTAAAGTTGGTGCGTAATATCAGAGCATCGAGGGAAAAGGGTTACTAGTGTGTCATAGTAAAAGACAGTTTTGGCAGGAGCCGCAGAGTCAGGTAGGGGGTGCTTTCCCATGATGCAAGTTGCATTTTGGCACACATCACACCAGCTGGTTTGTAAGTTTCAGTCAGACAAAATTCCCCAACAGGAACAGAGATCGTAAATCCTTGTGTACCTAGTGTAGAAAGAGCCTTTTGTTGTAACAAACCCGTCTGGGGCAGTCACTTCCTAGAGATGGCTCTTGTGGTGAAGGCGCTAGACTGGGACTCAGGAGGTCTGGGTTAAATTTCTGGCTGTGCCACAGACTCTCTATGTGATTATGGGCAAGTCACTAGATCTCTCTGTCTCTCAGCTCCCCACCTGTAGAACAGGGATAACAATACTTTCTTCCCCCCATTCTTTGGGAGAGGGACTGTCTCACTATGGGTTTGTAGAGTGCCCAGCCTGGTGGGGCCCTGATCCCAGGTGGGACCCTTAGATGCTAAGGTGACAGCAAACAGACAGGTACTTGGGGGCCCTGTTTTAGGAGATACTTGTTTGGTGCACATTAAAATCTGTTTGACATACAGCGGGTGAAATCCTGCTCTCAGATCCAGAGGAGCACCCTCCGACAGTTGCATAGGTTTAGGAGCAGAATTAGCCCACTTATGCTGGAGGGATGTGCCACTGTTGCTCTATTCCTAGAGAGGGGCATGGGCTGTAGATCTGAATGTTAACATTTGAAGGGGTTCGGTTCCACCATCTCAGTTTCTTATGCACAGCATGCACCATTCGGGCAAGCACCTGAAGGGAAGCCAGGGTGTCCCTTCCTGGTAAGGCTGGGGCAAAACAGTCATTTCGTGCCTTCCTACCTGCTAATAGCCATGGCAATGATGACTGGTTCCCACCCAGAGTACAGCACCTCCCGGGTTACTGGATTCCTCTTGGCAATGATGATCCAGAGCGGTAGCAGGGCTATGAAGAAGGCACACACCAAAGGATTCACGTACGCTTTGTCCTCTGAAAAGAGAAGCAACAGGTCAACAAGCCCTCCTGCCGGATGTCATGGGTCACTACTCAACAGCAGTGTTGGACAGCAGACCTGGTCCCATTTCCCCTTTGACCTCAGGCCCTGGGAGTCTGCGAGAGCCAGACATGGCCACCCCGCCTTCAGGAGGT
Source organism: Emys orbicularis (assembly GCF_028017835.1). Taxonomy (NCBI): domain Eukaryota; kingdom Metazoa; phylum Chordata; order Testudines; family Emydidae; genus Emys; species Emys orbicularis. Next base: position 143,521,142 of record NC_088686.1, read on the forward strand.
ATGCTATTGTCAAGGCTGCCCTCTCTGGATCAGCTCTTACCGCTGCTGACGACGTGCCCTCTAGGAAAAGCCCGGTTCCCAGCCTCTCACCCCGTCCAGCCTTCACCTGCTGGGCAAAACCTAGCAGCCACGCCTGCCCTCTCCTTGGAATGTCGTTGAAGACATGTCCCAACCAAGGAGACAGCCACAGCTCTGCTACTAGGGACCCGCCCAAGCCTTACGCCAAGGATGCTTTCTAGCTTCTGGCATTTGCCAAAAAGTAGCCCTTGCCTGTCTGACGGGCAGGGTGCACCCAGAGCACCCCCAAGCCTCTCCGCACCTGTGTGGTCTATGAAGATCCTTTACATTTCTCTCCCCTCCCCTCGGTCATCTCTGAGTATGCCTTAGAGAGACAGCCTCAAGATCAGGCATTACATAGATCCCCTTAAAAGCTGGAATGGAGGGCAAGATGCCAGGGAAATGCTGCAGCGCACGTTAGGAGGGGATATGCATCTCTCACATCTCACCCAGCTCTATGTAGAGGCCCCAGCTGATCCCTGAAAGCAGCGCCAAGGTGATGAGGTCCCCCAGGCTGGCAGCAATGGGCGTGGCCACGTTATCCGGGTTGATCCCTATCTTTCTGGATCCGATGATAACTCCGATCATGATCATTCCTAGGCCCAGAGGAAGAAATGGTGAGAGCCGAAGGGCACCGCTGCTCAGACTGAGCGGCCGCGGCCGAGGGTTTAGGCTTACCCAGCACGAGTGAAGCTATGAAGGCTGTGGCGACACTACTGGCACAGAGCAGGATGGCATGGCCAATGCTGAAGTGCCCATCTGGGATCCAGCCAAATATCACGGCAGCAATCGAAGCCAGGAAACCGACCACTGTAGCTTGAACCTAGCACACATAAGAGGTTAAACCAGACATAGGTTGGGAAGAGAGAGAAACCAGTCCCAGTCCCACCTGGATTAGTTGGGAGGAAGAAGAGACCGCAATATACCAGTGGGGGAAACTTTTAGGGAGGATTAATTGCGGCACAAGAAGTCACCGTTTGCTTTTCCACCAGACATTCTGCATCAGTATTTAAACTCTCCTTCCAGTGTCACTGTTGCACAGCCCCCACAGCCAGCCCCATTTCCCCCAATTTACCTGAATCAGAGCCATGTTCCCCATTATCATCCTCCAGAGCTCCTTGGGTGTGTCTATGTGCCCGATGTTAGCCTGTAGGAAGAGACCATGGTATCGGTTAGACTGAACCCCTCTCAGATGGCTAGCGCTCAGGGAACTTGTTCACAGTGGTGGTACATTTGGCGTGGGGCAGGGGAGAACAATTTGAGACCCAAGCCCTCCGGGATGATGGTTCAAGAGAAGAAAAAATTAGCATTCCATCGCTGTTTGTGACATTCCTAACGGCCCCACGCGTCAGCCGGGTGATAGGAACAGAGCAGCAGGATGCGGACACGAGCAAGGTGGCCAATCGCCTCCCACCTCCAGCTGAGAAGGGAATGAGCTACAGAGTCAAGAGGGCTTCCTCTATGGCTTTCGGGGTTCTCAAGGTCCTCAATTCTTGCAGACAAAAGAGACTCCTGCACCCAGCGGCTGACAGATCAGTGAAGGAGGAGCTGGGTATCAGCTATCTTGGTCTACTGCTCTGAGCACAGAACAGGGTGGCAGGAATGTTCCATTTCTAAGTCCAGAGCCACACTCCAGTCCCCCTTAATTGCCTCCATTCTCCTAGCTGCAGAAGCCAGGTTAACACGTATGCCACAAGGGCAGAGCAAGGATTCAGGGTTTGCCAAGTGCTCTGGAGACCAGGGTCTACAAAGACTTTGCCAGCGAATCTGGGACGGTGGCAGGACCTCCTCCATTTCCCCTTTAGCACACGCTGGAATGGGGAGTGAGACATTGCTGATGCTTTCCCAATGGAGCTCCTAATACCACGTCTCACTACCAATTCTGGCTCACACCCATCTGGGTCATGCTGCTCCCACAGCTGGCCAAAGGGCTCAATACCCCAGCTCTGCTATCAGATCGGACCCTAAGCTCTGATAAGGAAGGCCAGGGTGATGGCAATGAGAGTTTTTCCTGTTAAATAACATTCGGTAAACAAAGCTAATGCCCTGTGGAAGCCTGGTGAGTGGTGGGAAGCAGTCACAGCACATGGGGGTCTTTTGGCACCAGGGTGGCTGCAAAAGACACTAATCAGCTTAAACAGAACAGACTGAAAGTTGCTGTAATCTGGCAGCAGACAACTTTGCTGTTTTGCAACATTTGAGCAGAGAGTTACTGCAGAAGGCCCTGCCATACTGTCCTTTGCAGGTCTCTATGCGATTTAGAGACACTAAGTATCACAGCACCCCCAGAGATGCAGAGCAAGGATTGTGGGGCCCAATTTAATAACAGAAACTGATGCAGAGAGGGGAAGTGACAAGCCAAAGGTCACAGTGACCGAGTGTCAGAAACAGAACCCAGGCATCCTGACTGCTAGCCCCTGGTTCAAGCCACGAGCCTACGCAGATCCAGGAGAACATCCGATGCAGTGGGTTCTAGCCCACGAAAGCTTATGCCCAGATAAATTCGTTAGTCTCTAGGATGCCACAAGGACACCTCGTTGTTTTTGCTGATACAGACTAACACGGCTACCACTCTGAAGTGTGTAAAGGGTTCCCTAAAGCACAAACAAGGCCGTTAACAGCTAGAAGGGATATGGTGGCAGTTTCCTTCCCTCCAGTTTCTGTGCCAGAGAGAAATCAAGGTCAGGCAGCTCAAATCAGCATTCTTTCCCCACTGCCCAGTCCCTGCCACTTCTTGTACATTTCCATAGCATCTTCCAAACCAGCGATTGCAGAGGCTCTGACAAAGCACTTCATCCACTACTGAAATGCAGCCATTTCTGGGGTGGAGCACGGCAACTCTAAACTGTTCAGGACAGGAAGGGAAGAAAAACAACGTAGCCAAACGAGTTGGCCGGGTCAATTTAGTAAAAGAGAACAGCTGCCCAAGTTGGAATGTGACCATGACTCCAGGGTAACACCCCTCCTCTTGCGGCATTCTACTCTCATTTGAAATCTATTCCCAGGCCTCAAGTTACCAGGGCACGTGGCATGTGGGTGCCATTCTCTTCAGGAAGGAAGAGCATCCATGCCTGAAAATAAGTCTTCAGACATAGGCCTGGTCTACACTACGAGTTTAGGTCGACTTTAGCCGCGTTAAATCGAATTAATCCTGGACACGTTCACACGACGAAGCCCTTTCTTTCGACTTAAAGGGCCCTTTAAACCGGTTTCTTTACACCACGTCGACGAGGGGATTAGCGATAAAATCGGCCTTAGAGGGTCAGAATTGGGGTAGTGTGGACGGAATTTGACGTTATTGGCCTCCGGGAGCTATCCCACAGTGCTTCATTGTGACCGCTCTGGACAGCACTCTCAACTCAGATGCACTGGCCAGGTAGACAGGAAAAGCCCCGCGAACGTTTGAATTTCATTTCCTGTTTGCTCAGCGTGGAGAGCACAGGTGACCACGCAGAGCTCATCAGCACAGGTAACCGTGATGGAGTCCCAGGATCGCAAAAGAGCTCCAGCATGGACAGAACGGGAGGTACGGGATCTGCTCGCCATATGGGGAGATGAATCAGTGCTGGCCGAAGGCCGAAGCAGTAAACGAAATGGCAAAATATTAGAAAAGGTCTCCAAGGCCATGAAGGAAAAAGGCCATAACAGGGACGCACAGCAGTGCCGCGTGAAAATTAAGGAGCTACGGCAAGCCTACCACAAAGCCAGAGAAGCAAACGGAAGGTCCGGGGCTGAGCCGCAAACATGCCGCTTCTACGCGGAGCTGCATGCCATTCTAGGGGGTGCAGCCACCACTACCCCAACCGTGTGCTATGACTCCCTCACTGGAGAAACACACAGGGAAGAGGGTTCGGAAGAGGAGGATGGAGGAAATGTAGATAGCTCACAGCCGCAAGGAAGCGGAGAAACCGGTTTCCCCAACAGCCAGGATATGTTTGTCACCCTGGACCTGGAACCAGTAACCCCCGAACTCACCGAAGACCCTGAGGGCACACAGGGGACCTCTGGGGAGTGTACCTTTGTAAATATTACACATGGTTTAAAAGCAAGCGTGTTTAATGATTAATGATTAATTTGCCCTCGCAATCGCGGCCAGTACAGCTACTGGAAAAGTCTGTTAACGTGTATGGGGATGGAGCGGAAATCCTCCAGGGACATCTCCAGAAAGCTCTCCTTCATGTACTCCCAAAGCCTTTGCAAAAGGTTTCTGGGGAGGGCTGCCTTATCCCATCCGCCATGGTAGGACACTTTACCACGCCAGGCCAGTAGCACGTAGTCTGGAATCATTGCATAACAAAGCATGGCAGCGTATGGTCCCGGTGTTTGCTGGCATGCAGACAACATCCATTCCTGATCGCTCTTTGTTATCCTCAGGAGAGTGATATCATTCACGTTCACCTGGTTGAAATGGGGCAATTTTATTAAGGGGACATTCAGAGGTGCCCGTTCCTGCTCTGCTGAACAGAAATATTCCCCGCTGTTAGCCACGCGGTGGGGGGAGGGGTGAAGTGATCATCCCAGAGAATTGGGTGTGGGGGAGGGGAATTAGTTGGGTTTGTGCTGCATGTTAACCCTGAAACCGCAGCCCCTCCTTTTACATTGCAAACCCATTTTAAATGGCCAACCCAACAGGTGCTTGGTATGGGAAATGAGAGCACTACTGTTTTAAACCATTCCCACATGTTAAGAAGGTTAAAAAAGCCAAAAGACTGTGTCTTACCATGGCTGCCTGCAAGCTGAAATCTGTGGCCTGGCACTGCGTGAGTGATCTCTCACACCAAACCGGCAGGCCCTCAATATAAGAGGAAAAATGCGACCTTGTAACGAAAGCACATGTGCTGTGTAATGTGAACAGCAAAATTTAACGTGAAAGAGTGTACCCATTGTTCTCTAAAATGTGTCTTTTTTAAGCACCTCTCCCTTCTCCTCCACCAGCTGCAAATGTTTCTCCTTCACAGAGGCTAGTGAAGATTAGAAAGAGAAAGCGAAGGACACGTGATGACATGTTTACAGAACTACAGATGTCCTCCCACGCTGACAGAGCACAGCAGAATGCGTGGAGGCAGTCAATGACTGATTATAGAAAAGCCCAATAGGAACGAGAGGAGAGGTGGTGTGCTGAATCGCGGGATGAACAGAGCAAGTTGTGGGCTGAAGATGATAGGTGGCGTCAGCTTGCAGACAGAAGGCAAGAGTCGATGCTCCGGCTTCTGGAGCATCAAACTGATATGCTCCAGCGTATGGTTGAGCTGCAGGAAAGGCAGCAGGAGCAGAGACCGCCGCTACAGCCCCTGTGTAACCAACAGCCCTCCTCCCCAAGTTCCATAGCCTCCTCGCCCAGACGCCCAAGAACACGGTGGGGGGGCCTCCGGCCACCCAGTCACTCCACCCTAGATGATTGCCCTAGCATCAGAAGGCTGGCCTTCAATAAGAGTTAAAGTTTTAAACTGCAGTGTGTCCTTTTCCTTCCCTCCTCCCCCACCCATCCCGGGCTACCTTTGCAATTATCCCCCTAGTTGTGTGATGAATTAATAAAGAATGCATGAATGTGAAGTAACAATGACTTTATTGCCTCTGCAAGTGGTGCTCGAAGGGGGGAGGGTAGGGGAGGGGGGGTGGTTGGTTTACAGGGAAGTAGAGTTAACCGGGTGGGGGGGAGGGGCGGAGGGTTCATCAAGGAGAAACAAACAGAAGTTTCACACCGTAGCCTGGCCAGTCACAAAACTCGTTTTCAAAGCTTCTCTGATGCGCACCGCGCCATGCTGTGCTCCTCTAACCGCCCTGGTGTCTGGCTGCGCGTAATCAGCGGCCAGGCAATTTGCCTCAACCTCCCACCCGGCCATAAATGTCTCCCCCTTACTCTCACAGATATTGTGGAGCGCACAGCAAGCAGCAATAACAATGGGGATATTCTTTTCGCTAAGGTCTGAGCGAGTCAGTAAGCTGCGCCAGCGCGCTTTTAAACGCCCAAATGCACATTCCACCACCATTCGGCACTTGCTCAGCCTGTAGTTGAACAGGTCCTGACTACTGTCCAGGCTGCCTGTGTCTGGCTTCATGAGCCATGGCATTAAGGGGTAGGCTGGGTCCCCAAGGATCACGATAGGCATTTCAACATCCCCAACGGTTATTTTCTGGTCCGGGAAGAAAGTCCCTTCCTCCAGCTTTCGAAACAGAGCAGAGTGCCTGAAGACGCGAGCATCATGTACCCTTCCCGGCCAGCCCACGTTGATGTTGGTGAAACGTCCCTTGTGATCCACCAGGGCTTGCAGCAGCATTGAAAAGTACCCCTTGCGGTTTATGTACTCTGTGGCTTGGTGCTCCGGTGCCAAGATAGGGATATGGGTTCCGTCTATGGCCCCACCACAGTTTGGGAATCCCATTGCAGCAAAGCCATCCACTATGGCCTGCACGTTTCCCAGAGTCACTACCCTTGATATCACCAGGTCTTTCATTGCCCTGGCAACTTGGATCACAGCAGCCCCCACAGTAGATTTGCCCACTCCAAATTGATTCCCGACTGACCGGTAGCTGTCTGGCGTTGCAAGCTTCCACAGGGCTATCGCCACTCGCTTCTCAACTGTGAGGGCTGCTCTCATCCTGGTATTCTGGCGCTTCAGGGCAGGGGAAAGCAAGTCACAAAGTTCCATGAAAGTGCCCTTACGCATGCGAAAGTTTCGCAGCCACTGGGAATCATCCCACACCTGCAGCACGATGCGGTCCCACCAGTCTGTGCTTGTTTCCTGGGCCCAGAATCGGCGTTCCACGGCATGAACCTGCCCCAGTAACATCATGATTTCCACATTGCTGGGGCCTGTGCCTTGTGAGAGATCTATGTCCATGTCAATTTCCTCATCACTCTCATCGCCGCGCTGCAATCGCCTCCTCGGCTGGTCCTGGTTTTGCTTTGGCATGTCCTGGCTCTGCATATACTCCAGGACAATGCGCGTGGTGTTCATAGTGCTCATAATTGCCGCGGTGATCTGAGCGGGCTCCATGATCTCAGTGCTAGCTATGGCGTCTGGTCTGAAAAAAGGTGCGAAACTAGTATCTGACGGACCAGGGGAGGGGCGAGTGACGACATGGCGTACAGGTACAGGGAATTAAAATCAACAAAGGTGGCTGTGCATCAGGGAGAAACACAAACAACTGTCACACAGAATGGCCCCCCCCAAAGATTGAACTCAAAAGCCTGGGTTTAGCAGGCCATTGATTTGACGGAGGGAGGGGGGAAGCAAATGAATACAGAACAAATCTATTTTTTACATCTTAAGACGACGGTGCAGCATGACTGATAGCCCTCGGCATCTTCTGGGTGCTTGGCAGCAAATACTGGGCGCTTGGCAGTAGCCTTCAGGCCTATTGCACGATCTGCTGCTCAGGGAAGACTCTGCTAATGTGCGATGATCCAACAGGGCGCTTGGCAGAAAATGGCATACTACGACTGATAGCCATCATCATCATTGTGAAGGTAGCAGAATATGACTGGGGGGATGGGGGACTGGGGGACATACGGAGTTCCAGCCACTGCTGGACTGAACATGTCTGCCCAGGTGCCCATGATCGACAGCCACTGCTGTAAGACGAGGACGGTTACCAGTCGTAATAAACCATCTACTGCCAAAAGGCAAAAGGCAAGGGCTGGTGCAATGCAGCCCCACGGCTGCCAGCACCCAGATCGCCGATGAAGGCTACCAGTCATGCTGCACCGTCTACCGCCAAAAGGCAGTTAGCTGCTGCTGCTGTGTAGCAATGCAGTCCCACGTCTGCCGGCACCCAGATGACATATGGTGACGGTGAGCTGAGTTGAGCGGGCTCCATGCTTGCCGTGGTATGTTGTCTGCACAGGTAACCCAGGTAAAAAGGCGCAAATCTATTGTCTGCCGTTGCTCTGACGGAGGGGGAGGGGCCTGACGACATGTACCCAGAACCCCCCGCGACACTGTTTTGCATCATTCGGGCATTGGGATCTCAACCCAGAATTCCAATGGGCGGCGGAGACTGCAGGAACTGTGGGATAGCTACCCATAGTGCAATGCTCCGGAAGTCGACGCTAGCCTCGGTACTGTGGACGCGGTCCGCCGACTAGAGCACTTACAGCATTTTATGTGGGGACACACACAATCGGCTGTATACAACCGATTTCTATAAAACCGGCTTCTATTAATTCGACCTAATTTCGTAGTGTAGACATACCCTAAGGGAGCCTGGGTTTAAGGGGCATTCTCAGGAATTTCTGCAGTCTGGCCAGTTCAATGCAGGGGGGGGGGGGGGGAGAAAAGAGAGGCAACTACAGGAACAATCAGCACATACCCCACAGGTATTTTAGCTCAGTATGAAGCTGGATCTTAAATTCCTGCCATCAGGTCAGGATTAACATAACCTGGCTGTAGTCAGTAGCAACAAGATTTTAATCCCCTAACAGGAAAGTTTTGCTTCCTAATGGTGAAAGGAACTGGCTGGGGAGCATTAATGCAGCTTTAATGAGGAATGTGGAGCCTGCAGAAGCCATTCCAGGCTGCTGTCCTGCAGAACCAGCACAGTGACCACGTCCCAAGCGATTCCTTTGAGAAGGGCTCTCCGCTGCCACTCTACAGGTGGCCTCTTACGCCTAGGAAGGAGCAGAGCAAGAGGGGAATAAAAAGCAAGCCAGATGGGTCGTTGGATCCCATCACACGCGCATGCCGAAGAGACCCCGAGGAGGCCAGAAGGGAGTTTAACAGTTTAAAAGGCAGCGTGTCATTCCCCCCCCCATGCACCAAGCTATAACTGATCCCCTATGGGCCGGAAGCCACGCTAATTTCTCCACACTAGTCAGATCAAGGTCATGGCATGTCAGTAGGCGGCACAAGGAGACCCAGCTGGCACAGACAGGGCTGCTCGCAGGCACAGAGCGTCAGAGGGAGGCAGATAGGCTGGGTCATCGCTCTCTCTGTGCCCTGGTTCTCTTGTGGCCCTGCCGTGGACATGGAGGGAGATAGGAAAGTTTGGCATTCCCCTGACTTTCTGCACAGCATGGGCAGTCTCGGTTCCCTGCTAAGGCCCCAGCCCTGGGCCAGCACCACTGCTGGGAAGGTGGGGGATGGAGGAAGCAGTGCACTCTGCCTTTGTCCCAGAAGAGCTAAGCTCTGATCCCAGCGAGGCAGTGGGGGCTGCATGCTTAGTGCATGGCTGGACAGAGCCAAGCCAGCTAGCTGAGGAAACTGCTCGCTCCTCCACACCACCCCCCAAAAGACCTCACATCCCTTACATGCTCCAAACAATGAGGATGAAACAAAGGGTTTTGTTTCCCCAAGTGGAAGAGCAAACAAAGTCTGGCCTGCACTGACATTAGCTTCACCACTCAGCCTTTGCCTCTGGCAGAATCACAGCTGGCTTCTGCTCCCACCCGGCACAATGAGGAGGGGAAAGCTTGTTCCCACCATCAGCTGGAGACAAGGAAGCTTGGCACCGAGATGACAGCCTCGGCAGCAGGCGCGGCGTGCCAGCCGGTAGTTGGCAATGTCATTTCCCGGCCAGATCTCTGCTTGCTTCTTAGGAGCAAGGGCACCACGGCCAAGAGCTGCAGAGGCTGGATTCAAGGAGGAAGAGGAGTTGTTCTAGTCAGCGGTAACCAGCTGGGGAGTTGTAGCGGTAGGATGCCCTCTGTGCTTCACCGTACAGGCAGAGCTGAACCAAGAGCTAATCCAGATAGAGCCTCTTTCTCGCTACCCACCCCAATGTTGGCCAGGGAGCCCCGATTCTGACGTGGGGGCTAGAGACTAAGCAACCCACCTCTCTGCAAACTAGACGCCTCCAGAACACTGAGCCAGCGTGACGCGGCAACACAAGCGTCACCGTGCACCGGGGCAAGGTCCTGCAGGACACATGGAAATGTAGCGGCTGTTCAGTGTGGGAGAGGGGCTGCAGCAGGAAGAGCAGAAGATGAAGTCAAGAATACTTTGAGAGCCTGCTCTTCTGCCTACAAGGAAGAGCCATGCACTTGGCCTGCTGGCATCGGGGCACAACAGGGGCCATGTGAGTCAGTCAGGGAGGCAGAGGAGGGGCAGCTGGTCTCGGAACCACAGCTGGCATTACTCCCCTGGGTCAGGGCTCAGACATACTAAAGAGGCCTGGCAGAGACAGAGACACGCGCAACTCTGCCCAGGCTTTCTGCCAGCTGTGCTCACTGCTCCCCTCTAACCTGACAGTGCTCGATGAAGTCCTGCGAATGCCTCGCCCCCCAAATCCTCCCTGGGTAGCAGTCTGAGTCAGCAATTTCTGAGCACAGTTTCCTGCGCCTCTGTCCCCCGAAGACCAGGTCCGGGCTGTTTGCTTTGAGGGCTGCACTCTGAACGTGTTAATTCAGAGGGCGGAGAGAGGTAAGAGTTGAGCTGCAAGCAGCTGGTACTGTTGTGCTTGAAGAATCACAGCTGTGGACCCCATTGTGGGATGTGCTGTGAAGCATGGAAACATCCAACAGTCACCTGTTGTCACGCCCTGGAAGAATGGGCTTTATGGAAAGGGAGGAGAATTTCCAATCCCTAACAGGAAAGGATTCCAGGCCTCCTGCCCAGCTCAGCTACAGGGACAGAATGCTCCGTTAGTGCCAGAGCACTGATGAGAAGCAGTTCAGTTATAACCGCGCTAACTTGGTATTCAGGCGCTTAGCCTAGTCCTGTCTTGGCAGTCTGGAGCGCCTGCCCCCATCTCAGTCGGGAAGCTCACTATTTTATGGATCTGGCCATTACACTCACACAGAGGCAATGCCCGATCTTGCCCTTCCATTGACTTCCAGAGGTTTTCCAGCTAGGATGCCAATGCTCTCTGCAGGATTCCACTGGACAGGAGAACTTGCCTCCAACCTTGCCCCTGCAGCACGATTCTCTCAAAGCCCTGCAGCCTCTGCCACTCACAGGCTTTCCCCAGCCTGCTTTTGGGGCATTTCTGAATTTAGTTTCCTGAAGCACAAATCAGATCCCTTTCAACTAGATCAGAACTCTCCCAGCTAAACACACCCACCCCCTTCTGGATCCAGCAATGCTTCCAGGCAGAGCAGCACTCACGGCAGGGGAGAGCCGTACACCAGGCTTTAGGACTTTAAACAGTCTTCCTGCTCGACTCATATTCAAAACACCTTCCTGAATTGCCAGGCTCTTGACAAAATGGCCACTGTGACAGAGAGCAATTTCCCGCAACATTCTGGACACACCTTATCGAATGAAGTTTAATACTTTCAGGGTCCATGGATTAAACATGCAATTGTTGATGTGTTATTGTAGGATTGCACGTAACTTTTCCAGGAGACTGACTAATGTAAACCCTGGGGAAGTGTTAGGAACTTAAAAAAAAAAAAAAAAAAAAAAGAGAGAGTTTGTGACAATGTGTGTGAAGTAGGCTTCATAGGAGGTATTAGAGAGGCCTTTTTAAGCTATGCTCTGGGGAGAAAAATCCACTGTCTACTGAATACCTGCTCCTGGAAACTCCAATTCAAAGACCCCTGAACTGTATAAAAGATGGATTAAACTTCACATGAGTGAGCTAGTGCTGAGCTGAGGCTATTACGAACCTGTACCCATAGAAGAGACCCCTTTGGGGGTTTAAAGGACTATCAATTGGCAGAACCCAGGTCGGAGTTGGGGTGATCCCTGGGAAGCTTATTAGCATGTGTGTAGGTTCTTTTATTGTTTTTAATAGGTTCTCTCTGTAATGTTTTTACCCTAAAAATAAATAAGTGCAGGGAAAGAGCTGGGCAGTAGCCTAACTGTGTCAGTTACTCTGTTATTAGTCTCGGTGCTGGGGTCTGCTTAGACAGTCTGTCTTGAGCTGGGAATAACACAGTGAAGGCAGGGAACTGTTCAGCCTGAAGATACCCCAGTCAGAAGGGAGAGAAGTGTGTCTCCATCCATGCATGGCAACTGCCAGTGCGTGCCCTTGCTGGACCACTGAGGGGAAAAACAGGTGTAGTTGCCATGAACTGTGACAGGCACCATTTTTGCTGACTGCTCATCTGACTTGATCCCAAAGGCCCCCCTGCTTATGGGAGATGCTTAAAATCAGGCTCTTCTCTTCCCCCCCCCCCCCCTGCATCCCAAAAAATGGTTCTTCTTTCTCTCATGACTCAGTACCCCGCTAATCAAAGCAGGGCAGGGCAATAGCTGCGTGAGCTGGCGTCCTGGGCACGGGATCCCCGTGAAGATAGTTCAGGGACAAAGAGAGAGGGGGCAGACAGGAAATGTCTCGACTGCTCTGACTGGATGGAATCACGAAGAGGAGGGGTGACATTTACCCGGACTTCAGGAACACTCGCTACCGTGCAATACTGAAAACTCACTGAGAAGCATAGCGAGGCCCCCCCTCGGAGGGCAAGCCAAATGAATGGACTGGCAGTGGCACTGGCCAGGGGAGAGCTGGTGCAGCCTGGGATAGAGAGAGGAAACTGGTGGAGCCCTGGAGACTGGCAAACCCACAATGATACAGTTCAGAGCAACTGCATAATGAAGTGTCTATATCTAGGCAAATCCATCAGTGATTTAAGCCACCACAAAGTCAGTGGAAGGTGCAAAGGAGTCCACGGGCAACGGCTACATGCCCCCCCCCCCCCAACAGCTCTCTTTTCCCCTCCTCTCCACAGACAAACACAAGCAGACATGGAATTTCCCTCCCCATCCCATCCCAGATAACTCACAGCTGTAGAAAGACGAGATGCCAGCGTCATCTCTAGGTTCCCCTTCAGTCCCAGCAATGCAGGAACCAGGATAAATACTTCAGTCACATTTTTGAACACGTCCCAGTGCTGCAAGACAAAAAGAGTTTATGTATTATACATAGTGTACACACACACACACACACACACACACACACTCTCTCTCTCAGAATCTTGGTACAAGGTAACAGCTGCAGATGGTAAGCTCTTTGGGGGCAAGGATGGTCTTTTTGTTCTGTTTGGACAACACCTAGCACTGTGAGTTCCTGTTCCATGACTGGGATTACAAGGCACTTCCATAGAATACCAGCCAGACTGTAGAGGAGCTTAATTTCTAGCTCTCCTTCCTTCAGAAGTACATCTGTGGCAGGTGAAACACAGAACTGGTAATAACTGTAACTCCCCAGCCTCAAATGCTTTGACTATACCCCCAGCTCTGGCTCCATTCCTTCCGTTTCAAGACCGCGGGACCGCCAAGCTCTTTGCAAAGTGGACCCAAGTGTTGGAAAGCCTCTGTTTTCCTATAGCAATGACTGGAGTCATCCTCCACCTCCTACCGCAGCACAAAGGCAGTGGCAGGATTTGAACACTGTGCCTCTCTTCGTCAATGGTAAGAGCAGTGGCGTAGTCAGGTGGAACGAACAGGGGAAGCGATCACAAAAAAAGGCGCCACCCGCTGCGGCACTTTTACTCACCCGGCGGCGCTTTTACTGACGGGGCGGCGCTCCGGGTCTTCAGCAGCACTTCGGCGGCGGGTCCTTCAGTGCCGCCGAACACACCCGGAGCGAGTGAAGGACCCGCCGCCGAAGTGCTGCCAAAGACCCGGAGCACCGCCAGGTGTGTAAAAAATTTACCGTAAGAGCCTGCTCAACTATAGATCAAGCGTCTATCTACTGAGACCAATAGGGCCTGCTCTTATGAACGGACGCAGACCGGTTAGAGTCAGTTATCGGAGAAGCCTAACTGTGCTACACCTTCGTTCTGAAGTGAATTTCAGGAAAGCTATTTCATTATTTACGCAGTTGGACATTTTGACTCTGTGTAGCCCGTGAATACATGAAACTAGAACAAACCTTCTCTGGGACGCTGTAGGCCCAGCTGAGATCACAGCCCCATTGTGCGAGGGGCTGTATATACACCTCGTAAGAGAGGGTCCTTCCCTGGAAAGCTCATGCTCTAAACAGACAAGACATTTTACAAACACGGAAACGGAGGCACAGAGAGATCCAATGTTGGACAGTCACTTGAAGTGTTTGGCAGAGCCAGGAACTGGACCCAGGTCTCGGTCCCAGTCCAATGCCCCACCCACAAGACCATCCCCTCCGCGTGTGGGGTGCAAACACAGACGTTATGCTGCCAAAATTCCCACTGCCTTCCTCCTCCGCCAACCCCAGAAAAAGACAGCATCACATGCTCTTGGCTTCTGCCGGAGCAGGACAGACTGATTTATCCTGCTAAGGGAGGGAGCCTGCCCTCCCTCGCTCTGGAACCTGCATTGCTAAGAGACATGTTGCTGCCTACTCCGCCCCCACAGCCAACTCGGTTTCCTTGTGCTAGAGACAGAGCTAACAACACTGGGCTGTTCAGGAAAGAGATGAAGAGTAATTGCAGGGTAAAGAGCCCAACAGCAGAGCAGCTGGCTTCCTAAGGCAGGATGGGGAAAAAAACCACTGAGACCACAGCTGAAAAACGGAAGGCTTAGAAAAACCTCAAGGGGTCAACGTTTTACTTTCATAAGCATTGAGCAAAAGGCTTCTTTGCTCCCTCTATTGCCGAGATCCTGCCTGCCCGCAAGGGGAGCTAAGCATCATTGGAATAGATCCGGATGGCGATGGTGGTGCCTCAATCTCTGAGTAAGGCCATCTGCCTTCCCAACAATACGTATGTTATGCAATGTATGTTGCCCTTAGGCAACACTACAGAGAACGCCATGAGTTGCCTCTCTCCTGACAGGATGGTGGGGATGCAGACAGGACGCTTTTCCCTTCCCGTGGTGGCACACGCTGGTATCTCAAAGATGGGGGCACTCTGACCCTGAGCACGGGTCAAAACCAAGTCTGAATGTAAAGCTGTTTCATTGTGTCCTGGCACTCCCCCGTCCAGCTGTACCTACCTGTTGTCTCCAGTCTAACACCTGGACTGTAAGTTCTTTCGGGGCAGGGACGGTCTTTGTGTTCTGTGTTTGTACAGCGCCTAGCACGGGGGGTCCTGGTCCAGAGTTAGGGCTTCCGGGTGCTATGGTAACACAAATTAGTAACAGCAAAGGCTGGGCAAGACTCATACAGGTGCAACGGCACCAGCATTACCGTGCTCTCTAGAAAGCTGCCACTGGATGTTCCCACAATTAACGTATTTGCAGCCACGGCCCCTGCTGCTCTCATGATATCCCCTAAGGCCTTGACTACGATGGGCTGTTTAGATCTCCCACAGCTGCACTGCCATTGGTGCAGCTCTAGACTGGCAGAGATCCCGACAGCTGGCCAGATGTGTGCTCTTGTCTATTCCAAGGAGCCCTGCACACTTAAAACTTACTGCAAACAGGGAGCTCTCTACCTGCATTAGTAACCCCTTCCCTCAGGGAAGGATTTCAATCACCTTGTTTATTTTTCCATTTTTTGTGCCCTTTACCTTCAGTGGTGGGACAACAGGAGTCAGGGAGGACAGTTTCTCTGCCAGGTTCTCAGCACTGCAGTGCTTGGCTTACTCCTGGCAGGAGAGTGGTGGTTTGAGAGGAACTATTTCCAATGGAATTAAGAAAACATCATGGCAACATCTCTATCAGTCTGCGGTTTATTTTAAGAACAGTCATCCAGATTTGGGGCCAAAGCAAAACCAAAGGCCTCACTTAAACCACCTGCAAGCCCTGCAGGTTCAGTCATGAACAGGGTCATTGGCCCATCCCTCCCAGCCACCTATCCAGCCTTGTCGCTGCCCTTCCCAGAATCACACAGAACGCAGCTCGGGAGCTGGATTTGTCTCACTGTTTTTAACCTATTGTCCAGTGCTTAGAGCAACAGCCTGGGACTTAAGCCCAGGTTTAATTCCTTGCTCAGCCACAGACTTCCTGTTTGACCGAGTGCAAGTCACTCGGTCTCTCCATGCTGCAGTTCCCAATGGAGACATTCCTTCCCGGCCTCACCAGGGTGTTGCTAGCATTCTTTAAAGACTGACAATGGATATGGATGAATCTGGTTGCACGTGGGGCCTAAAACATGTCCCACTTTCCTCAGAGGGTCTCCAATCTGAATTGAGTGGGATTTTCCCTAGGCACCTTAGCAATTTAGGACCATCGTAAGCCTTCTAGCGTTCCTGTGAGATGGGCAAGGGTTAGCCCCATTTTGCAGATGAGAATAACGGAGCAGGTCAGTTACCTGCAGCCCTTCCCCCAAACCTAGTTACACAGCAACTCCACGGCAGAGTGGGGACAAGCACCCAGGCCTCTGCTGCCCTTCACCAACCTGAGCAAAATCCTCCCAGCTCCAATTCCGGATGCGATAAGGAGCTGAAGCCAGTGCATTTGAGCAGCCTAGTCAAGTGATCGTTCTCAGCTCCTGGTCCAGGGACCTTTGCATCACCGCGGAGGGCTTTGTTAAATGGCACAGTTTCAGGGTCAGTACTTGAGCACATCTGGCAAAGGGGGTGTCAATCTCAGCGCCTGAGGGGGTAGGGAGGAGCAGCAGCAGTGCCCTCAAACATTTTGTTGGCCACAGGGCTTGTCAGGCCGGCTTCCTTTAAGGTCACAGATAGGAGTGGCTGAGCTCCACTTCCCCGAATGACTCTTTTTAGGCCTGCAGTAGGAGATGCTGCGGTTATTGCACTGCCACCTCTGTGGGGGCATCCGGACAGCCTGATAGGGCCGGCCCTATCAGCACACACATGCACTCAATCGCTGGTTACCGTGCTTCCCACATGCAAGCCGAGGGAGTCAGGAGTCCCTGGGGCTGCTCAGGGAAGACAACATGCTCTTGTTCAATCACAAGTTGGACCAGGAGGAGGAATCACTGGGCAAAGTTCCATGGCCTGTATTATGCAGGTCAGACTAGATCATCTGAAGGGTCCCTTCTGGGCTTAAAAATTTAAAAAAAAAAAAAAAAAAATCTATGGCTACACCAAAATCTGTCTGGGGATTGGTCCTGCTTTGAGCAGGGGGTTGGACTAGATGACCTGCTCAGGTCCCTTCCAACCCTGATATTCTACGATTCTATATGGGCACTTGCCTCTCTAAAGATCCTTTCGTCCGAGCGGGAACAAGGTCTAGTAGTCACAGAATGGGAATCAGAATTCCTGGGTTCTAATCCCAACCCTCACACTTAGTGACCAAATCATTTCACCTCCATGTCTGTGGCTCCATCCATTTAATGGGGATAATGACGCTTGATTCATTGGAGATGGATTGCAGAGGTGCCGAGCACCTGCAGCTCCCATTGACCCACTTCTGCAGGTCACCTTTAAAGCACCGGATATCGCGAGTGATCAGCACTTTTGGAAAAAGAGCTCAGCTATCTATTATTTTATCTGGGGCTCAGTGTGGCCAAGGGGACTGCTGCTGCAGGGCTTTGGAAAACCTCCCCCATCTACCAAGTCCAGGCCAGGCCCTATGGCAACAGTAGGCAGCGCAAGCATTAGCCTGGGAGCTAGAGAACAAGAGAAGGCCGCAGGGTCAGTCTGTATCCAGCAGCCCCTTTGTATTAATTATACAAGAGCCCTGCCTTTGTCACAAGGGACACTACAGCAGGAGGTCCAGGCGGCAGCAAGAGGAACCTCCAGCCGTCTCCCTGTCTTGACCACATATACTGCCATTGTACATTGACCTTTAAAAGTCTACACAGTAAGCTAGTGCCAGGAGAGCTGCTGGAACTTGTAACCAAAACCTGCTACAGCACGTTTGCTCAGCAGGGCAGACGCTGGGCCAAGTCAGGGATGTTCCTAGAAGAAGGGAGCGGAAAAAAGCTGTTCCCAAGGAGGGAAAACAAGACTTTTCACCTGCATCAGCAGCTTGCTTGCTGCAGAGGGCAGGACCCACGGGCTCCTGCCAACTTTCTTATTATAAGATGTTACACAAGCCCAACGTACGGGCATATTTATATCAGCCCCAATGGCTCCTATGGGGCACAAAGCTCGCTGCAGTGGAGTGTGCCCAAGGAACAGGCCTTTGGGGGATAATGCAACTCCCCCCTTCCCCCCGCTTAAGTGCTATTGTGCACAGAACTTCAGGAGAGACCCATGCCATTGATAGAGTCATTCAAATCCCCTCTGGCTCCTGTCAACAGCATGAGAAAAAGTGTTTTTAAGGCTGAAGAGGGGAATCAGACAGTCAACAGGAAGACCGAACAGATCCTGGCAGTCTCAGCTGTCTGCTGACACATCTGCTGACTTGAAACTTGGGCAGTGCCTGATCTGTGCCAGGGCAGAGCCCCAGCACCCGTAGGCTTGGCAGTTCACAGCCCCGGCACCACTGGGCTCGCTGCATCAGTTATGAATGTAAAATAATTGCTAGAGCCCCGGCACCTCTTTCATTCCAAATTAAACACTGAACTGGGAGTAAGATTTTCAGAAGCACAAGAACCTAAATCCCTTTTGCAAACATGACTTAGGCACTTCGGAAACCAACTTTAAATGAAAGTCAGTGAGACTTATGGTCTTAAATCCCATTCACTTTCATTGAAAGTTAAGTCTCATTTTGAAAAGTGCCTTTGGAACCCAGGTGCTTTTGAAAGTTTTACCAAGTCAAGCTTTTAAATTCCTGGTAGTAACGAGAGATAAAAATACAGCGAGACATGGACTCTATTCTGCTTCACATACTACACTGTCAGTTAAGCTCCCCAGCAGAGAGTATTATGGGTGATCGGTCATAGAAGACACAAGGGGTAAATTGCTTCATGGTCAAACCACAGGATGTATTTGCAGCCCTAGCAGTTAGGAAAATAGGAGCGCCTGGAGACTGAATTTCCACCCTTTGAGAATAAATATGGAACCATATCAAACTTTTTTTTATTTTCAAGTCACACAAACTTCCAACAGTAGCCGCAGTTTAAAGTCACGGACTATACTTGTAAAGTTCAAGAGCTAGCACATGCCATCAAAAGCCACCCACCTGCCAAGTGGAGCTTTTACAACAGTCTTGCTGAATAAGAGATGACCCAGGCCTGTGCAAAAGTGCTGTTACTTCAAGGACAACAGCTGCATCTAAAACTCCGTCATGTGTTTTGGGTAACCATATCTGGGTGTTTCAGAGCAGCACAGTTCTGAACAGGAGCAGGGTCCTGATGCATGATGTTTAGTGATCCCTGGAAAGGAAGAGGTGAAGCACCCTGGGGAGGACACAAGTTAGGCCAGGGAGTAAAGACACTTGGCATATTCTGCCTTCTGTCCCCATGCCATGTCCCTCACGACACCCCTAGAGTGTTAGGTCAAGGGGCTGGGCCCCAATCTCCACTCAAAACCAAACCCAGAAGTCAGGCCCCAGGTCACCAGTAAATACTTGGTGCCACCTGCAACCTGGGAAAACATAGTTGTTTCAACACCACTTCGCTTTGAGTCATTTGACCCCAAAATTCGGGGTGCGTGTGAAATGCAGGTGACAAGGAGGTTTCATGTCATGTGCAGTTCTCCTCATGAATTACAGGCACGTGCAGGGACCATGTCCCCTTTCCATATCTTACATAACTTTCTATGGGCTGGACAACGATCAAGGAGAGCAAACATGTGATGCCCATCCTAGCTCTTTCCCTCTCCCCTTCACACCCCCCCTCCAGCCCAATCCCCGCTGGCAGAGTCAAGCTGTGCTTAGATCATGTTACAAGCCACATGGACAGATCATGATCCACCAGCTCCCAGACTCGATGTTCCATCAGAGAGCGGGTTAGTTCTTATGTATTTCTCCTATTATACAGCATACTTGGCATGCCATATCTAGGGCCACCAGTTACATATCTTCCCTCACGCCAATTACGGTAGTACCTAAGCCTCTGGAACAACAGGCCTTGGAGATGCTCTCACTGGACTACAGCCAGTCATGCTGGGTATGTCAAAAGCAACATAACAGCAGGGCCGACTCTAGGTTTTTTGCCACCCCAAGCAAAAAAAATTTTGGCTGCCCCCCACCCCAGCCCTGGGCTCCCCCCCGGACCCCACCTGCCGCCCCAGTGCTGGGCTCTCCCCCTACCCTACCCACACCCCCTGCCGCCCCAGCGCTGGGCTCTCCCCCACTCCCACCCCACCCTCCCCCACCCCCTGCCGCCCCAACCCTGGGCTCTCCCCCCCACCCCACCCCCTGCCACCCCAGTGCTGGGCTCTCCCCCCCACCCCACCCGCACTCACTGCCGCCCCAGCCCTGGGCTCCCCCCCACCAGTGCTGAGTCCGCCCACTCCCCCCTCGCCTCCAGCTGGTCCAGTGCTGGCAGGGTCGGGGTAAATAGTGGGGCTCCCGGGCCGCGCCTCAGCCCAGGTTCCCTTCAGACGGGGCTCCTGCCTCCAGGACCAGCCGGGACCCAGGAGGGCAGAGCCGGGGGACCGCCCGGCAGAGGGCTGAGGAGCCGGGACAGGGCAGCCCCAGAGGGAGTGGAGCCCCAGAGAGCGGGACGCGGGCCCCACACGGCAGCACTCCGGGCACCGGTCCCCTCTATGGCCCCGCTGCTGCTCCTGGCCACCCTGCCATAGTCCCTGGGTGGCTCAGGCCACTTCACCCAGCCCCGGCTGCGGCACTGGGGGGCGGCCCCCTGCGGCACCTGCAGGCGGCTCCGTGTGCCCCGCGGGGCAGCCCCCAGCCCAAGTGTCCCGCGCTCGGAGCCCGCCCGGCCATAAGGTGCAGGCGCTGCTCCCTGATGCGAACCGCAGTGGCCCCAGGGCGCCCCCCGTGCAGGACGCGCTGCCAGGGCCGGCTCTAGGCTTTTGCCGCCCCAAGCAAAAAAAAAAAAAAAAAAAAAAAAAAGGATGGCTGGAATGCCACCCCTGAAAATGTGCTGCCCCAAGCACATGCTTGGTTTGCTGGTGCCTGGAGCCGGCCCTGCATAACAGGCAAATAAAGAGACGTCCACCCCCAGAGAGACACGACCCTCCCTGCTCAGCACACCCCCAGAGGGGGAGCAGACAAGCCTTGCAGCATGCCCAGATGGCATAGTCAACAAACCTGGGCTCTGCAGATGGAAGGGGGCTGTCCCCATGGCTTCCTGCTGTAGGAGTGCCACCGGCTTTGCACACTGGTCAGAACCCTGCCCTCCAGGAGCACGAAGGGGTAGAAGCCTCTCTGATCCCAGAGGGGGCTCCCCCTGCTGAATGGCAAATTCTCAGCATGCTCCCGTGTTAGCAGCAGGAACAGCTCAACGGAGCAAGACAGCTAGCTTTCACTGGGCAGAGACCAATACACCCAGCAGGGAAGAAGCTTTCCTCCCCAACGGCCCCCTCCGGAACTGCCCAGTGCAACGGGTGAGCAATCCCTCTGCACCGGGGGCAGTCTGGTCAAGATAACAAAGGCACCGCCCGTTACCGAGAGGGCTACCCCCAGATCTTACAGGAGAGCGAGTCAAAAAGACAGACTGCCTGGGTTTTTGTCCCATGGCCTTTAGATCGATCATTTAATACCAAGGCTAAAGGGAGCTACTGAGGAGTTGGCAGCACACACTGCATAGTTACACGTCGAGCTGCCAGGTTACTGAGGAATGATGAAATTTGATTTGCTGCCTTCAGAAATAAAAGAGGGCTACCAACCCCGGGAGCTGCTGCGTTACCTCCTCCTCCACCTCCCACCGCGTTACTCCCACCTCCACCCCCACGGTCATTAGGGCAGATCTTGGTTTAGAGGAATCTTCAGGTTGATTTTGGGCTTCAGAAAGAGCAGGGGCTCAAAACCGGTGACTAAAAAGGTTTTGAAGGGGTGGGTTTTTTTAAAAAAAATAAACGTCCCAGTAAAACCATAGGAATTGCCACACCAGATGAGACCGAGGGTCAATCCAGTGGGCCGTACGAGCTGCTTCGAAAGGAGGCACACAAACGGCTTTAAAGGACAGGTCTGCAGGGAACTGGAGGGAGGGTGGGAAGGAGAAATCTCATTCTAACCCCTGCTAGGGAAGGCTCACAAAACCGAGATGTCTGTTTTGATTTAAACATTCCCCGGCAGCTCAGACATGGGAGAACGAGTACACTACCGGGCGTGTCGTCTCCTTGCTGTGCAAATCAAAAGCCAGCCAGAACGATAAGTGACCGCGGTTAAAGTATTTTCATGTTGAATGACCTAAGGTGTTGCACACCACAGCTCAGGACAGCTGTGCGGGGATTTTCAAGCCGGATTTTTATTTTGACAGCAACTCTTCATGAGGACTGCTGCATTTTGCTCAGATAAATAACCTCCCATACCCATAGCGAACTGGTACCTTATTCCTGGCATCAGTTTTTACTTCCCTTCAGCTGATGCACATTTTTGCTGTGTGACATTACAGCGAAAGACAGATCGAAGAAGTCCCTTTTCTATCTTGTTCTGGGTGTTCTGGAAGCTGGTTCACAACACCAGCCCTTCAGGACAGCTGGGAAATGGTTACGCTGCTGATCAGCTTCCAAGGACACAAGTGCTGGGAACACCAGGGTCGGAGTGTGTGACTTTGGCACCAGATCTATGGTCAGTTAGGTCACGTTCCCCACATAAAATCCAAGCAAACTGCACGGCTTGTTCACCCTGCAATGCAAGTCACCGCTCCCAGGGGCGGTTATGATACTCTCCAAGTCCAAGAGGTTAAGGTAGCTGCAGTAGCACACTACAATAAAATCAGATACTCTAGCTTTCTCAGGGGAGCCTTCCCACTGCTCTGCTAGAGTCACTGCTGAATGGTCCAAGGAATCTAATGTGCATTGCCAATATCATGCAGGGCAAACCCACCCACAAGAGGCAGTATCCCGAGTTGCTGAGTTTTAGAACTAGGGTCCCCCAGTCACATTCCCAGAAAGCTGTTTCCAACTCAGCCCTTTAGCCGTTTTCAGGGAAAGATCAATTTTATTTTTCAACTCGGTTCAGTTCAGGTTGGTCTCCAACCCAGCCCTTGGGGCAACATCAGGACGGAGCCAGTCTCCTTGGATAACGAGGGGGCTCTCTGGCTGCACACAGCCCCCTAACTCGTCCCAGTTTTAATGCAGATCAGGTAGCTGACAGAACCAGGGTGCTCTTGAAAAAACATTCAAGCACAGCAGAGGGTGAACTCCACAACAGCTGCTCCGGCTGCACACGTGTTCACTGCTACACTGGCTCTAGCCTTCCAAATATACATGAAGTTTCTCTAATAGCATTGCTCTTTGGTTCTAACAATTCCAGATTCAGAACAGAATGAGACCTGGCTGCGTCAAAATGGAAGCAGATGCCTATTTTCCAACTCTCCCCAAGTTATGAGTTTATCTTAAAGCACTGGAGAAAGAAGTTTGCCATTGGTACTTCTATGGCCCCCATCACAGCAGTAGCCAACCGTCTCACAATCCCATGCATTTATCCCTTCCTGTGAGGTAGGGCAATACTCTTATCCCCCTTGTACAGATGGGAAAATGAGGCACAGAGAGGCTAAATGACTTGCCCAAGCTCTCACCAGAAGTCTGTGGCAGAGGTGGGAATTGAGCTGGGGTCCCCCAAGTCCCAGGCTAACCACTGAACCTTCTCTTTATACACAGAGAAGCCTGCCCTGGGTTAGAGAAAGCTTCCCACATCCTCCTTTCCCAGCGAGCTCTTGCCTTGACAGACCCGTTAGGCAACTTGGGGCAATTCATTCCCTAGCCCACACGCCCAGCCCAACTAGCACTGTGGAGTACTCTGCCCAGAACTGGATAGCAATGCCACATTTCACACAAGCCACCCAGCCACCACCACCCGCCATGGTCCCAGCATTTGAGTCATCACTCTCTTGGGGTAGAATCAAGCCAGGAGCCAGGGAACAGGATTCGGAGCCCAAGCCATGCAGAGTCCCCAAAGTAATAGTAGGTTTTAGCCTTACCTGTACTATGTCCAGCACCATGCCAGCTGCTACCGTCCCAAACCCGGCCAGCAGGAAAGGGAAGAGGACCTGCAGCCCGATGGAGAAGGAGGTCTCCTTGAGAGGGGAGGCAGGCTCGGGGCCCTGATCCGTACTGGTGTCATCGCTCTCGTTGCTCTGGCTGCCGTTCTCCAACAGGGCGTCCTCTTCTCGTACCCCTTTGGCGTTGGCCCGGGACTCCAGCACCACCACCTCCACCCCTTCCCCGTCAGGCTCCAAGAACTCCGAGGGCTCCACGAGCTGCTGCCGGTCCGGACTGGCCAGGCAGTCCACGGGCACAGCCACGATTGGCAGCACCACCCCATTGGTCTGGTGAGTCTCCTTCTGTTCCAGCTTGGAGGACATGCTGAAGGGTGAATGTCCCCCCGACCCTCAACCTGGTGGGGCTACAGCAGGCAGCTGTCCCAGAAAAGACCTTCTGCCCGGGGCTTAAGCCAATGCCCCTTCCGGCATCTAGATACCACCTCCTTTGTTCTTGTGTGCCTGCCCTCGACTGCAGAGGCTGATCCCCTAGCAGAGATCCCCATCAAGCACAATCCAGAAACGGGAGACACCAACCACCAAGCCGGCAGAGAAGCAGGAGGAGATTCCAGATACAACCGCTTGGCTCTGGTTCTCCTGTTCCCAGAAGAAGGAGCCGTAGAAGCACACGCAGTCTCCCGGATTCTCTTCTTTGGTTCTTGACACCTTAGTGCATCTTCTTCCAACACGCAGAGTTCCCCCACCCAGCCCTGGCTCCAGCAGCTGGACTCGTACTCAGTTGCTTTTAAGGGGAAGCGAGGAAAACATAAAACAGAGTCAAAGAGTCTTTCAAACCTGGGTGTTATAAAGCAGGATTTTATAATAAAAAAGTTCAAGGGGAGTGGAATTTGGGTTCTATCCTTTTAAAAGAATAAATAAAGTTCCCCTGATTTCAGCTCCTTGGGTCATTCCAGTTTAATTACTTAGCCAGGCAAGGAACTGGGAGGATCAGAGTTTAAAAATAAAGCACCGCCTGAATGAACTCTCTTCTTCGGAGCTACAGATCTGCTTTCTTCTTCCCAGGGACCTTGCTTTCATGGGGAGACAGTGCAGAGGAGTCTTGGTTGGTGACTGGCAGCGGACAGCACTGGCCTTTTCATGCCTTGTAGCCTCTTTTCCCTGCTCTCTGCAGAACAGCTGGGTCACCAGCAAGCTCCAACTGCAGCAGTGAGCCTCTGCGTCCTCCTGTGTAAGGGAATCTCTCACCTTACAACACGTGGCAGGGATGACTTAACTAAAGGAACAGGAAGTTCCCAGATAGGGTTACTTGGTGAGCCTAGCTAGTGCTGGCAGGGATGCTGGCATTGAGTGACTGCCTGGCTCACACCCACGCTCCAGGGACTGCTGCGCTCTTTCACCTTAAAACAGGAGAGAAACAAGGGATACAAATATTTTATCTAACCTTTCCGCAGTCAGCACAATGGCGCATTCATTCAGCAACACTTCCCTCCCATGCACTGGCCTTCAATGGCTTTACTATTCTGCTCTCCAGAACTATGCTGCTGAGCTACACAACTCCCCCACAACTCCTGGCGCACACAGCGGTGGGACAGTGTCAAATGGGGGAAGGGGGAAGGGAAGGAGGTACAGATACCATACATCTCCCATCACCTCCTCCCAGCCTGTAAAGTCCTGGTTGGGATGGGATGCTCATGCACCAAAGTCACCAGACAGGGTGAACAGATATGCTCAGTCCAGAGGACAAATACCATTGTTCAGCCATTGAGAGCCACTGTTGCAACACGAGGCAAGCAGATGCACACATGTCCCCAGATGGCCTGCTGCAGGCTCCAGACGTGCCGGACAGCAGAGCGGAACATTTCCCCAGCCGACACATGGGTCGGCAGCCTCCGAGGTCAAGAGCCAAGATTTCCCTGATACTTTGCAATAAGCATGAGAGCAAGCCATAGAGCAGGGGTGGGCAAAATACAGCCCGCAGGCCGGATCCGGCCCATCTAACATTTCTATCCGGCCTCCTCTGCCCCTTCGCGATCTCCGAGTCTGGGCCGCTAGAAGTCCCACAGCGCAGTGGGGTGATCAGGCAGGCTGCATGCCTGCCTGCCGTGGCCCCACATCACTCCAGGAAGCAGCTGGCTGCTGCTGGCACGTCTCTGCGCGCCCGGGGGGGAGGAAGGCAGCTCCGCGCGCTGTCCTGGCCCCCAGCACCGTCCTCACACCGGAAACTAGTCAATGGGAGCTGCGGGAGTGGTGCTTGCGGGTGCAGGCAGAGCATGGAGACCCGCTGCCCCTCTTCCCCCCAAGGGGTGCGCAGAGATGTGCCAGCAGCATCCGGCCGCAGCTGCTTACGGGAGCGGCGTGGGGCCATGGCATGCAGGCAGCCTGCTTGAGCCCTGCTGCACCGCCAGCCGGGAGCCAGCCAGAGCCTGCACCTCATACCCCCTCCCGCACCCCAATCCCAGGTCAGAATCCCCTCCTGCACCAAACTCCCTCCCAGAGCCCACACCCTCTCCTGCACCCCAACACTCTGCACCAACCCAGAGCTCCCTCCTGCACCCAAACCCCGCACCCCCTCCATTAATAGAGTAGAAATGTGCGGCCCGTGACGACTCACCAAAATCCGCGGAATGGCCACCCTGCAAAAATTATTGCCCACCCCTGCCATAGAGGGATACCATGGTTAACAGGCATAGTCCTGAGCAGGCTGGTGTGTGTGCACTGCTGCCCTCTGCTGGACAGAATCACAAGTGCTCCATGGACACCATGGGCCTTGGATTGCTAGGGGAGCTGGAAGATCAGAGCTCTCTCCCTGCAACTTTGCAGTACAGTGAAGTAACTTCTGTGTTGTGGTACAAAAACCCCCTAGTGAGTACCGAGTTCTGCTCAGTGCTGGCTGGGGGCTCAAGCACAAGATGAGCACCTGCCCTTCTCCCCAGACACCTGCCCTTCTCCCCATTAGTATCATATGTGGAAGGGGGGGCATGTAATAAGCAAAGGCATTTTACCACACTGAACCATCACTATGTTTGTAAGGTGAATCCCAGCTTTGCTGAACGGATCTTGCAACTACAGTGCTATGACAAGCCACTCAGCTTGTAAGATATACCCTGAACACAGGGTAGAGTGCTGAATGCAAAGCTAGCTGGACCCCCCAGAGGAAAAACCCCACATGAAGCTACAGAGTTTCAACCTGCTCCCTTGACAAGTCTTCCCAGTTTAGTCTCCCTTGTGCTGCAGGAATCTTTACTGAGGGTGGAGGAAAGCTCATTGTGTTACAGTCTAAAAACCACGCCCAGTAATAGTGTCAATACACTAAGCAACGGACACTGGTGCTTAGTTAACCACTACTGGTTAGTGCTTCCTTTTCACCCTCCCTCTGACAGCCTGTGATTCAGGTAACGGATCATTTATCATCATTACTTGCCATGCCAATGCCCACGGGTAGGCCAGCCTGTGATTCAGGAATCTGAGTAATCCAGCCAGCTCCACAAGGCCCCTCCTACCCCCCAGTCCAAACACATGTTTAAGTCACACCTCAAAAGCCTCAACCTCTCCCCACTCACCACCGTGGCTGTTTGGATTGACTATGTCTATTACCCCCAACCTCCAATCGAAGAGTGGAACAGGACCCATCACACACACACACACACACAGTGTTCACCTTCCCTGGGTGTCTCATTCTCCATGAATTGATCTCCTGCCTCTAGGTAATACCTATAACGCCCCTCCGATAACAACCCCAATGCCATTGGCAAAACTCTCCTGCCCAGAACAAATGCCTTTTGAGTCAAGTACATCTAATATCCATCCCGGCTATATCCCATTCAGATACAGAATTTTAAAGGGACTTGCCCCCCAAGTCCATCACCCCCACAGCCTCTGCTGGGAAAAGATGCATCCAGTCTGGGATTTAGAGGGAAAGCTGGAGACTGACCAATAAGCCTCCTTCCCTAAGGAAAAACAAATGCATTCCCATCCCACATTCACCTCTCCTAGGCACACTGTCCTTACCATACATGCCTTGGCAACCCTGCAAAGGAGAATGCACCCCAGCACCATCCAGGCAGAGCCCCACGGTGGGGGTCCTATTATTGGGGCACACCCAGGAGCACCGGAACAATTTGTATAGTGGGGGTGCTGAGAGCCATAGAACCAAATCAAACCCTGTATCTGATGGAAACTACTTCAAGCCACGGGGTGCTAGCTGCAGCACCCCCAGTTCCAGCACCTATGGGCACACCAGGCGCTAGCAACAGCCTGAGGATTAGACTGACATACCGCAAGGAAGCTGCATCGAACGGCGGCTCCTTCAGACACCACCACCCCAGAGGCATGAAACTGAACTGCATAAATCCCGGGGAGGATGCAGGTCCCCCCACCCAAATAAGAGTCCCCAGTGCCAGCAGGAATGTGCACGGGGGCAGAGGGTGATAGGGACATACCCTGGAACAGGGCCGGGCACCTCCCCCAGCGGGTGACAAGCCCCCACCTCCACCCAGTGACCCCCCACATCCCCAGCAGTTTGCACCCCGCTCCCCCCCCATTGTGCCAGGCTCCCGGCCGGCTGCAGGATCCCCGCCCCGTGCACTGACCTGCCCCTGGGGGCTGCTGCCGGGGCCCGTCCGCTCCCTGTCGCTGCCTCTGCCCCTGTCCCGGCGCGGCCACCGCTATATCGCCACTGGCCCAGCCTGCGCTCCCGCGGAGCCGCCGCGGCCAGAGCAGGGAGCTTGACATCACCAGCCTCCAATGGGGGCTCGGCGCCTGCGGTTCTGCCCCCTTGTGATTGGATGCCGCCTGCTGACGCAACAGGCAGCCCACCCCCGGCCGGCGAAGGACTCCTTTGGCAGCATCTCTAGCCAACCGCAACTGGGAAGGAGGCCGGGGAGGCGGAGCGAGGGGCCTGCCCCCTGTCACTGGGAGGCGGGGCTTCAGGGAGAAGGAACCAATCACAGGCTGCCTGCAAAGCTCTCAGTTCCTGGCTGGTTGCTGCGGCGCTGCTGGTGTGCACGTGTCTGGCTGTCGCTTCCCCAAGCAGCGTGGTCAGGTCGCTGGGGGTGGGGGGATTTGGGAGCCCGGATGCCTGGGTTCTGTTCCTAGCCCCAGTGGGTGGGGGGATTTGGGAGCCCGGACGCCTGGGTTCGGTTTCTAGCCCCAGGGAGTGGGGGGATTTGGGAGCCCGGACGCCTGGGTTCTGTTTCTAGCCCCAAGGAGTGGGGGGATTTGGGAGCCCGGACGCCTGGGTTCTGTTCCTAGCCCTAGTGGGTGGGGGGATTTGGGAGCCTGGACGCCTGGGTTCTGTTCCCAGTAGGGTGACCAGACAGCAAAAGTGAAAAATCGGGACAGGGGGTGGGGTAATAAGAGCCTATATAAGAAAAAGACCCCAAAATCGGGACTGTCCCTATAAAATCGGGACATCTGGTCACCCTAGTTCCCAGCCCTAGCGGGTGGGGGGATTTAGGAGCCTGGATGCCTGGGTTATAGTCCCAGTGCTGGGAGGGGCATGAGGTCTAGTGGTAAGAGCAGGGGGCCTGGGAGGCCTGTCTCCTGGTTCTACTCCCAGTTTGGAGGGTGGGGTGAAGTCTGGGGGTTAGTGCTGGGAGCTAGGACTCCTGGGTTGTAGTCTGGCTCTGCCACTGATAGAAGAATACTTAGCAGCATCCCTTTACATTTCTAAACCTGAGAGACTTAGGTGATGTTTTGAAGTTAATTGAGAATTTTATTGCAGGATCAGTCAGTGCTTGGTGTGCCGTCTGGGCCCCACGCAGAACAAGGGTCAACAGTAAACAGGGGTCATGACTGCACTGTTACATCCCAGAAAACAGAATCATTACAATCATACTTTATCCCTACAGAGCACCTTTCTCTTCAATAGATCGGTGCACTTTTCAAACCTTAATTAATAAGGCCTGGGAGATTGTCACCATTATCTCTGTTTCGAAGACAAGGAAATTGAGGTGAACCCAGCAGTAGAATCCATCTCTCCTGACTCCCAGCCCCATGCCATAACTCCAAGCCCATACATTGCTCTTTGATAGCTCTTTACATATAAGAATCTCAACATGCTTTACAAATGTTAATTAATTAAGTCTCCAAAGATTTGTGCCAGGAAGGCATTAGATTTTTTTATCCCCATTTTATAAAGGGCTATGGTGGTGAGCCACTGATAAGTGACACAGCCTCATGGCCACTGAACAATTGTTAGTGGCAGAGTTGAGAATAGAACCCAGCTATCTAAGGCAGGGGTCGGCAACCTTTCAGAAGTGGTGTGCCGAGTCTTCATTTATTCACTCTAATTTAAGGTTTCGCATGCCAGTAATACATTTGAACATTTTTAGAAGGTCTCTTTCTATAAGTCTATAATATATAACTAAACTATTGTTGTATGTAAAGTAAATAAGGTTTTTAAAATGTTTAAGAAGCTTCATTTAAAATTAAATTAAAATGCAGAGCCCCCCCGGACCAGTGGCCAGGACCCGGGCAGTCTGAGCGCTGCTGAAAATCAGCTCGCGTGCCATCTTCAGCACGCATGCCATAGGTTGCCTACCCCTGATCTAAGGTATGATCTACACACATTTTTTAAATGGTATAACCATTTTGGTTAGTGCTGTCATTTTTTAATGATAAAACCCCTAGTGTGGATGCAG
Source organism: Emys orbicularis (assembly GCF_028017835.1). Classification (NCBI taxonomy): domain Eukaryota; kingdom Metazoa; phylum Chordata; order Testudines; family Emydidae; genus Emys; species Emys orbicularis. The sequence goes on from NC_088686.1 coordinate 143,551,510, forward strand.
TTATATAGGCAAAAATATGCCCTAAACCAGTATAAAGTATTCCCCTTCCTATATGGGAATAGCTATACCAGTATAAAGCCCTTTCCACCGGTATAACAACAGCCACACTAGGGCAATCATGTTGCTTTAACTGTACTGTGATAGTTAGTGCAGTACAATGTATGGTGTAGACAAGCCCTTCTAGGCTAAGCTCTTCAGGGCAGGGACTGTCTTATGTTTGTACAGTGCCCATCATGATGGGGCTGAAGACCTTTGGCACTGCTGCAATGCAAGTAATAATAATGAGTCCTGGCTTCCTGGCAAAGTCACTGGGAAGGCAAGGCATCACTTATCTTACAAGTATGTTTGTTAATGCTGTATTTGTGCTATGAATCCTCATGGAGAAGTTGAGAGAAAAGAGATGGCAACTTGCTATGGACTTTGTGGACCTGGAGAAGGCGTACAGTCGTGTACCAAGAAAACGAATTGGGTGGAGTTTGTGATGGAAAGGTGTGCAAGAAAGCTATGTCCAGCTTATCCTGGATAGGTATGATGGAGTGACTACTGTAGTCCAGACTAAATGGGGCTACAGTACAGAATTACCAGTAATCATTGGCCTGCAGCAGTGCTCAGTGTCAAGCCCCTTTTTGTTTGCAATTGTCATGGATGTGATAAGTGAGAATATATGACGGCAGCTGCCTTGGAACTTGCTGTTCTCTGTTAGTGATAGGTGCAGAAGATGGTGAGACCTTGGGAGCCAACTTTGAACAGTGGCAACATAGTTTTGAGCGGGCTGGACTTAGTGAACGTTGGTAGACCAAGGCTATGATAATTGAGGTAGGAGGACTCACCATGAAGGATATCACAGACAGAAACCATAGAAGAAGAGTGAAAGACTTTAAATACCTAGGATCAATGGATGCTGCTGATGGTGCCCTCCTGAGTAATGTCTGGCATTGTACTAAGCTTCGTGGGGCAAATGGTGTGAGCTGACTCCAGTTGTCTGTGACAAAAAGAAGCCAATATAGTTAAAAGACAGCATGTATACAATTGTAATTTGACCCATCTTAATGGAACAGAGACTTGCCCAGCCACAAGAAAGAAAATCAGTGTGCTGTCCACCACAGAGCTGAAGTTATTGAGATGGTCAAATGGTTGGACACCATGTTAGGATATGAAATGGAGTTTTAAGGGGCCTAATGCAGTTTGTTCCAATAGAAGACAAGTTGAGGGAGGCTAGGCTACCTTGATAAGGGTTTATCCATTGGAGATCGGAAAGCTGTATCGGTAGGATGGCTCTTGCAATAATTGTGGATGGAAGATGACCAAGGGGAAGACCAAAGATTCAACTTGGACTGGATATCAGTAGACCTCGGAGAGGCCAGTCTGCATGACAGCCTGGCCTATGTTCATGAGTTTTGTATGAAGGCTATAAAAATCGCCAATCCTGAAGAGGGAAGTGGCACGAAAGAAGTAGTAGTCCTGACTTCTACTCCTCGGCTCCATCCACCAGACCCCATTGATTCTATCAAATATAGCTGCAAAGGGGAAAATATACCGATAAGGAGATACATGTTCTCATTCCCAAATCCTGTTTATGGCAAACTCCCTCTTCCCCCCAACAAAAACACACCAAATGCAGTAATTCCTGCTGCTGAGAACTCATTGCTCACTGCTCTGTAGGATTCAATTTCTCTGAATGAAACCAGCTTGTCTGATTCAGACAGGTTTTTTGTTTTGTTTTTTAAACTCACCAGTGGAACTTTTGACCAGTTGTTGTTTTTCCTTCCTGCCTTTCCTTTCCTCCCAGGAAATGGTCAACGGCAAGTTACTATCCAGAACTGATTACGTGATCCCAGACTTGGTGCCTTAGAGACAGGTCCTGAACCAATGGCTTCTGCAGCACGGTAGTGCAAGGGAGGGGGGAAAGGGAGAGGAGAGGATGGGGGCAAGGGTGCAACACAGGAACTGCTTCTGGTCTGCTTCCCCATCACACACAGAGTGAGTCTAATATTACTGACACTAGTGACCTCATCTCTTAAAATACAGAAAACAAGGCCGTCGAGGTTGTGGAACAAGAGAGGCGTTCTGATGGAGACCTCTAAAGAGTTATGTTTTGTGTTATTTAACCCCTCTGTGCTCAGGGAATTACAAGCTAGTTTTGCATGGGGAGTTGTTTTTCTTTTAGTATTTGGGATGGTGGTTTCGGAAGGGCACAGTGAATCAGACACTCTTTAAAGCGAGATTGGCATTAATAGCTAGAATTAAACACCAAGCTGTCAGGTATCAGGTAAGCTTTTCCCACAGTGCTCCACTGATGAAGGTCGATCTTGATACAGGTACCTATGCACAGCTCCGCCAGTGTACCTCAATCCCAATTTTTAGCACCTACAATTATTCCAACGGGGGTTCCTGCACACAGCTCTGCTGGTTCACCCATGGTCTGAACAGAGAACAATGGATTTCTGATCAGGTCACAAAACATACACCGAATGCCCTGCCTATATATATGTATATATTTTGGTCTAACGTGTGGTGAGTTGGCAGTTACTGTGGGCCCTAGATAGCCATCTAATCTACCTATCTATTTTTTATATAGTGCTCATCCTCCTGGTATCTGGAATCTGAGATGATGGCAGAGGAGACTTTGGAAGGTCAGATCTTTAGCTGGTATAAATCAGCATGGCTCCATTGATCACAGTGGAGTCAGGGCCGGCTTCAGGCCCCAGCTGAGCAAGCTGGTGCTTGGGGCGGCAGATTGTTCGAGGCGGCATTCCGCCCATACCTAGGGCGGGACGGACGCATTTTTTTTTTGTTCCGCTCCGGCTGCCCTGTAGGGGGCGGCGGTGCGGAGAACCAGAGCGCCCAGCAGGGCAGTCCTCTTCCTTCCCTCCCCGGCGACCGGAGCGGAGCCCTCGCGGCAGGCGGCAGGAGGCGGCGCAGCGGGAGGGGCTGCGTGGCAGCGCCCCTGCTGTAGCCCTGGCCGCCCCCTTCTCTCTCTCTCCCACCCGCTCCCTCCCCCTCCCCCCCCCAGCCCGTCCCCCTGCACCCGCGATCCGGCCGCGCCGCAGGTTTTTTTTTTTGCTTTGCTGTTCTGGCCGCCCCGTTTTTTTTTTTTTTTTTTTGCTTGGGGCGGCCAAAAAGCCAGAGCCGGCCCTGAATGGAGTGATCGCAGTAGAACTACACCGATTTACACCAGATGAGGATCTCACCCATTAGCTCTTTGCTGATCTCCAAACTTGCCCTCCCCTATCCCTGGTCAACTCCTGTTTTCTTGATTGCTCTCCCAGACTCATGTGAAGTGGTGATCTGTCCTCTCTCTTTTTTTAAAAGAGCAATGGCATTGAATAAAAAACCTGGATCCCAATATCCCTGAGCTGTGGGGAAGTTCAGCCCTGGATTCAGATCTGGTTTTGCAGTTTGGGCCCACCCCATCATTTTAGGAAAGTGCCACTCCTGCACTGCGTGAAAAATGAAAACTGCGGTTTAAACTTTGCACATGTGTTTGCTCCAGCTTTACAAAGATCCACATAGGATTTATATTTGCTTTGTTAATCTGGAAATAGTAGTAGAAGAGTGGGTGTATACTGTCCTTTTGAAAATCAGCTGCATGACGCATGCAAACAATGTAATCTATCAACATGGCAGTTAATGTAAATGTTAATATAAACCTCTATTGGCTGAGAATGCACCCGCCTTGTTTTGCTCTGTGCCCGAGATTTGGAAAGCATATAGCTGCCAAGATAGGTGTGTGGGGCATGCAGAGCTAGCACTGCATCTACAGTGTTTAAATTTCTTTTCCATGCAGTGCTGGAATGACCAAATGAGGAACAGGGAAGGAACTCAGCAGCTGATCCTGGAGGTTACAAAGACAGCTGGTGGCATTTAAAATCCTGCTCTCATTTACAGCGAGGAGGAAAATACAGCATTGCTGTTGCCACTGAAAGGGGAATTTGCCCCATGTCTTAGACACAGACCAGAATCAAAACCCTACATCCAAATATCCCTGAACATTGGGAATGTCATACATTGGAGCCAAACTTCACGGGTGAGCCCCATGTGTCCACTGAAGTCAAAGGGAGTTTTGCCTTTAAATACAATGGAATCGGAGTTCTGTCTATGTACTTATTTAAGCACCATTACCATAATAATCTCACAACACACATTAGAGGTAGGAAAGTATTATTCCCATTTTTATTGATGGGGGAAACAGAAACACAGAGGAACTAAGGCCCAGATCCTCCCAAGTATTTAGACTCTTAATTTCCATTGAAATCAATGGAAGTCAGGAGCTTCAGTACCTTCGAGGATCTGGGTCTAAGTGACACAGGAGGTCTGTGGTGGAGCAGGAGCTTGAACCTAGGTTTCCTGTGTAGAATGACTGGCTACTTCCTCTTCCTCCCTTGTCCTGTCAGCCAGCTATATCAAAACTCCAGCTCTGAACTATGGATGGGAGGGGATCCAGGTCCACTTTCCAGCCCCCTCTCTGTGTAAGACGAAGCTGAGTTCTATTTTATGCTCCCTCCCTTAGGGAACGGATTCAAAATTGCTTCCTTCGCAGTCATGTTACAAAATGAATCAGTGTTTAATGGAACGATAAAAAGAAAATGAAAATATCAAACCGTCTGGATTTATTTCCGCTAAAACGACACCAGGCCAGGTTTTCTAACCTTCTCGAGCAAAGCCCTGAGGCCCTTTTAAAATACTTCACTCCTTGGGGCGTGCAAGTGCTAGAGCCAAATCCTCAGCAGGTATAAATCAGCAGAGCTCCTCTGGGTTTGATTGACAGTAGCTGAGGGTCTGGCCCTGGATCAGTAGCAATCACTCAATAACCTTGTGCCCATTTTTTCAGGGGTAGCTACATCTCCCATTGACCACCATTGCACTCAAAATCGCAATGCACAGAAGTGCAAGATCAGGCCAATTAGTTAATCCTCACAACCTCTCTGCTGTGAGGGAGGTAAATATGAATCCCATTGTACAGCTGGGGAAAGTGAGGCACAGACAGGCCAAGTCACCCCCAAAGCCACATCATATTCATCCTAGAGTTGGGAATAGAACCCAAGAGTCCTAACTCCTGCTTTGATGCCTTGGCCACAAGATCATCTTACTTCTTTTGTTCAAGAGAACCTGACTTTTAGGACTCTGTTTGTTTCCCCCTTATCTATGCCTTTTGTACAGGTTTTGAAAATCCATGTGCTCTGAACGCTTGCCCTCCCCACCGAACACAAAAACACCACACACAGAAGTGTGACCTTGTTTATTAACGGCCGGGCCAGCTGCATGCTCAGGAAGTGGAAGCATGAAGGAAAAAACCCCTGAGACGAGAAAACAGAAATAGATAAAGTCCAAAAAGGCTGCACTGACGTGCAGAGATCACACAGGCAGGAGGATGAAAGGGCAGGAAATGGGTTTCCAATTGCTGGGCAGCAGGTACAAAAGGCAGCAAAATGCTTTGGAAAGGAAACAATTTACAATCTGGCCACACTGGATCTCAGAAGATTAAGCCCGTGCATTTTACACCAGCCACATAATTTTTATCAGTACTAAACTGTGACTCTGGAGAACCGCATTGTGCAGGAGCCTAGTAATGGCCTATGGAGTCATTAGCTACTAATTGGATCAAAATGGAGGGCCTGTTGTGCTGTATGCTTTACAAACAAACAGGAAGAAAGTCCTTGCTCTGAAGAGCTAACAGACTAAATAAACAAGATGGACAAAGGGCGGGTAGCAGAAAGGAAGTGTAATTATCCCCATTTCACTAATGGGGAACTGAGGCTCAGATGCTCAAAGGTACCTAATTCCCAGGCCTCTGAGGTGTGCAATTCCCAGGTCTTAGAAAATTTGGGACAGAAAGATTGAGTGAGTTGACCAGGGTCACACAGGAAACCTGTAGCAGAGAGAGGGTTTAAACCTGCATCTCTTGTGTCTTAGTTCAGTGCCTTAGTCACAAGACCCTCCTACAGTTCCAAGTCACCAGACTGAATACAGCCTGGGCTGATAGTGACTGAGAATTCTGGTCTATCGATAGCTGGGTGTGGAAGGAAGGTGCTAGAGCTCAATCTAATTCTTCATGGGCCAGGTGTTCATATTATGAAGAAACCCCACCGTGGTTAGCACTAACTGCAGTCTCAGCAGAGAAGCCAACGGCTGAATGGGTCATGGAGCCTGAATTACCCCTAGATGGGTCACTCCAGGACAGGGTCAATTCACATGGGCAGGAAGCATCATCTGATGCGTGCCCTATTCTGTAGAAAAAACACAGGACTTGAGGGCTGTGTTCACCAGCTCTCAAAGCAAAGGGGAGCACCCATCAACTTTTCTTTGCAGAGGGGTAGGTTGGGATGTGACTGCCCAGCTCTGATGTATTCAGCTTTGACCCACATGCTGCGCAGGGCGTGACGAATACAGTTAACTGTCTCCCACGCAAATGTCCAGTGCTTGCCCCTGTGCTGAAGCATCTGGGCAGAGCACAGCCGGAAAGGCCCTCACTTCCTGTGTTCCGTGAAGCCAGGGGTTCCTGTGTCAACAGCGGCTGACTTGGCGACCGAGTGGCCACCTGTCATGTAGAAACGGAGGACATGCCTAACATTTTTTCACCTCATTCTGGGTACAGCCCAAGAGCTCATTTAGATTCATAAAATGGGCTGGAAACAGAATGTTATCACAGGAGAACTCACAGGCCTGATCGGGGATGACGGGGTGGGTGGGGAGGGGCTGATATTAATGAGCCTGGAAACAACAGCAGTGCCGTTCAATCCCTTCACCCCCCTCCCCCTCACTTGATGGGGCTGCAGCCTCCCCACAAAGCCCTCAAGGAGCAGTGCTGAATTAATCTTTTGTGATGCCCTGGGTCAGCACTGAGGATGTAGATAATGAGAGCACCCAGAACTGTAATAATAAGGATGAAGAACCCATGAGCTTTGGAAAGGATATAAACTCTCCTGCTTCAGGGTATAAGCCCACTAATGGGGGTGAGGATGAAACTTCCCCTGGGTGCAGGTTATCCCATAGCTATCTCCTGGGCTTCACGCATCTTCCTCTGAAGCAGCTGGTGCTGACCACTTAGAGACAGGAGGCTGGACTGAATGGTGTGATCTGGTATAGCAATTTCTATGTGCTTATTTTGCTCTCCTTCTCTGGTCTGCTCCACCTAAGAGCAAGGTATGAAAATAACCTGTCCCACCCTTTGCATCATGAGCCAAATGGGTAGCTGGCATCCAGTTAGCCACATGGTTACCACTTAGTCATCCTCTCGGTTGTGGAGCAGCCAAGGACCAGTCTGCACTGCAAGCCGGAGCTGGCTTGTTAGATACCAGGTTAGCGTGTGACCAGACTATCACCAGGTTCCTTGACATACTGGTATGTATAATGCAAGTTTGGGACACTGTGTCCAAGAGATGTTCGTGAACATCCCCTGGGCTGTAACAAAGCACAACAGAGTTGGAGTAAAAGCACAATGGAAACTGTATGAAAAGCTGCCAGTGTCATATCTGGTGGCTTGGATGTTGACTCTCATGTCCCATCACCCCAGGCAATCCATCATTGCTGAAGAGCGCTTGCTCTTTCGACTCCCCCCCCCCCTGCTTTAACCGCCCCTGGATGCGGTCATTTCCCTTCCTGCTGAGAACTGGACATAGCTTCCTCTGGAGCCCGTCATCACCGCTCTTAAATCAGTCCTAGGGGTCTCTATTGAATGATGCAGGGCACTCCCTTCCCCACCATGCTGAGCTCATTATCTCTGCAGCCCCTGCTGTCCCGGGGAAGCCAGGAGACTGGAAACTAAACCCAAGCCTCCTGCACGGCAGCTTGGTGCAGGTGGGGCATGTGTAATTGAAAAAATTTCCCTGGGACAGTATTTCTGATGGCCACTAGCAGGATTTCTGCTCCATAGGAGGCCCTGTTGTTAACACCCAGCTAGCTCTCTGCATCTCACTGACTGCACTGCAGGAGAAAGCCTACAGGGCACGACAGCATGGCTACTTCGGGAGATTATAGGTAGAGTGTGAGTAGCAGGGACAATGGATCAGTTAGTGGCTATAAACATTTCAGCTTTCTAGCTCAGCTATATCCCTGAATGGCAGGACTGGCATATCAGGGAGGAGTGCAGATTAGAACTAAAGTGCATTGGCAAGAATTCGTGTGGGGAGCTGTGATGGGGTGACTGCTTCTGGGCTAGGGCAGGTGGCAATCACAGCCTTGGCTCTGGCCTTCAGGGCAGGGAACAGACTTTTGCCTAAGCCTCCTGGCTAAGGCAGCCAGCAAACACAGTCTAGGCCCCAGGGCCGGCTCCAGGCACCAGCTTGCCAAGCAGGTGCTTGGGGCGGGCACTCCGGAGAGGGGCGGCACGTCCAGCTATTCGGCAGCAATTCGGCGGACGGTCCCTCACTCCCGCTTGGAGCGAAGGACCTCCCGCTGAATTGCCGCCGCAGATCGTGATCGCAATTGCGATCGCAGCTTTTTTTTTTTTTTTTGCGCCGCTTGGGGCGGCAAAAACCCTGGAGCCAGCCCTGCTAGGCCCACAATCTCCTGGCTGGGGCAAGCCACAAACAAAGCACAGACCTTCTGGCCTAGGGGTGAATAGGCCACCACCCCAGGGGTGGTGTTGGCAACCAGGGGACCCAGACCCCCCCTACTCCACCAGTCCCAGCCCAGGGCTCTGACATTGGCAGATGGTTCCGCCACTGGGTCAGCAGGGATCCCACCAAAATACAGGGTCTCATGCTCTGGCAGCAAAACCGGACTACAATCTGGTTTCCCTGGGCTACTTCCTACCACAGACTGGGCGTAGGGCTCTGTATTCCCAGGGTCCTCCAGCTTCTCCGAGTACACGGCTGACAGCAGTCTGGGCAATTCCTCTCACGGGTTGGTCAGCTCCAGAGCTCTGCAGCAGGCTAGAGACATCTGCCTCATTCTGTGGTAACAGCCCAAGTGAGCTGCAGGGCCAGCCCTTTATACTTCCTACCACCAGGGCCGGCTCCAGGCACCAGCCTGGCAAGCAGGTGCTTGGGGCGGCCACTCCGGAGGGGGGCGGCACGTCCAGCTATTCAGCGTCAATTCAGCGCACGGTCCCTCACTCCCGCTCGGAGCGAAGGACCTCCTGCCAAATTGCCGCCGCAGATCGCGATCGCAGCTTTTTTTTGGCTGCTTGGGGCGGCCAAAACCCTGGAGCCGGCCCTGCCTACCACGCCCCTCTGCTTCCAGCACGGGGGCTGATTTGGAGATGCCAACTGGACAGCTGGTCTGGAGAGACAATGTTACCCCATGTAGTGGTCCCTTGGGCTCAGGCTCAGAGGAAGGTCAGTCTGCCTCACTACACCCCAGAAGGGGAGGACTATCTAGTGACCTGGCCGGAGGGCTGGGTCATGAAGAGGGAGCACCCCAAGCCGTGAAGAAAGAGAAAGGGGTCACAGCTTGAGTAACTGACTGAAGAGGGTGCCAGACCTGGTGAAAGCTGATCCCCAGAGCACGACAAGGAGGTGCCACCTCCTTGGTGGTGAGTGAACCCCTTCACAGAGGGAAGGCCCTCACATGTGTCAGTAGCTGGCTAGGAAACAAAGGGTAGGAATAAATGTTAAGTTTTCACAGTGGAGAGAGGTAAATAGCAGGGTCCCCCAAAGATCTGTACTGGGACCTGTGTTGTTTAGCATACTGATAAATGATCAGGAAAAGGGGGTAAACAGTGAGGTGTCAAAGTTTGCAGCCGATACAAAATGATTCAAGGTAGTTAAGTCCAACGCTGAGGGCAAAGAGCTACAAAGGGATCTCACCAAACTGGATGACTGGGCAACAAAATGGCAGATGAAATTCAATGTTGATAAATGCAAAGTAATGCGCATTGGAAAACATAATCCCAACTATACATACAAAATGATGGGGTCTAAGTTAGCTGTTACCACTCAAGAAAGAGATCTTGGAGTCATTGTGGACAGTTCTCTGAAAACATTTCTATGACTCCGTGGCCCTGGAAGGGGCAGGACTCTGCAAAGTGGACTGGCCAGAGGACTCTATGGTTGGAATAGGCCAAAAGACAGCTGGGGAAACTGAGGCAAAAGTTGCTGCAGCACCACAGCCATCCAGGAGGGGGCATGTTGGGCTGGCAACTTTTTCACAGGACCCATGCTCTAGAACAGGAGTGTCAAAGACCAGAACTGAAGGGCACTAGCAGAGCTGTATATGTGGAACCCTTCTCTAGAATAGCAGGGATGCTGTATGCCAGAATTGAGGATCACTGTCAGAGCTGTGAGGGGAACCCAACTCTAAGATAGCCAGGGATGCTGCATGCTGGGATTGAGGGGCATTGCGTAAGCTGAGAGGGGAAGTTCCCACAGTATCTGCATGAAAAAATGGTCTCACAAGCTCTACAATCTTAAAAGAAAAAAGAGGAGCCAAGAATGCAAGATGGCTGGAGGAAATGCTTTTGTAAATACTCTGTTCCTGCCTGCTCCTCTCACTCAGTGCTTGACAGTCATGGACAATCATCCACAGTCACCCAGGGCTCAAAATAAACCCGGCCCTTTTGAACAGAAGCCGGTAACAGAGCTTTCTTTAGAAAATGCAGATGTGGAATTTGGCCTTTCCTTAGCTGTGCTGCAGTCAGCCCTGTGTGCTCTGGTGTGATCCAGGCCCTGCTTGGCTGCTGCCTACCTGATGGCTGGTGGGGTTAGACAACCATAGACATGTTCATGTTCACTTTCGTAACTATTGTCAGAGGATTGTGAGCTTCATGGACATGGGATGGGGGGTAAGGGGAAAGGACAGAGCAAAGCTGAATACAATAGGGAGAGGAAAACTTCTCCACATACATAAGAGGATCATAGTAGTTCATGATGTAATGAAACTGAGTCCAAGCTACAAAGTTAAGATTCAGAGCAGAAGTTTCCCAAAGTTCATGTGTACTTGGATCAGGAGTTCTGGCTTAGGCCCATTTCTCTACTGGATGATAGTCTGTTTCTCTACAGAAACAGACCATAGTACCTCATAGAGCATGTAAGAGAATGAAGCCATAGTATCCGGCGAGGTTTCTATACTGTGCTCCGTTCCATAATAAAAATTACTTACCCATGTCAGGCTACATTTGATCTTTACAAAAAAGGCCAATGCATCATCCTTACACTGCACTTTATGCATTACCTTAGATCTTAAATACCATTTAAATGGGAGGCCTTTTAGGAGGCATATAACAAGCCCATGGGAAAGACTATATGGGATGGAGAGAGAAGCTATTCTGTAGGGAGAGATTTATAGCTATCAGGGTGATGTGTAACCCTGTAAAAACCTAGACAGGTTAGCGAGACTTGACGGCCAATAATGGCACTAGGGGGAAGGAGAATAGGTGTAGGGGAGTCCTGGCTGATGGGGGAAACCCCACGCTCACCATAAAAAAACGGCTCAGTTAGGAAGTGGGGCAGCTGGAGCAATGGGTTAATACTGCAGGCCTGTACCACTAGAGACCTCAGGTTAAAGCCTATCGAAAGCACCTGAGTGTGGTGGTTTCAAGTTGCATCTCTGAACCTTTATCTAGGACAGACACTGTACAATCCCAGCTTTGGCTCTGGACTGGAGGAGCAGGGCCTAGACGAGGCTCAGACCTGAGGTGCATTGGCAGAACGGTGTGGCACACATTCACCCAGCACCCTGCCTGCCAGTGCTATTTGCCCTTCACTTCCCCTCACAGTGAAATGTGCTTCATTGAATCTCATTTAAAGACATAACCCTGCGTCAAGGCAGAGGGAAGTTTGTGTGGTAGCCGGACACTACAAAATGTAAAGGACATTTTTGCCTGGCTTGCTTCCAGCAGGGCCCTTTTGCTCAGATTGCTACAGACAACAGGGGGCAAATCCCCCTTTTCAGGCCATAGTATTTGCTTATACAACAATGTGACCTGAGTTAGGATTATGCAAACCTGCAGCACTCACTTTGTTTATGCCATGCCAAGGCAAGAGGCTGAAACTTTCAGAGCAGAGACCACTGCTGGGGCCGGTCAGAGGAAGCTGCCTCCCACTTTTGGGGGGGAAGAGGGAGGGAATGGGGTGTGCTACATTCGTATTAATTTTGTTGTTACAATGGGTGCAGGATTAATGACATTATAGTATGTGGACTGAAATTACATGGAGGACAGATGACTGGAGTGAGTTCCTGCCCAACCTTATATATTGCAGTATGTCATGCCACAGACGCAACTAACTTGGGGCACTTAAAATTGAGTTAATGTGACTAAATACAACAAATACTTTAATGTAATCGATACACCTCATTATGCCAGCTTTACTTAATTGTATCATCTTATAGTACAGGGCATTTACTTCTGCTGTGTGCTAGTGGGAAAGGAGAATTGGAACCAGTTTTTTCACATTGTTAGAGTACGGGACTGCTCCGCTTTCATTTCACCGTGTAACCTTAGGTGAGTCATTTAGGCCCTGATCCTGCAAAGCACTTGAGCACCTGCTCAAAGTACAGGAGAAATTGTACTGGCATCAGCAGGGATAGGGTTAGTCCACTGCCTAAGTGCTTTGTTGAACTGGAGTCTTAGTCTCTGTATCTAAATTGTCCCATCTGTACCCTGGGAAATAATTCCCCTTACCTAACTTTGAAAGAGGCGTTATGAGACTAAACTAGCTCTTTGTAACTCATCCGGAGATACTTAGCAGAAAGTATGGCCCCCGGGCCAGGCAATATATTATTCTTATCTCCATATACATGTGTAAAGCCCTTAGCATCAGTAACTAATGTTTATTATATTCATATTTATATTCTAAAGAATCATCTGTAAACTCTAGTACAGGGGTAGGAAACCTATGGCATGCGTGCCGAAGGCGGCACGCAAGCTGATTTTCAGTGGCACTCGCACTGCCCAGGTCCTGCCCACCACTCCAGGGGGCTCTGCATTTTAATTTAATTTTAAATGAAGCTTCTTAAATATTTTGAAACCTTATTTATTTTTACATACAACAATAGTTTAGTTATATATTATAGGCTTATATAAAGAGACCTTCTAAAAAGGTTAAAATGTATTACTGGCACACGAAACCTTAAATCAGAGTGAATAAATGAAGACTCAGCAACCTTTCAGAAGTAGTGTGCTGACCCCTGCTCTAGTACTTATACTCCTACATTTAATGGTTGCACAGCTCCCAAACCATCATTAAAGAGAGACAGAAGGATCAAGGGGTAGAGCAGGACATTGTCAAGTTGCACTCCAAATACATGATCAGCTTGAAGGATTTTTTGTCAATCCATAACCCACCTAATTCTTAAGGTAAGAGTTAACCCTAGGCAGGCCTCTGCACATCTCTCCCTTACAGTTTCCCTATCAAATGGGATGACACTTACCCTATCTCACTGCAGATGGGTGCTTGTGAGAATCAGAGGACTTGATCCAAAGGCCATTGACGTCAGTGCATCTCCATTGACTTCAGCATACATTGGATTGAGCAAACTAACTACTATTTGTTGAAGGGATATGAGCGGGACAAGATTGCATTTGTCAAGGCTGCAGAGAATGAGAGGGGGCGGGAGATCAGGCTGGAGCAGGGAAGAGGAACTGGCAGGAACTAACGAAAGCCCTGATCCCACCACAGTTCTAAGCCCAGAGGCTGAGGTCTGCCCACCCACAGCTCCCTGCAGGATTGCAGCCTATGTAGTGCTAACAAAATGAAGATGAAACATGCTCTATTAAGCGCTAAGTCTTATTAGAAGTCTGGCTGGGAGCTGCTCTTTAATTTACAGCCTGATTAAGATAATTATGTGCTATGTGGAATGTTACTTTGTTTCATGCCCACTGCAAACAAGGCCGAATCCCGGGAGAGCTGAAGGTACTCTACCACTTCAGAAACCGTGAGGGGTCCACACAAAGCCGTGCAGGCAGGGGAGAAACAAAAGGCTACTTAGCAAACTCCCCCACCACTAAAGCCTTAATGAAACCTCAACATTTTCTCTATTCCTTTCTAAACAAATCAATGGGGACATTTTGGGAACATTCTGTTGCTCTTGGCTTAAGGCGGAATGCTGTGAAAGTGGTGATTATGGTTTCTACACTTCTTAATCTTCCCCTTTGAAACATGACAGCTCCTGCACAGTTAAATGGTGCTGCAACTTGGTGTGTCTGAATCAGTAAGGGAGGTGGTCTGCCTCCATCTCCAAGGCCTTGCCTACCTGCGATTGCAGACATTGTTGCAACTGCATTGGTGCAAACCCCTAGTGTAAATAAGCAAAACGTCAATCAGCCACAGTGCATTGGTGCAGCTCACTCTCTGCTTGAAACCACATCAACCTGCATTGGTGCAAATGGCAGCTTTGCCCAGAACTTAGTGTGTTAACCACTAGGTTCCCCCACACAAAGGTGCTTCCAACACCACCTAAACTATGAGATCACCATTTGGATTGGACGTCCATGTGGGTCTTCAATGTGCCGATCTCTGCTGCTGAAGGGTGAATGCGGATAGGAATCACTGGTGTAACAGTCCTACTGTTGAGGGTCTCCTGGCTGGTTCAATTACCAATGGTTCGTCTCTATTTTAGATTCAGCCTGATACTTCAAGGGACAAGGGGGTTTCAGGGGAAAAGCTATGTCATTGCAGCTTTCTAAAGCCACACAGGTAGCTTGTGAAAGTTGACTTTGGGGTGGTAGTCTCCCTACTTGAGAGCTGCCACTCCAAGCACAACAGGTTTCTTCTCAAAGCCAGCCACATGGTAGCACAAAGGAGAGATGCACTTGATTAAAGGCTTCTTGCTACCTAGCTCAGTGGGGGTGGGGAGTGTCAGGTTCAAGGGGAACCTCCTGTCAAGGAAGTGGCAAATCCTGCTGGATATTTAGGCAGACCCCTAAACAGTTTATGGAAGGAAATAGACAAAGTTAATTGACACAGGCTTCGTACAGAAAGGAGGGCACCAGGGAGGGGAGAGGAGGGCTGGTTGGAAAAATGTGGGTTTTTTCCTGTTTTGGCAAAAATTTGTTTTGATGGAAATTTTTTGACTAGCTCTAGTGAAGACCCAGGTGTGGAAATGACTGATGGCAGGGAAGAGATGAACCTCTTCCCAGCATTTATACATTCATGTTAGAATATTAAATAAAGACTGGGAAAAAATCTGCAATCCCATTTTTATTAGCTTCAAAACAAGAGCAGGTTTTATTTTTTATCAGTAATTTAATTTTAGTACATCTGTTGCAAAAAAACCAGTGTGCACATAAACAGTTTGGTAAGAAGGAAAGTACAAGAATCAGTTTAATAAGTGTTTTCCAAGATGACATTTCATTGTACCGTTCCTTATTCCTATACATTCTTCACCAAGAATACAGAGAGCACCTTCCATTCCAATGTATAACTTGACAGACATCTATGGAACAGTGCAGCTGAAAGAGGTTTTAGCTTGTTTCCAGCATTGCATTGCCTGTGTTAGTAGTGCATAAAGTGGCTTTCACCCTATTTGCACTTGGGGATAGCACCTGGATCAGATGCCCCTTCTTGGCAACTGTTTGTTTAATAACGGCAACTTTAGTGAAAGGGAACATTTTTGCAATAGCCTAAAAGAAGGATACTTAATCCTGGTCTACATTAGCACTTTCTGGGAAATCTCTCTCTGGTGCAAACCCCTGGGTGGTAACAATGATGAGTGCACTAGTGCAAAGCATGCGGGGTTAGATGACATGGTGGTAAAAATGCCAATGACCTGTCTACACTTAGGCTGCCATCATTACTAGGGCAATGGGTGGGTGATTTTCTGAAAAGTGCTAGTGTAGACACAGCTTTAGCATGCTAGGGACCTTTCCAGTAAAGTGCATCTCTCTCCTAGGTATCAACCTATTCAGTGAAAAGGGAAAACAGACAAACACACCTTTTCTTAAGATTTACTTTTTCTTAAAGCTGCAATTCATAATTCTGGCACCACGATCACATAGTGCCTCATGGAGCTTACCAAAGAGAGCTTCCATTGACCTCAGCTCAGCACCTTGCAGTGATTTGGGAATACATATAACGATCCATTTGGATGAAATTCGCCCGTGTAGAGGGCTGGGACAAGGTATAGGCACCACTTAAATCCTAATTAAATTCCTACTTTAGTGGGACTTAAGCCCTCCAGATAGGACTTGGGTGGTGCCTAAGCCTTGCACTGACTCTTTCCACCAGGGTGAATTTCGTGGTACAGTAAAGGAGTGGGGTTATGAAAGGAGATGGATATTTCCAGAAAATAAATCTTTATTTTCTGGCCATTTCCACAGTTTTTCCATGTTGTGCTTGTTCTGTGTCTCCTTAACATTCCCTCCCCCAAGCTCCATCCCATAGCATTTCCCTTTAATATTAGCATGTATCTAATGGCTGCAGGTGAAGGTAGGGAGATGAGGTGGTGTGAAGATCAGAGGCTTTTTCCATTGCTCCAATTCTCTTCTGCCATTTCAAGTTTCCCTTTACTTTTTGGCAGGCTTTGTATCTGCTGACAGCAGCCTCATTGCTTTTCATCTCTGTGCAAATTACCATCCACAATAACCTAGTTCCAGAACACAGTGCAATGTCAATAAGTAGCTGCTTTGTATACCCCAAGTCACTGCCATCCCATGAGTCACCTCGATAGTTGCTCCTCTCCCCATTTCTTTTGTCTCACAGCTCATGGGAGTTTGCATGAGGCTCTGGGAGCTTGTCGATATCAGAGTTCTGAATCAGCTGGTAGAGAAACTCCACTTGTTTCTCATAGCCCTCAATTGAGATCCTCTCATTCAAGCCATGGACTCTGTTAAAGTGAGAAGAATATTTTTCATTACAATATGCATGAGCCACCTACATGGGAACTGCAAACCCAGTCCAGACTGCTGATTCCCCAGTTCTCTTTATAAAGGCTCGGGAATGTCAGGACTTAAGTAGGAAACAGTGTGAGACAAATAAAAAAAAAAATCTACAGAACAATGCACTCCAAGCAAGATCTTTTCCTGAGGCCAGCACAAGTGGCTTACTGATTCTAAGGCCAGAGCACAGTGGGTAAGACCATGGAGTGGGTAGACAGGGCAGGAAAGTGGAAGTATAGCAGGCACTGTCGGTCCCTGCATTAACATACCACAGGCCCTTTGAGTCAGAGTGCAGAACAGCTACCTGAACACTCTGCTCCTATTTCAGTTCCACTCGCATGGAAGATAAAATTGATGCGCTAGCAAGTGAACCAACTCCTAGCATGGTTAATACTTTTGTATTCACATAACTCCCAGCTTTAAAGGGTTAATCAAGTGGGAGTATCATGTTTGTGCCGGCATGTGGACATGCATATTAAATAAGGGCTTCACACTAGAACCAAACCTTTCAGAACCCGGAATTGTATTTGTGATCCAGCCAACCCTGCAAGTTCAGCTGTCCCACTGGAAGGGATGTTTGAACCAGGTCCTGTCTACATTTTAAACAGAGAAGAACCGGGGCTAACTCTCTCCCACAGCAGTTCTCACCCATTATGTGTGCAGCATTCAACTCCGCAGGAAATGGGTGGCTTTTGTGATTCTGAGGCACCCATACTGCCACACCACGGTATACAAAGTTGGGTTTCATTCTCTAGGCCAGCACATGCTAATTTTCTTTGACAAATGTCCCTAGAGCATTCCCCACACAAGCAGAATATAATACCTGGGTAAATCGTCCGGTTTAAATACTAGTGGGTTAAATCGATAAATGGCATCTGTGAGATTAGTGAAGTGCCGGCTGTCTGTGTTTCCAATACAAATACCTGGAAAACAAACCCACAGGTCAGGTTGTCTCAGCACAAGTGAAACCAATTAGCCTTCAAGGAAAAAGGCTCGGCTGATGTTGCATTTCTACACTTTGAAAACTTAAACTCCTTTTGAAAACAAATTATTGTTCCCACATCAGCACAGGAAATAAAGAATGCGGGAACTCTTTCAGCAACGAGAGGAGCTGAGCACCACACCTCGTTGGCTTCAATGGGAGCATCTGTCAGGATCAGGCTCTTATTTTTCTGTGTGTCAATTTCAAGCTTAAGTCCCTATCCCATATACTGTGTAGCCTGGAACAGCTTGCATGATAAGGGCTTTAGGTAGTTAGGTACAGCACAGATGAAGAAAGATGCTTTTGCCAGTCATGGAAGTGCAAACTGAAGAGCTAAAACGAGAAGACATCCCCTGCCACTCCTTACATCCCTGAAGAGGTTCCCTGGTATGTTTTGCAGGGAGACTCAATTCAAGGTTCATTGTTTCTGCCAGTTTCCTGTTTGCTTTTTTCTATTTCCACCATAACTAACAAACACTAACACTAACACACACACACACACTTTAAAGCAGAGAGATGGAACCTAACAGAAGAGGGTACAACAGCAGTTTCCAGTCATTAACAGCTGGGATGGAGGGATACACAGAAATGGAAACAAAGCCCCTGGGGGGCAGGGGGAGGGACAGGAATGTGGAAGTATAAGAGGAAACAATAATCATCATGTGTTTGCTCTTACCTGGAGCTACGTTGCTGACATAGGGGAAAACATCCAGTAGGGTTCTTTGGATAATCTGGACTCCAAAGACATCATTATCCCAGGGGCTGATAGGGAGTGGGTCAAAGGCTTCCTGGAGATGTATCTTTACTCTGTCATCAGCAATAGTGTTTTTGACTATCTCTAGCACCTATGAACACACCCAGAGGAACAAATAAGCAAAGGGAATGAGAGTTTTCCTTGTGGATGTCTGTGCAGGTGCCAGTTTCAAGGCTTCAACATGTAGTGGCCTCATGGTGGAAGTCTGTTTTCCTCTTACACAATGCGCTCCTGGCATTAAAGGTCGAAGTACTTCCAAGGCAATCACTTATGGGTCAGTGCCTCAAAAGGCCTTCCTTAACCCCTTCAGTACAAAAGGACACCACTGTGTAGCTGGATCAGTCAAGTGAATGGAATACAAAAAAAGCTTTCAGCATGATTGTTCAGAGAGAGGGGTTTGATATTATTCACAGATAATGGGCTATGTCAGACCTACTCAAGTGTGAGAGATCAGGTCACCGTCTAGTGGCTGCAACTGACAGAAGATAAGCCTTAATACTATTACATAAGCATGTATGGTCCATGGCAAGATTCCCAAACCATGGATCACCACTGGTAGTATGTGAGCTCGATGTTTCATCAATTCACTTCACAAATTTTTTAAGGCGGGGGTATGTGAACCAGTGAAGTGTGGGAGCCACTTGTCTATGGGTTATTCTGAAGAAGAATGACCCCCAAAGGCTGCTTAACCTAGCTGCAAGTCTATATTTCATAGAGGGTGTCCCTCAGAATCCGGGCTGTCTCCTGTTCTCTCCATATTTAGAAGGTAGTGTTTAGAATCCAAAGTGAGTCTTCAAAAAGAGTCCTGTAAAACAAGCCACTGAGGGTCTCTCTCATTTATACTGCATTAATCACTGTGATATCTGGCACATATAACAAACATTAAAGCAACCAACAGGCCCAAAGGGACAATCTCCCCTAGTTACAGGCCCAAATAAAGAAAAAGACACAGTGGACACGTGCATCTTATGCTATCTGCTCAAAGGGAAAAAAACCTTGGATAAATTTGGCTCTGGTAGACTGCAAGTTGCAGAACACTCCCTTCCCCTAGACTCTAAACTTGGGGACAGCCAATGAGAGCTTTCTGATGGAAAAGACCTGCTGCAACGGGGGATAAGGTATTCTCAGCTGGCCAGATGCCATTACACTCAGAGATTTTCAGAAGACAACCAATAGCTTGACTTGCACCTGGAAACATAAAGGAAGCCAGCACAGATATTACATGCTCACATCTGTCATCTGCAAAATGCAGGCAGGCAATTTTGCACTATATGAAACTGCTGAGGGGTCATCTATGGGAACCCTAGGTAGAGTGTATTACAACTGCGCAGTCTGGAGATGGCAGAGGCAAGATCTACAATACAGAGGAAAGCTTGCAATCTCCAGACCAGTCAACAACTGTCTATTTCAAAGGTACAGGAAAGTTAAGTAAATGACATGTCAGGGACAAATGTCATGATGAAAAAAAATAGGTGAACAAATGTAACATGCAGACATTACCTCTTCAACCTTTTGTGATGGGTGGATCCGAAAATTCACAGTTGCTTTTGCGGAAGGTGGGATGACATTGGACTAGGGGAAAAAAGAGGCTCAAACAATACAGAGAAAGCCATAAGTAGAGTCAAAGGCCAATCACAGAACTGCCACTGTAATACTACATCATCCTGATATGCACTGCTATCAAAAAGTTTTAACTACTGCTCATGCAGTTCCAGGGCTCAGGATATAAGGCCCCAGCCAGCTCCCATTGAAATAAATGCCCAAACCTTCCACCATTTGATCTCTGTAAACATTAGTCATTTACAACACAGGTAGTTACATAAGGATTAAGCACTTTTCATTTAGAATTTTTTCTCTATGTGAGGAAGGGTTTGGCTTTTTTTTTTTTTTTTAAATAATAACTTCATTTTATCTGATGTCACTCTTCCAAAAAATCCTCCTTTATAGCTGAGTCCATTTCCCCAAAGGACACCAGGCATGACCCATGTACGTCACTTAATAGCATAAGTACAGATATGGAATTCCTGTTTTCTACAAAATATATTTTATACTTTGTTAAGTATGCAAGTTACACAGTCTTTGAACACACACAGTAAAAAAGCAAACAACATGTTATTTCTCTTCTCACCACTCAGTGTCACTGTTTACCTATTACATCTTGTTTTCTAGACAAGTGATCCTTTTCAGTAAAGATTTCCTTTGAGGAATGCACAAAGTAGGCCCAAACTATTAATTGCTCTCATAGACTCATAGACTTAAGGTCAGAAGGGACCATTATGGTCATCTAGTCTGACCTCCTGCATAACGCAGGCCACAGAATCTCACCCACCCACTCCTGTAACAAACCCCTAACCTATGTCTGAGTTATTGAAGTCCTCTAATCGTGGTTTAAAGACCTCAAGGTGCAGAGAATCCTCCAGCAAGTGACCCGTGCCCCATGCTGCAGAGGAAGGCGAAAAACCTCCAGGGCCTCTGCCAATCTTCCCTGGAGGAAAATTCCTTCCCGACCCCAAATATGGCAATCAGTTAAACCCTGAGCATGTGGGCAAGACTCACCAGCCAGCACCCAGGAAAGAATTCTCTGTAGCAACTCAGATCCCACTCCATCTAACATCCCATCACTGACCATTGGGCCTATTTACCTGCTAATAATCAAAGATCAATTAATTGCCAGAATTAGGCTATCCCATCATACCATCCCCTCCATAAACTTATCAAGCTTAGTCTTGAAGCCAGATATGTCTTTTGCCCCCACTACTCCACTTGGAAGGCTGTTCCAGAACTTCACTCCTCTAATGGTTAGAAACCTTCATCTAATTTCAAGTCTAAACTTCCTAGTGTCCAGTTTATATCCATTTGTTCTTGTGTACACATTGGTACTAAGCTTAAATAATTCCTCTCCCTCCCTGATATTTATCCCTCTGATATATTTATAAAGAGCAATCATATCTCCCCTCAGCCTTCTTTTGGTAGGCTGAACAAGCCAAGCTCTTTCAGTCTCCTTTCATAAGACAGGTTTTCCATTCCTCGGATCATTCTAGTAGCCCGTCTCTGTACCTGTTCCAGTTTGAATTCATCCTTCTTAAACATTGGAAACCAGAACTGCACACAGTATTCCAGATGAGGTCTCACCAGTGCCTTGTATAATGGTACTAACACCTCCTTATCTTTACTGGAAATACCTCGCCTAATGCATCCTAAAACCGTATTAGCTTTTTTAACGGCCATATCACATTGGCAGCTCATAGTCATCCTGTGATCAACCAATACTCCAAGGTCCTTCTCCTCCTCTGTTACTTCCAACTGAAGTGTCCCCAATTTATAACCAAAATTCTTGTTATTAATCCCCAAATGCATGACCTTGCACTTTTCACTATTAAATTTCATCCTATTACTATTACTCCAGTTTACAAGGTCATCCAGATCTTCCTGTATGATATCCCGGTCCTTCTCTGTGTTAGCAATACCTCCCAGCTTTGTGTCATCCGCAAACTTTATTAGCACATTCCCACTTTTTGTGCCAAGGTCAGTAATAAAAAGATTAAATAAGACTGGTCCCAAAACCGATCCCTGAGGAACTCCACTAGTAACCTCCTTCCAACCTGACAGTTCACCTTTCAGTATGACCCGTTGTAGTCTCCCCTTTAACCAGTTCCTTATCCACCTTTCAATTTTCTCATTGGTGTTCCAGAGCTGCAATTCTCAACCGTGCAGTTTATCAGGTTAAGACCTTGACTGTACCAGCCAGAACCTGCTGCCTCTCACTCTGCTGTGCTTGCTGTAACCCATTGTGGAGTTTAGGGATATCAGTCTTGTGATCATGGGACAAAGATCCCAGCTATAGTAGGAAGTTGTCCTGTTGCTGACAATGGGTGGTCCAAAGTCTCAATCACGCTCTGTGTAAAAGGGTTGAAAATGTTTTTTATCCTGTCTACATTAGCACTTAAACCATTTTCAGCACCAGTTTAGAAAGAACTGGATAACAAATATTGTCATCAGTGAAACCATTTTCTATTGTAAACCCTAAGGTGTGAACTGGGCTATACTTTCAGATGGAGTGAGGTTGGCAAAGCATGAAGGCCCAGTATAGAGGCTGAGTTTAAAATTAAGTGTAGGAGGAGACTAGAAAACCAACCATTCATAGTGGTAAATCTAGTAGTATGTGGGAACCACCATTCTAAATAATACAAGCGTTCTCCTCACGCTACATGGAGGAAAAATCAAATGCACACATGAAGCTACCTTGATTCCTGCATTAAACATGGTGATTGCTGTGGTGGTCCGAATCAAGGCATTAGTGGAGGGCTTCTGCTCGAAAATTCTGCATGAAAATAAGTTTTTAAAAGGAGTTTTGTATTTATAAAAGATATAAATGACAAAAGTGAGAATTAAATTGATTAGACCAACCTATGCATTAGCAGAGCAGCTACAGTATGTTTCAATTATTAATTAAAGCAAGGTAAATGCTTTATAGTCTGATAAACTGAGAAATAGGATGGCTGATTTCCAGGAAAGATCAGGCTTATTGGCAAGAAAGCTAGAGGACTAAAGTTTCTAAATGGACATTGGTTCCTATATTTCATGGGGGCAGAGGCTGGGAGTGTGAAGAGGGGATGTGTTCCCTTTACCTGCTGACGATGGGCGAGAACAGCCACAGGTTGGTCATGACGAGATTGAGAGGAAAACGGAACTAAGTGGTAAGAGAAAACAAAGATACACCAATTATCAAAATTCCAGCTTTGGAGACTAAAGTGATGTCACGACTCAGTGCAGAACACAGGGCTAAGGGATCCGTCTATGTACAGTATGAGAGGGATGCTGCAGAGGGAGAACTATTGCACTTAAGCTTTGAATTCTCCTTTCTGAGTTAAAAGATTTTAACAGAGATTAGGAAACCCCCCTAGGTAATTTACGTCTGGGGCTACTTTTAATTTATTAATATCAATGATGTGAAACTTGAGAATGAAGCTACAGTTGAATACTTACCTCTGAAGCCAAGTGCTCAAGAATCATGATTTCTGGTCCATGGCCAAACAGATTGGGCATGGGATTCTGCTCCAACCTACAACAAGCAAATGAGCATTTGAAAAAAAAAACCCTCATTCTACATTATTGCAGAAAACAGGTTGCATTTTGATTCATAGATTTGACCAAGAGCTTGAAATGTAGCCATAGCTCTCTTAGTTCACAAATCAAGGAGAACAACTTCACCATGGATTTCAGAGCATTCCTGTCTCATCCAAAGATATTATTTTGGGGAGGATGAAGAGATAGCCAAGGCTGGCTCCCAATGGGAAGGAAGGGACAGTAAGGGAGATGTGGAAATCTATAAAAATGGTAGGCCAAAACGATAGCAAGTCTCTCTTTATTTCAGGCACTTCTATAAAACAACACCCTTGCCCCCATCAATCTATTCTTTATCCATTGGGATAGGGAGGCTGAGAAGCAGGAGCACTACCTTGTACCACAGCCTACAGGATATAACATTTTGATACCACATCATGTTTATTTGCCTGCATAGATATCACCTGTAGGCAGCAGATACAGTCACCAAAGATTCTTGGAGAGAAATTCTGGCAACAGACAAAAGGACTGAACAAAAATAGATTCATGTCACCTTTGCGGATATCCAAATTCTAGGGCTACTGAGTGACATTTAGGTCCCTGGTGTAAGTCTGAATAGCCCCGATGATGATCTAATTTATGCCTGGCTTTTTAGGGTCCCTAGGGACCATTCCAGGAAGTGTGAATAGCTGGAGTGCAGAGGTGCTCCAGCCATGCCCTCTTCCCCTGACCACAACCCCTCTGCCAAGGGTTGTATATCTGCACACTTATATGAGCCATAAGCTTCAGTTTTAAACATACACAGAGAGGTACAATATATAGCGCTGAGGTCAAGTCTGTTTAAGGAGATTTTGCATGACAAGCTTAGGTCTGTTACACAGCCAGGTAAACTCTCACCTGGACAATGCCGCTGCAAGAATACCGATACTCGTCTCCTTAGGAGGGGCAGAGGAATGACCTTGCTCTTTTTCCACACTGAAGTTCGCTGTAATTGAACCCTTCTCTGTGATAGCTATTCTGATGAACAAGAAATAACTTCATCAAGCCAATTCCAAATATTACATAACCGGAGTTCTTCAGCCTCTACAGACTGTAGACAGAGGGGGCTGATATGCTTATTTTTTAAAACCAAATAAAAATACTCTAACAGCAGCACAACAACAACAAAAAGCATTTAAAGCCACACCTGAGTGGTAGGAGCATTGAGGTCTTGGCTTTTTCTCCAGATTTCACATCACACAACTAACACACTTGCTCTGGCACAGCTGCAGTACCCTGCTTGTGACAGCACTGTTCAGAGACTGAAAGTAAGTGCACTCGGAAGGCTCTTTGCTTACATTTTGCACCACGGCTGCAGTATTGTTGACAGACCAAGTGTCTTAAAAACAAATGTCATTTAAGTATAAGAGCATTTCATGGTAATTAAAATGAATTAATGATTACAAACACCTCTGTGGAGGTTGACAATAGGAAATACTTATCCTATGCAGTGTTTTTAAAAGCTTAAATGATAGCATTTTAATTCTTGTTTGATGTCAAGGGCCAACTGCTGTCTTATTAAAGCTAAACTGCATTCATATTTCAATATATAGGTATCATATTTTCCACTGGGAGACTGGCCCATGCACTTGTCCATTTTATATGCTCCCACAGCCAACCCGAAGATTATGGGGGTCTCTTTTTCACTACCGTTCTGCATGAAAACCAGAATGCTCCCCACAAAGACTAAATTGCAGCTTTGGAGAAGGAAATGGATTGTAAAACTGAAACACCTATACGCAGTCAGATCTGACCCTTCTACCAACAGTGTCTGATAGTGACCATGTTTATCACATTTGTTTTGTCACCAAGTTCTTTATATCACAATTCCAAATCCCATTAGCGCCTGGTTGTCTTTTCCCTGCTTTTTAGAACAACAAATAAATGAGACTGACTCATCACAGGGCTTCCTAAATTAACCACCAGGTCTTCAGAGGATTGTCTACCACAGAGGGAAAGGGACAGAATTCATAACTCAACAGATACCCCATTTCCTCATTCTTTCCTACTCAAGATAAAGGGTCACCTTTGCATTTCCTCAGAAAAGGTATGAATCAAGCTTACAAGCTGCATGCCAAAGACAAACTTGTTACATAAACACTTCACAGGTAAATCAGGGTTGCTATCTAAGCTTTCCAAAGAGAAATAGCATTGACTGCATGCCCCATTCTGCCATGTGCACAACCAGCAAATGGCAGTCAGGAGGCTGACACACTGATTGCCACAATGGTGAACCAGCCTCAGGTTCTGCTGTCAAAACCTCAACTACACATCAAAGTTACTAAATTTTTATCTAAAGAAAAAAAAAACAACCACAAAATCCCTGGGCAGCTATAAATGACAGCCTAGAAGACAGCTATGTATAAATATGGGCATCTCCATCCTTAGCGCTGTGACCCAGCTGCAACCCAGCCAAACTCACCGACTCAAGTAAACAAAGAGGTAGAACAGGAGTGTGATACAGTGATTGGTGGGATGAAAACCTAAGGGTGGGTTTCCCAGCCAAGTGCTCTATGCATTAGCTAAGGAGGCCCAATCTTTGCAACACCGAGGGCTGCAATGAAAATCTGACAGGAGCTTAAGAGCCACACACAAATGTATGTAAGTATGTAAATATACTTAATTATTAAATATGCACACAACCCGAACATTTGCTTGTATTTATATTTTCACTGAGATGAACAGAAACTGCAATCAAGTCACCAGCAATAAAACCCTGTAGTTCATCGGCTGTGTCTTCACCAAGGAAGAAAAGAGCAGCTGCAGGCCACATTTTAAGATGCCATAGAGGGCCTTTATGTTGTATTATGGACACCGCTGCATTAGTCCAAACTAGCAGACTCTCTTATACTTACCCATAAAGCCAGGGATCAGGCTCATTGTGTTAAATTCTCTTCTTTCCTTACTTACACTGCTACTGGATTCTTTATTCCCACCAAGAACCCATCTAAGATAACGCTTCCCTCATCTAGCAGGAAAGAAAGCTTCACTCCTCTAGTTTTCAGCAGAGCTGCAATCTTCATTGCTCCCTTATGACCAGATACCTACGAGAGTCCAAATCAGAGGAATTGCCATGCTGAATCGCACAAGCAGTCCATCTAGTACAGTATCCTGACTCTGACAGTGACCAGTGCTACATGAGAAAGGTGCAAGAAACCCCAGAGTGAGCAATTATGAAATAACCTGTCCATGGGATGAAGTTTCTTTCTAACCCCTGTCAATTAGTGGTTGCTTATGTTCTGAAGCAAGAGAGTTTACATCCAGTGTAATATAATTGAAGATGTTCTCATTATTCATGAGAAGCCTCAATGCTACCCCACAGCAATGAGCTCTACAGCTTAATTAGGCATTGTTTAAAAAGGTATTTAATTTGATCGTTTCTTATCTTTCAATTTCACTAAATGCCCTTCTTGTCTTTATGAGAATGGGCAATTCTGCTACCCTATCATTCTCTATTTCTAGCCCTATGTCATTAATGAAGACTCTGTTAGATAATACTGTTCACCTGGAACAATCAAATGCATCTTAACCTGGATTTTCACATTTCACTCATACACTGTACTTTTTACGTCTGACAGCCATAGAAAAGCCATACCAAAGAACAGTACGGATTTACCCTTTTCCTCTCTCTCCACTGAGCAAAACCCTGATGCCCAGGTCACTGAGAGCTGAACTGTCAATATATACCTATGACTGCAATGCTCTAAAGAGTGATTTGTCAATGCAACAGTGATCATCAGGGGGTTTCACGGTAAATAATCCTTAGAAAGTTGATTTAGTCAAGTACAAGGACAATGCAGGCAACTGGCTATCCAAGAATCAAGCTGCTCTTATAGGAGGAAACGAGAGCGAGACAGACTGAGAGAAATACCTCTTCATCATGTCCAATGCCAATATAGAAAGACCTGCGAGGTCTGTAGTGTCTTCTCAGCAGGAATTCTAGAGCTTGCAGAATACCCTGTGGAACAGAGGCAGCATGTTAGTCACTGTGTCCTTTTGCTCTCTGAGGTTGCAAAGAAGAGCTACTTCATATGGCAAAGAACATGAAGATGTAAAGGAAATCCAGTACTTTCACAGTCCTCAAGCAGGCTTCATTCTTTTAACTGTTTCAGGGTTTATTTTCACTCCACCTAGTTGATGATAATCATATTCTTTTGCAAACACAATCCAAGAGACTTAAGAATCCTCAAGACTCAGTGTGTCACATAATATCAGAATAAATATATAAAATAGTATAGGCTTGATCCTACTCCTACTGGAGGCCAAGGCAAACTCCAACTGACTTCAAAGGGAGCATGATCGGGGTCTCTATGCCTGAAAAAACCCCACTTAATTGAGCCTTTTTATTGCATCTAGACTGCATATGGTATGGCTCTCGCTAGTTGTAGCAAACCCATTACTTTAATGAGGATTAACTTTTTATACAAAAACATTACTAAGGAAGAACAAAGAAAAATAAGAACAGTGGGGATGAATTTTGTAATCTGTTAACACTTGTGTTTTTCCAGTCTCATCTATTTTTTTTCTTCCTAAACTGTGGTCATTGTCTGATCAGCAGTGGTTAGTTTGTATTTCTGCTGTCTTGCCACATTCATTTTGCCTCATACATTGCAATGGTTAATTTTGATTTAGTTGTTTATGGGATTATTACTGCCATTCTCAATAGCTAACTAGTTCCAAAACAGAAGTTCTCAAATCACAAAACTATGGGACTGTTAATTATTTACCCATCAGACCCTGAACAAAAACATTCCTTAGAGTTTTTCATCGCTCTGAAATGAGGTGACGGAGAAGACATACTATAGCAGAATTTTTGTTGTCCACTGTTCCTCGTCCATAGATGAAACCGTCAAGTTCCTTAGCCGAGAAAGGAGGGACATGCCACCCCTCTTGGGAAGCTGGGACTACATCCATGTGAGCAAGCAGCATGTAGGGCATGAGCTGGGGGTCAGAACCCTGGACAGTGAAGAGATGGCTGTATCCCCCAATGATCTCATGTTGAATGAACTTGGTAGAAAATACAGCAGGAAAAACTGTTTAAAAATAAATTCAAAAGAAGAGAGAAATATACAAAGGAGAAAAATCAGCAAGATCTTTTCTATTCCACCACGAAAATTATTGGGAATATGACACAAACCTGTTAGCGGAATTTTGCCACGGACTTTAATGGAAGCAGGGTCTATAGTGAATTTTAACACGCATGGCAATAAGACTACAAAGCTTGATACGTTGCAGGCAGCAAATGTGCAAGCTTCCCTCAAACAGCTTTACCAAACTGTCCCAATCTGCAGTGGAAACCCTCACTAGAGCCTTGTCTCCCTTGGCAAAAACAGGGCCTGTAATTCACCACCACTGCAGCTGTATTGGACGATGGAACCTACAGACAGGGCTCAGACAGGTTTAGGCTTTTTTAATCACAAGATTGTCTAACTGTCTTCAGAGCAGGGTCATGACATGGAAGTAAAAAAACACCTATGCCCTGTCTATGCTCAGTTTCTACCATCAGTGGAAATACACCACAGTTGAACTGCAGGTCCCATTTTGGCCCTTATGGTAATCCAGTCCCCTTTTGAGAAAAATCAAGATAAAAAGTGCTACACCAAATACAGTACTATTCCATTATATTCAGAATCTAAACCTTCTTCTCAACTTGTTGCCAACCTCCTGCCCTTTTATTAAAAATATGTAGGAATGTAAATTCTGTACCTTTTTTAATATAATTCCCAAATTCTGCCAATGCTGTTGTATTTTGGTCCTCTGGAGAGAAGGAGACTGTTTGGATTTTGATGGCACCTTAAATGAAAATATGAAGTAGAGGATTTTTGGCAATGATGACAATCAGTCTGACAGTCCTTTTAACTGTAATTTGAATAGGTAGGAAAACTAAGATCCTGAGTATTTTGTAGACTTTACAGATCCCAAGACAGAAGGGTAGAGGTAGTATTATCCTCAAAGAACTGACCACATTTTAACCTCATTAAGTACATTCTGGCTACCCTATTAATGCCTGTGCAGTTTCATATAGAATGTTCTTCTTTATTACTTGTTCTAAATTGTTGTGTCTTGTTGCTGTGCATTGTTAAAAATGCTACTGCTTTCCACTCTGGAAGCAGCTGCATTTCACTGGATTGTGAAGATTGATTCCTTGTCAACATAACTATATTACTAGATGGGAATTGAAATATAATTGCACCATCTTTTTCAATAAGCTTCCTAATGAAAAACATTACTTTGGGCTCAAGCCTGAGTACACTCCACTCTCACTAAATGCTTAGCACCTCACAGGATCTTGCTGAGTGGAAAATGTGAGTTGCCTCATCAGATTTATATGGGAACAGTGGTGTTAACTGAATCATCCTTTACCTCAGACACTGCTGCTCCATGATGGCTCATTATGCCCCACTATGGGCCTGCTCCTGCTCCCATCTACTTCATCAAAGGTCTCTCTAAAGAGGATTTTTTTGGTTTCTAATTAAAAAAAACATTTCCACCTGCTAGGTAATAATTCCATCAACTAAATACAGAAGAGCTTTTCCTCTATTTTAATAGTTGTAACTATTGTTTGATGCCTGTGTCTGGTTTTCTACTAGCTGCCAATCCTAATGTAATCCATATACCCCAGAAGCTTCCTGCAAAGTCTTTGTGTCTGAAAGCACAAATACACTAGCTGTATGACAGGATGTCTGCAAGGCAGGGGTACAAGATTTGAGCGAGAAAGGAAGAGGGGGCACTAATTTATTTAGTGTGGCAAAGGGACATCTGAAGATGTACAATTGCAGAATGCAGACAAACTGTGTTTTGTATGTAAGAGGGATGAGGTATTGGAGAAGACTGTCAGTGGGAGGAAACAAAGGCTGCAGGTATGTGAAATTCTGGTTCCAGTTAAGACAAGAATATCTGCTGTGGGAAAGCATAATAATTCATTTATTGCCTGGTTTCATCTTTGCAGTACAGTCATTTGGCAGATTCTAAAACATTTATACAGCTTTCTGGACAAGTTTTTCCCTGCCATCCACTGCAAATATGGTACAGCCTCATGGATTCACCTACTTCTTATCATCCCTCTTCTATAGACTTAATATTATGTTTATGAACAAGGGATGAGGAATGGGCCAACCAACAACAACAATAGCACTTTGCATTTACAGATCATCTTTCATCGAAAGTGCTTTATAAACTAAAACAGCTATACCACTCTGAGACATCCAGGCCCCTGGTTGTGGAATCCCTCAATATCCTCTCTTCCTTTTTCATTAATATCTACATTGGACCACTCAGCAAGATTGTCAGAGTCAGGTGTTACCGATACACAGATGAGACTCAGGTGTATGTTTCCTCCACTATCTCCAAGACACATCTCCAGGTTTTGCTTAGGATATCTAGTGGGGTCAAAGTATATGGCTGCAAATGTAAATATACCAGGTATTTTGAGACAGGCATTGCATCATGCAGTGCTAAAGAATCTTAACTGATAACAAGCAATGACTTATACAGAGGAGCTATTAAAACAATATTATTCCCTTCTTTCATTTGTCAGCAGAAAAAATAAATCATCTTTTTTTTTTTAAAAAGAAATGATTTTCAATCTTTTTCTTCTGCAGTTTTTCTTTCTTCCCTATCACCCATAGCATGTACTTTCTGCAGTGTCATGGAAGCAGGGCAGGGAGGGATGTAATATACAAGTGAAGTGCCTTATGGGGATAAAGGGAGGTTGTCAGTTTCAGGGTGGTGTCAGCTGC
This sequence comes from Emys orbicularis, assembly GCF_028017835.1. Classification (NCBI taxonomy): domain Eukaryota; kingdom Metazoa; phylum Chordata; order Testudines; family Emydidae; genus Emys; species Emys orbicularis. The sequence continues at coordinate 143,582,844 of NC_088686.1, forward strand.
CTCAGTTGCTGGAGGGCAGTCAGTGGAGGGGTGTCAGAGCTTGAGGATGGGTTAGCTGTTTCCTTGGGCATGTGCCAGTGTCTGAGAAGAGGTGCTGGGAGGGGAGCAGACCAATGTCTAAGCAAGCAATAAGGGGCTGAATAGATGCTTAAAAGTAAAGTGACACAATGGGAAGAAGACACTGGGGGGGGGGGGAATAGTGTCAGTTGAGGGAGCACTAATGCTCAAGCGGTTTCTGTCTGTGCCTGAGGGTGCATGGTACACATGGGAGAGAAGTGCCCACTGAGGAAATTCTGCCAGGAACACCAGACTAGAGAGGTCAGTGCCCTGGGGGTTTCGGTAAATGGATGGCGTTAGTAGCTGATGAGGAGGCGTCAGTACTTAAGGGATTTCTGGGGGCTCAGTGTCTTCAGGGCAGGCTCAGGCCCTGGAGAATTCAGCTGGAGGATGAGTCCTGAGTGGAGGGGGATTTCAGAGCATTCAATCTCAAGAGGGCCCTGGGATGTTGTCTTAGCCCCAGAGGAAATGGGGGGAGGCAGCCTAGTAGAAGTTGCTTGGGGGAGAGTCATGATGGAGTTTTGGTGGCCAAAGGTGGGGCAGTTAGGGAATGTAACTTTAGGGATCCAAGGGGGTGCACTCCTCAGCAGAGATGGCGTGCTGGTCAGGGGGGGAGACTTAGCCACGAAGGGGCAGGGGCTGAAAAAGGTCCGTCATCAGGGCGGATCAATCAGGGATGGGGGGAGTGAGGGTATTTGGGATGGGATGACAGTGTCCAGGATTTGTCGAGGGGTGGAGTTGGTTCTGCTGGTGGGAGCCTGCCGGGAATGGGGGTTTGGCCCCAGGGGGTTAGCCTGGTTGATGTGTGTGTCTGTGGGGAGGGGGGGTCTGTGGAAAGATTTAGTCTGGCAGCATGAGTTCTCGGGAGCAGTGTTAGTCTGGGGAATCCCTGGTGGGGCTAATCTGGGGGTGAGGGGTTGTTTGGTGGGAGAATTAGTCTGGGGGTGGGGATCCCCGGGGGGTTTAGTCAGGGGCAGTTCCCCTGGAGATCAGAAGGACAGTCTGAGGGGACTGGGGAGTCCCGGGGGGTTGGCTGGGGGTCCCCCCGGGGTGGAAGTTAGCCGTGGGCCAGGGAGCCCCAGGGGCGGGGGCTGGCCTGGGGGGTACATGGGGGCCGGGGGGCTCCCCCGGGGATGGGGCTCTGAGGGGTCCCGGCCCCTTCACCTCTCAGCGCCTCCTTCAGCTCCTGTCTGTCGCGGGCGCTGAGCTCGAAGCCCAGCGCGACTCGCCGCCACCAGAGCCGCGGGCCCGGCGGGGAGCGGAGGACGTAGGCCCGCACCAGCAGCAGGGCCAGCGCCACCCCGCAGAGCCCCAGGCAGACGGCACAGGCCTCCCCACGCAGCATGCCCCTCCGCTTCGCCATGCCGCTCCGCTGGCCTCGCGCGCCGCCCGCTAATCACCAACCGCCAACACAGAGACACTGGCCAATAGGCGGCTTCGTTCGGCCTTCGCGGCAAAGCCTGCCGGGAGTTGGAGTTCCCTGGCCCTGACAGCTGTTTCCGGAAGCTTGACAGCTCACGTGCCGTGCCCAGAGCAGGGGGCTGGAGCCAGGGCTCTTGGGGCCTGTTCCCAGCCCCGGGCAGAGTGTGGGGCCCACCCCAGGGGCTGGGGTCTGTTGCTGCTGACTCCCTTTGTGACCTTAGGCAAATCACTTCACCTGAGTATCCCCATGTGTAAAATGGTAATCGTACCTACTGGCTAGGGATGTTTTGAAGCTTAATTAATCACACAGTTTAACACACAACGGGATCTGCAAGTGAACACCACCATAGAAAGCAACAGAGGGTCCTGTGGCACCTTTAAGACTAACAGAAGTATTGGGAGCATAAGCTTTCGTGGGTAAGAACCTCACTTCTTCAGATGCAAGAACCTCACTTCTTCAGATGTCTTGCATCTGAAGAAGTGAGGTTCTTACCCACGAAAGCTTATGCTCCCAATACTTCTGTTAGTCTTTAAGGTGCCACAAGACCCTCTGTTGCTTTTTACAGATTCAGACTAACAGGGCTACCCCTCTGATACTTGACACCACCATAGAAGTGTATAATTCTGTATGCCTAAGTCATGTTACATGTGTTGTGTTTGTTGCTGCCGTTAGCAGCAGGGGGGCAAGATCTGTTCTCTAACATAACTCAGTTCACGCTCATCTAAGTGCAATTTCAGTGTACCTCTTGTTGGGGCCAGCAGACTAGGAAATCCAGCTATGGCATTAACAATATTTCTAAAATGAGAGAACTCTTGAGAAAAAGGGGCACCCTTTACTGATAAATAACCATGTGATTTATATAGGAGAGTTGTGTAGCATGGATTCTATAAGAGTAATTAATTCTGCAAAGGCGTAGAAGCATACAGAAACTCTAGGATAGCACGGGTAAAATAAATTAACTATAGGCATACTACCACCATACTACCAAGTAGAATTGGCATAAGGGTTCTGGGAAAGTGTACTCCCAAATCAGTAGATAAAGCATATGATCAGTCACATATTGTTTATTATCAAAAAAAGAAGAACCAAACCAATATTAAATTAAATAAATTACACAAACATTTTGAGCTGGTTATGCATCATGCAGGTATCAAATAAGGCTTCAAAGTAATTACATATTAATATCACTAGACTTTCAGAGACATAAAAGATCATTGGAAGTTTAGAATTTTCCACCCCAATGGACTCTCTTTCTGAGTTTCTCTAGTTCCCTGGTCAAGATACCCTGGAAATGAAGCTTTCTGAGCTGGCCACATAGAACCTTTGAAAGAGAAATGCAAGTCATGCTAACTTGTCATTCTGTTTTGTTCAGATTGGTGAATGTCGCCTTTGAAACGAACGTTCGGGGACCCATAGGCTTGTCAGGGTTCTACATCTAAAACATTTGTGCTACTCAGTAGCAAAATGGTGACAGGAGTTATGCTTTCAAAAATACCATCTGTCAGCTGCCGAGGGCTGCATTTGTCACCAGAATTGGCACTGGGCTACAGAAACCAAGTATCCCTCTACCCGAGACTTCAAGGTGACAGAGTATGTAATTATTGCCACTACTTTCATGGCATCATTTGTGACATCCCATCCATCATGCTGCTGGGAACTGCAAAGGAAACAATACATCCTTTGCACAGGGATCTGTCGCTCTGAGGTTTCCTGTATTTGAACTGATACTTTGGCTGCCAGGCCTGTGGGACTGTGAACTGAATCTTTAGCAGACACACTCTGATTCCTGAATTGCAATTAGGAATATCACTAATTCAAAGTGAGGTCACCACAGAGCTTTTCTTATAATGAAAAAGTCTCTTGTTCCATTGCACCAAGCTGTTTGTTTATTCAAAACAGCAAGAAGGAGGAATGTTCAGGCAGCAGAGAAGTAGACCAAGAGTAATTAATTATGGTGCATTAGCCTGAAGGATAATTTGAAAGAATTAATGTTCTGATCTTAGCTTGTAGGACATGACAGTCCCAGCAAAATTATGATTGTCTCACTAAGGTCAGAATGAGAAGTAACCTTTTTTTAGTGTGTTGTTCTTCTCCCATCGAAAGAAAACTGTACTTCTATTTGTTTAATAATTTTCTCCTGCACCATGTAATCAGAGACTGAGATAAAGCAGTGGTGACTTAATTAATGAGGTGCCACACAAAACCCAGGCAGCTCTGATGTTATAACATGGAATGTTTGCATAGCCTGGATGAGTCATGCAGCTCTATTTTCATTGCAAGTGGGGCATCATTTATCTGGGAGCCACAGTACAGCTGCATTTTCTTTCCCTGATAATGTTATCTCAAAGACCCTTTTATCAGGGTGGTTTAAGACTGTTTTATGAATTAAACAGATTTAAAACCATATAGTAAAACACAAAAGTGTTATTAACATCTTAGGTTATTAGAACAGAAATAACTTTTTAAAAGCAAATTTTCTTTGCATTTATTAAGGCCATTATTTTTGCATTCCCAAAAAACAGACTAGTCAGTTTCACATTTGCTTCTAAGCAGTTTCATTTTCTGGCCCTTATGCTTTATCCCAAGGCTGGAAACACCACAGGGGAAGGTTTAAAATCCAGACAAAAAACTTTTCATCAGAACTTTAAAAATATCAGACAAAATTCTGCTAATCTTAATTTTTGGAGAATTGTTTTTCACAAAACCTGAATTTGAGGCCTAAATGTATTAATAAGTGTCCCTTTAATCCTCAACATACTGTATTTTTCAGCATTTACATATACTTTAAATGCATTTCCTCTAGTCATAGGCTTCAGAGAATCAATATGGGGATGAAAGGAAGGAACTATAACAGAAAACTAAAATAGCAATAGTTATTAGCATCACTCACACTTTTATATATAAAAGTATTAGGATTTAAAAAAAAATTAAAAAGATCTCATCTGTCTATGGGTTATCAAGTCAGGCTTGTTTGCCCGAGAGGTAGATTGTCCTGGTAGCATCAGTTTGTGGTGATTTTTATTAAAATTCATATAGCGCATGAGGGACCAGACACCATAGCAGACCCAGCAGACGAGCTTTCTCTTGTCACTTAGGTGATTACCTAAAATCTCTTCACCTTGAAGCTCCAAGTTTGGAGAGGTTAGTGCTGGGTATCACAAGAGCTGCTGACTCCTGGCATACTCAAAATATGCTCAAACTTTAATTATACTGCTCCTGAGTTATAGCATCATCAAAAACCATTGGATGTATGCACTGAGCTGTCCCTGAATTTGCTAGGGATGGGCAAACTGGTTAGGAAAACCCGCTCACCCTGAAACACTTACCTATTTCTAGAGCTGAATCTAAACTGAACTTTTTAGTAATGTCCAGATACTGAGAATAGGAAAAGGAAGCATCAAAATACCACAGGAATAGCTGCTCTCGTGATATTCCCAGACTAAAGGCCTGACCCAAATCCTGTTAAAGTAAAAGGCAAGATTCTCCTTGACTTCAATGGGCTTTGAATCAGGCCCTAATTCTGCTGGTGTTTTGAATAAACTTTATTTTAACTCAGGGCCGCCCAGGTGGGGGGCAAGTGGGGCAATTTGCCCCGGGCCCCGCAGGGGCCCCCACGAGAATATAGTATTCTATAGTATACTTTTTTTATGGAAGGGGCCCCCAAAATTGCTTTGCCCCAGGTCCCCTGAATCCTCTGGGCGGCCCTGTTTTAACTACCCAAACTATTGGGAAGGCCAGTGTGTGCATATAACACCCACTAGAGCTGGTAGGAGCTCTTGGTCATGTGAACGAAGGGTGCCTGATATCCAAAAATAGTCTGAGCATGTAATACAGAATGCAGCATTACTCCCATGCAGTGGTACCAAGGATTTTAGGGTAACAAAAATAGAGCACTGGCTCAGTAAATGGTACCTGTAATAGACAGGACAGCGCAGGAGGACCTGTAGGGTAATAGAGAATACAGAGGTGGTTTTGGGCGGCAACCCGAAGAAATTCACAGGCTTAAATTCAGTGTGCAGATTCCCAAAAAGTCAGTGCACATTTTAAAATATTATCACCATGCAAACCTGCGTCACTGCATCTTGAGAGGGTTATTTGTGGTTGTGAATTAAAGCCAGGAAAGGCTTGTAAATTTCCTTATATTTCACCTCATTGGAAAAAGGAAGGAAAATAAAGGTGATGCCTAGGTTATGCAATCCATATGACTGGGTATGTGAGTGGATTCTGGAGGAGAAGAGACAGAGATAGGGTTGACAACGATGACGAATATTAATAATCCTTCTGCCTGGAGGCACTTGCCATTAAATGAAGTTGCTGCTCTTCTACACCTAGATGAATGTTATTTCCTGAGTTCCTGCTTCTGTTGTGTTCTGCTACCTGCTCCAAGAGTCTGTTGCTCTGAATTCCACACACAGAGGGAAGGAGGAGAGAGGATGTCAGGAGGAGAGGTGTGACTGCCCCTTGCCTCGCAAACTCACTGCTACCCTGGGTTGGAAGCACAGAAAGGCTGCTCTGCGCACCACTCAGACAGGGGAAGCATCTTCATAAAGGAATATGTGAGAATAGTCAGTTCCGGAGGCTTTGCCGGCACTTTAACATTCCCCCAGGCACTCACAGCGCTGTCTGGGCCTCCGAACGGAACATGGTTCCAAACATCTCCTAAAGGGACAACAAGATGGGTTTGGTTAGAACGGTACCAGCGATTTACACATGTTGGTGTCCAACCACACAGCCACTACACTTGATCTCCACATCTCTACCCAGCATTACACCTTCTTCATTTCCTTTTGAGGGGTAAAGCTCAGGAAGGTTATTGGCATTGTGGCTGCCTGGTTTATAGGGTTTCCTTTGCATTGTTCCCTAATAGGCTGAAAGGGTCAATTTTCCAATGACTGTCTTTCTCGAGCTAGACTCTCAGCGGATAGAAACAGTGTAGCCCCCATAAAAGTCAATGGAGCTACGCTGATCTATACCAGCTGAGTGCTTGGACCAAGATCTAGTGATAGGCCTCATGCACCACACTCTCCAAACTTTGGAGGCCTTCAGGACCTGAACTTTGTGGCACAGGCCCATCTCTAATATGAACCCAGGAGTTCCTCTACTGGAATCAACCAACAGCCCCTCTAACCCGGTATCCTGTGACACTGGCCAGTGCCCGATGTTTCAGAGGAAGACATAAACCATCCACCACAGTGTGTAATACCATACCACGGAGGGTGAGGGTTTCTTCCGGTCCTCACCCCACCCCCCAAGCTTCTGCATTTAAGCATGAGGACTGATAGCCCACCAGCCTCCAGGCACATGACAGATAAAAGGCAGCAGAGACAGCAGCAAAAGATGAATGAGTCTCTCATGAGAGGAAGGACAGTCTTATTGTTAAGGCACTAGACCGGGAGTCAGGAGATGCAGGCTCAGTTCTTGCTGCTGCCACAGACTGACCTCCCTGTGTGACCTCGGGCCACTCACTTCCTCACTCTGTGCCTCAGCCTCCCATCTGCAAACTGCATAACACCTCCCGCTCTCACCCACCCTTGGTCCATCTCATCTATACTGGTTCTAAGCTCTACGGGGCAGGGGCTTATTATGTGTATGTACAGCTCCCAGCATAATGGGGCATCAGTCTTAGTTGGGGCAGCTGGGTGCTACCACAATACAAAGTGATTCCTGGTCCTATTACTCACCTCCTCCAAGTTCTTGAATTCTGCACTGCTTTCATCCACAGATTCGTCATAGATGGAGAGCTCTGTCTGACTTGGTCTCTGCATGGGAAGAAGTCAAAATTATTAGCAGGCACAGGACCAAAAGGGATAAAACTGTAGCTAACCCGTGAACAGCCTATGAAGTTGCCCTATATAGTTTGGAAGCACAAATTATTCTTCGACATGGGCCTGGACCAAAACATCAGACCCAAAACCAGTAAAGTGGATACAGAAAATGATTGGGCAAGTGCATAGGTGCTGATTTGCATTTACACTAGGGCTGAACTACACCACTCTGGCATTACATTTACCTTCACAGCCACTTTGTGGCCCCTTTTGGCTGTGAAAGTGATATAAAGAGGCAATGCAAATGAGAATCAGACCTATTGCCTTTTGGATCTTCTTTGTGAAAAAAGAAATATATATATATATATTTGTTCCAGTGTGAAACTACCTCTTTAAAGTACAGTAACTGGAATCTGAGGCCCAACTGAGTTAACAGGGACCCTGAAAGACACCCACCGCCCGTCCCAACATTTAGATTCAATAAACAAAACTAAAAAAGAGTCAGTTGTTTCCTTGTCCTAAATCTCAGTGGTAGCCAGGCGGTTTCACCTTCAGCAAATTTCTTAAAAAGCAAATAATTGCTGTGCAGCAGTGATAAGGTCTTTCCTAATATCAGCCCAAGGTTGGGGCTGCAGAAGTTTTATCAGGTGTAGCAATGCAAATAAGTGGGCTGGGAGCAGCCCCGGGCTGTGAACAGGTAGTTACAGTGTAGGCAAGGGAGAGGTCAGACCACAGTTCGCTTGTTCAGGGAATAGTGAACTGCAAGACTGGTGTTCAGAAGCGGTCACTTAAAGCTGTGTGCGTCACACTGTCTGTGTTGGTTCACATAGAAGCGTTCGTCACTGTGGTGTCTGATTGCCTCTCCTTCACCAGGAGAAGAACAAAACAAATGATTGCACAGCTCCGTGTCTATCTGTGATGCCCTCATCAGCACTGCAGATGCTATACTTAAAATTCCAGCTGCCCCGTGGTTCCCTGGGACATTGCCCCAAGCTGCTTGCCCCAAGCCCTCCCTGACCCTCGCACGAGGCTGTCGCTGCACAAGGCTATCATTGCTTGCTCAAGCCCTGCCTCCCCCCCTGCGCAAGGCTGGCATCGCCCCTTGCCCCCTCCCCCCCGCACATTCCTTCGCACCCCACTTTTTTGACAAAAGTGGGCCTTTGTCCTGTTTGCTCTTGCCAACTGATCAAGTCAGCAAGAGCAAATGGGACAAATTCCTCCTTTTGGAAAAAAAAGTCAGGACGACTGGGACAGGGCTTAAAAAAGGAACTGTCCTGGCCAAAACTGGATGTACGGTCACCCTATAAGACTCTCCAACCCCCACTCTCTTGAACATACTCCATCCTATTGGTTACTTTTCCTGCTACTCCCCTTGGGGTGTAAGGTGCACATATTGTGTGCACCCACTGAATGCCTCATTAGTGCACGGGCCATGAGTCAGTCGCGTACGTTGTTTTAGGAAGGTTTTGCCCTTGTGCTGGGAGCTAAAAAAGCACACCATTTTTGTGTTTTTCGGGAGACAGCATAAACTAGTGGATAATGCACTAGACTGGGATTCAGGACGCCTGAGTTCTCTTTCTGCCATGTTGCCGTGCCCATATCACTTCATCTCTCTGTGCCTTTGTTTCCCCTGCAACCCTGTGTCTGCCTGTCTATTTAGGTTGCTAGCTCTTTGGGGCAGGGACTGTCTCTTAGTATGTGTGTATCAGGGCCGGCTCCAGGCACCAGCAAACCAAGCATGTGCTTGGGGCAGCACATTTTCAGGGGTGGCATTCCAGCCATCCTTTTTTTTTTTTTTTTTTGCTTGGGGCGGCAAAAGCCTAGAGCCGGCTCTGGCAGTGCGTCCTGCACGGGGGGGGGGGGCACCCTGGGGCCGCTGCAGTTCGCATCGGGGAGCAGCGCCTGCACCTTAGGGCCGGGCGGGCTCTGAGGGCGGGACACTTGGGCTGGGGGCCGCCCCGCGGGGCACACGGAGCCGCCTGCAGGTGCCGCAGGGGGCCGCCCCCCAGTGCCGCAGCCGGGGCTGGGTGAAGTGGCCTGAGCCACCCAGGGACTATGGCAGGGTGGCCAGGAGCAGCAGCGGGGCCATAGAGGGGACCGGTGCCCAGAGTGCTGCCGTGTGGGGCCCGCGTCCCGCTCTCTGGGGCTCCGCTCCCTCTGGGGCTGCCCTGCCCCGGCTCCTCAGCCCTCTGCCGGGCGGTCCCCCGGCTCTGCCCTCCTGGGTCCCGGCTGGTCCTGGAGGCAGGAGCCCCGGCTGAAGGGAACCTGGGCTGAGGCGCGGCCCGGGAGCCCCGCTGTTTACCCCGACCCTGCCAGCACTGGACCAGCTGAAGGCGAGGGGGGAGTGGGCGGACTCAGCACTGGTGGGGGGGAGCCCAGGGCTGGGGCGGCAGTGGGTGCGGGTGGGGTGGGGGGGAGAGCCCAGGGTTGGGGCGGCAGGGGGTGGGGGAGGGTGGGGTGGGAGTGGGGGAGAGCCCAGCGCTGGGGCGGCAGGGGGTGCGGGTGGGGTAGGGGGAGAGCCCAGCACTGGGGCGGCAGGTGGGGTGCGGGGGGGAGCCCAGGGCTGGGGTGGGGGGCAGCCAAAATTTTTTTTGCTTGGGGTGGCAAAAAACCTAGAGCCGGCCCTGGTGTGTATACAGCACCTAGGTCTCTAACAGCTACTGCAATGTAAATAATATGTGGGTGATCAGAAAGGGGGTATGTGGTGATTGACAGTGAGAGGACAGTGAGAGGGTAATCATAATAATTCTTCTTCTTCCTTCCAGGCTGCCATAGAGTCCTACAGTGCCTCTGCTGCTCTTTAGAAATGCTGCCTCACCCACTCCCCCCCAACCCTCCGGTGGCGGTAGAAATACACTGGGAGAAGGGCCCAAAGGGAAGCAGGGTTTCCAAAGAGGAATGTCTCTCAGTAGCATATTTCCCCTGGCTGAGCTGCTGTTTGCGCACACGCATAGTGGCAAGTCTGGATGTTTTAACACGTTATCATGAGATAAACTCGGCAGCCTGGCCATTGTTTCCATTCGAGTTACTATGCAATAACCAGCTGGTATCTTACTAAATAACCTATGTCACCCCTGTATTTACAGCACGTGCCACATTGCTGCATGTCACTTTCCTTGCCCCTCCCACTGGTAGTCTCATCCAGTAGAGGGGGACGTGTTCTGCCTCTAGTTTCTATGGACTGATCTCTGCCCTTGTTTGCATCTATGGCTCCCCATTGGTAATCAAATTATGAGCAAAATCCTGCTCCCAGTTACACCTGTGCAATGCTTTTGACTTCAACAGGGTTGGACAGTGACCCCCATCTGGATGTTTGGTCTATACACTTGGGCCTCTGCCACTTGAGCTAATGCAGGGGTTCTCAAACTGGGGGTCGGGACCCCTCAGGGGGATGCGAAGTTATTACACGGGGGGTCGCGAGCTGTCAGCATCCACCCCAAACCCCATTTTGCCTCCAGCATTTATAATGGTGTTAAATATATTTAAGAATGTTTTTAATTTATAAGGTGGGTCGCACTCAGAGGCTTGCAATGTGAAAGGGGTCACCAGTACAAAAGTTTGAGAACTACTGAGCTAATGGAATAACAGTAGTAGGTTCTTATCCTCTCATGGGTAGTGCATGTGTGTAGCTGAGGGCAGAATGCAGCCCTGCGGTTCTGCAACCTGGTGGAAAGCCCAAGGCGTACCTCTTCTAAACCAGGAGGACGGAAGACTCCTTTGGCATTTGCCAGTGCAAACAGAACAGCATCGTGGATGGTCAAGAAGATGTGACTTGGGTCTAGGCCCCCTTCTTCGAAGACTCCGCCTGTGCTAATATCATGGTACACCTGAGCTGCAGAAGGGGAAAAGACGCTATGAGCAAAGAGAAAGAGACTGAAGGAGGAGCTGTTTGAAAGTAAATGGGGCTGATGGAAAGTTCCTGAACCTGTAGCAATCCCGGTGGGCAGACGCTTACCAGATCAGAAAGGAAATGGTTGGGAATTCTCCCGTACGCAGAGCAGAGTGCCTGCACAAAGCCTGTGCATTACTGGTGTCTCATTTAAAGCCAGAGGGCCCACTGCTGTTGATGCACTTGCAGGTGTGTAAATGAGGGCAGAATTTTGTCCTACGTTCTGTGCTATGGTTGGTTTCTGAGGTCGTGACTGAAATAAGATGGTTTGTTGGGCTGAGCAGGAGGAAGGTGATTGCACTGGCATCCCAGGGAGGGTTTTCAGTGGTTCACGGGGGCAGCAGTGGAGAAGGATCTGACTTGGACAGGCAGTTTTCCATGATTTGGGGATGGGGAGGATTCTGGCAGAATTTTTGTCCTGGGGTGAGGCAGGTCAATAGTGCAGGCAGGGTGGTTGGAAGAGAGAAAGGAAGGGTGAGGAGAGACAGATTTACTGCATATATATGTATTCTTATAGGTGCAAACTATGGTACTACAGCTATATCCAATCCCAGATAAGATGCTTACATTTATACACACCAAGCGCAGACTTTTTCCAGTCTACATTCCCCCTCCTTTCTTCCGTCCATCTGTTCTGATTTTCTCTGATATGTCAATTACACATTATTATGGAGAACAATGAAGCCCAGGAAAGTCTAAGGGTATGTCTACACCCAGCCGCTAGTTCGGCGGCTGGGAATCGAAGTTCTGGGTTCGACTTATCGCGTCTTGTCTGGACGCGATAAGTCGAACCAGGAAGTGATCGCCGTCGACTGCGGTACTCCAGCTAGACGAGAGGAGTACCGCGGCGTTGACGGGGGAACCGCGGCATCGACGGGGGAGCCTGCCTGCCGCGTGTGGACCGAGGTAAGTTCGAACTAAGGTACTTCGAACTTCAGCTACGTTATTCAAGTAGCTGAAGTTGCGTACCTTAGTTCGAATTGGGGGGTAAGTGTAGACCAAGCCTAAGTATAATCCTGTCCTATGGTGGGCCGATAAACTTGCATGTTTATAACCATTAGCCACAGCCGTTAAGCTCCAAAGAGAACACAACGGGGCCTGAAATAAATGTTTTCAAGCGGAAAACATATCCAAAAGCCCCAATCACAAAGAAAACCATCCCCCTTTTCATTTTGCCTTTGTGTAATGAAATAGCTCTGTAAACCCTTTCTTCTTGCTACAAGCTTGCTTTATTCTCAATGGCCCTGAGCTATGAAATCCCGCTTCCTAAAATAATCAGCATGGAGTGGCATGTGACGGAAACCTCATCACTTAGGAGATTTCATAGTAGCACTGGGGAATATACTGTAGGGCACAATCCTGCATTAGTCACAGAAGAGGACTAGATAACTGAAAACTTCTTAGGTTCTCTGCAGTTTCCTCCCACCCTTTCCATTGATTCAATATAAGAAATATATCACCACTACACCTGTGTCTGAGAAATGGGGGAAAGAGCACAAAGAAATATGCTATGCTTGGATGCTTACCATGCACGTTTGCCAGGAAGACTTTAATCCCAATCTTCTGGTAGCTGGAACACAGCTGGACGGGAAGATGGAGAGAGAGGATAAGAAACAATAATAATATTTAGAAATGCTTTGGACTTATATAAGGCCTTTAATCCAAGGATCTGAACCCACTTTGCAGATGCAAATTCATACATCCTCACAAGCTGCAAGTGAGGAAGATAAGAGGAAGTTACTGACCTGTAACTGGAGGTTCTTCAGGATGTGTGGTCCCTATCTGTATTCCACTGTATTCCTTCTCACTGGCTCCGGGAGCATGGTGCACCCGTGTAAACCCACAGTGGAATACAATAGGGACCATCACTTGAAGAAGTATCTTTATTCCCATTGCATGGAAGGGAAACAGAGTTGCAAAGAAGTGACTTGTCCAAGGATTCACATGCTGAATTAGTGGCAGAGAACTAACCTTCCCCAGAGCTTTTGTGCCCATCAGATCCACGAAGCACACTCCACTCATGTCCAGGATAATGGTGTGGAAGCTGACATAGGGCGGTGCTGTGATCATCGGGTCAACGTTGGCAGCTGGGATAACACTGCAAGTGCTGCCCCGATGGCTCGAGATGCTGCCCTGTTCACTTGAGGTATTGACCTGCCCGGCATTGTTTGCGGGGGGGCGGAATGTGATGTAGGAGATGCTGGTGCCGTTGGCAGTCGTTTGATTATTGTTGGTGTCCGTCGGAGAGGTGCTTTCAAAATCTTTCTGGAGCTCTTGCACTGACAAGGTCTGCAGTCAAACAAAGGCAACCAGGTCAGGATGCGATTATCAGTGCTCTTGACCTACCTCATGAGGCCAGCATCCAGCCCAAATTTTGCAGGTGAGCTACAGCATGTATTTTAGAAAGACATCCATCAGGCCAGTTTCATCGCTGGCATTACTCTGTACAGTTCAGTGGCGTTACAGCAGGCGCGAGCTGCTTTTTGCCTGTGCCCAGAGGATCAGCCAGTTTGTCAAACATCGTCAACGTCTCAAACTGCAAGCTGCATTCTGGCCACCAAGCCCCCCCCCACTCCCACTTGGCCCATTCGTTACCCTTGGCTGGGCATTTAAGGTACCCAGAGGGCAACAGGACATTCGACAGCCTCCCTGACCATGAAAAGAGCAGCCAAGGGGTGAGATGGAGAAAGCCCTCAGGATCCAGTCAAGAGGAGAACAATGTGGAGGCACAGCCAGGGCTGATACAGCCTCTGCTTCCTGGATCCTCTAAGTTGTCTTCCCAGGTACCAATTACCTTGACCAGCTGTGTTCAAACACGGGAGGCCACTTCGACAACTTGCCAAAAAATTCCTCAGGGCTATATCTACTTTGCGTATATATTCACATACATTTTAATAATCAAGACTGGATACACTGTGCCCATATTCGCCCCCTTCCATCACAGATGTCATTTTGGATTCACTAGCCACAACATGAAGAGGAGACCAGATCACTAATGGGTGATCTTTCCTTGCAGCTACAAGCTATGGGCTCCCAGGCTGGTCATTCCTGAACTAGACACTCTGGGCAAATTGAGCTGAATCCTGCTCCTACCGAACTCAATGGGACTTTTGCCCCTGAGTTTGGTGTGAGCGTGGTTTGGCCCTTTGTGTAGGTCACTGTAGCATGCGCTATAGGTAAGAGAGGGAAGGGGGAAGCACCCCGGGGAGGTTGAACACCTGGACGTATGTGGGGCTATACAGCAATCAAAGGAACCCAGAGCGAGTTACCTTCTTGTTCCCGAAGAACAACTTTTGCAGCTTCGTTGTTTTTTGTGATGCCGCCTTCTTCTCCTGGTGTTTCACGTATTTTTTCCTGGCTAAGTACACTTTGCTGGGGTCTACCCCAGTCTGCGGAGAAGGAGAGATAGTGAGTTGGGTTTGCTTATGTAGCTCATCTGTCAGTGATGTGAGCTCAAGAGCCTCGTACCCATATATGAGAAACAGAAACGGACCACTGCCCATGCTGGCCCATGGTCCAACAACACTTCCCTTCTCAGGAGCACAGAATATGAAGGCAGCAGGACTAGAGGGGCTGGAATGGAAGCGATTGTGCCCCCAGCTTACATACTTCCCATTTCAGGGTGAATCTCTGCCTCAGCTGCTATGTTCACACTGCTATTTTTAGTGTGCTAGCATGAGTCCTGCTGCAGTGTAGACATACCCTGAGCGGCTAAAGACCCAAGCTCTTGTAGCAACCTGCACAAAACTTGGATGGAGGAGCACAGGTTGCAGGAGGAGGGAAGAGTTTGGAGGAGGCACTGGGAAGTCAGTCTGTGTGAACATGGCTGGTATGCTAGCGGCCATTGCAGCACCTCTGGCAATAGTTGTTTTAATAAAGAGCTGGTTTAGTTTAACATGGAATCATCTCATGTTATTACCCAGCATGTGGTACATGAGATGCGATAGTAACAGTGGGATTACATTGCAGCTGGCACACTAGCTGTGTCTGAGTCAGGTGACCAAAAGTCACATGACAGCAGCCAGGCGGGTGCATCAGAGGAGGGCTGTAGAGAGACCCACTGACCAGGGAAGAAAAGGACTACGCCCTGGAAGGATAGAAGGGATTATTTATGAAACCCTGCTGATTGGGAAAGGAACTGCTGGTACCTGAGAAGGCAAATGAATTGCTTATGTTATGGAACCCGAAGGACTTAATAAAGCAGGCCCATGCAGGGGAAACATTAATTAAAACTCCTAGGTGTTTGTGACATGATTGGACAGCTAAGCTGGAAAATGGAGGCCATGTTGCTATGCTGGGAGGTGGTCTGCTGTCGACTGCACTCTGCAATGCTCCTTATCAGCTGAGGCCTCAGCTGAGCTCCCTTCCTAGCTAAGGTGAGTGACATGAGAAATGATCTCTGCCCTCAGAAACTGAACACACAGTCTCCCACGGTGCTCCCAGGCCGTGCTGGCTTTGGGCAGTCAGATCGGAGGCTGAGAGCCACATACTTTTGAAACCAATTTGTGCTTTCCATCATCTCTGCAAACAGAAGCTGGCTAAGGTTTTCTTACCTTCGCTATAACCTTCTCCCTGAATATCTCTGAGTTGGCAAAGTACAATGGGGAGCAGTAGGTCACAATTTTAATCCCATCAAGTTCCTGGACCTGCAACAGACATCAGAGTTCAGACTATGCACAACAACTCAAGCCTTTGCATGGGCTTGTGGGGTTTGGGGTTTTTGCAACAAGAGAAAATACAGGTGGGGTGAATAGATCTGGCAAAGAAATCTCAGGTAACCTTCAATAAGTGCTTATCTGTGGGGAACACAACTAGAGCTGGGTGAAAATTTTTGCCTGAGACTTTTTTTGGTGATAAATCCAGATTCGGCGACACCAAAACGTTTCACAAATTCATGTCCGTTTTGCCAAATTGTTTTGGCTGGGAAAAAAAAAAAACTTAAAACAAAAAAATCAGAAAAAAATAAAAACATTTCATGTTGACATTTTTGAAACAAAATGTGTTAATTTTTTTGACTCCAAATGACTTTTTGTTTCAAAATTTCTTTAAGTTTTTATTACAAATCAAAAACGTTTAAAAATGGACAAAATAGAAAGGAAACGTTTTGCTCGACCCAAAGCAATTATTTCTGGGAATTGCCAGTGAACTGAAAAATCAGTTATTTGCACAACTCTAGACACAACTGCCAGCTCCCTCTGCTTTACCATGGAGTAATAATGTAACCAATGAACCAGCCCTGCAGGTGGGGCAGACAGGTGGAAAATCTGGGGGCCTTCTGCTTAAAATGAGACCGACAGGTAGTAAATGATCACAAAGGCCTCCACAGAAGGAGCAGGTCTACTGTTATGGCTTCTGAAAATAACAAGCTGAGCTGAATCAGGAGAGACAGTAACACAGCCTACAGCCCCTTTGAATCACTTATTGGTCAGGTCATGCAGGAATGAGAAACAGGGGGGCTTGCATTTTTGGTTGGGAGATTTTAGCTTCCACACTTACCTTATTGTAGGTTTTGGGGTTCTTGTAAATGTCGGTGGAAGTTACCTGACCCAGGGCAGAGCCGTTACGACTAGGGGGAAAAAATACAACAGATAGATTCAATTTAAGACGGGGAAGAAAAATGCTGCTTCTCTTGCTGCCATGCAAGTGTGCAGCGTACGAGGATTACTGTTTATTTATATTATGGTAACACCTAGAGGCACACGCAAGACTGGGTGCTTCAATGTGTTTGGTGCTGGTGAGAGCAAGGTTAATTCACAAGACTGCTCTGTTCTTTGGCTGAAATTCACCCCTGTGCAGAGGGCCAGCTGGAGGCCTATGCGCCAGTTAAGGCCTATGCTGAGGGGAGTAAGTAGCACACAGGCTTTGTGCCAGGCTCTGCACGGGGTGGATTTCACCCTTTATGAGCAGTGGATTCCTTAGGGAAGGACACATGGAGCTGGTGTTTTTCTGGGCAGGGTAAATAGCAGCGGGTAAATACACCCGCTTTGGAGTAGGCACCTGAGTTACTGTGCACAGAAATAAAAACCAGGTAGTAATTAACAACTGACATTCCTGTTTGCACATTGAGATGGGAGGGTTTGGAGCCTGCATTTTCCCAGGGCCTCCTGTCAGATCCTCCTTTGAAAATCTAGCTCGAAGGCCATTGATACTAAGAACCCCCAGGTTGTTTTGTAACTGGAAAATGTTTTGCAGTTGCGTGGCCATATTGCAGCTTGGCACCGAGATGCTACTTACAACTGAGTGTGGAAAACCACCACCAGCACAGAAAATCCCACTCCGACAGCGAGTCCGAACGGCAGGCCCAAGAAGAAAGCCGACAGGAAACTCACCACCCAGACCAACTGTGGAAAGAAGAGAATGGCAGGTCACTTCTCTGTGCCACAGGCAGTGGGCACTCTGATGAAGCGTTGGCAAGGACAGATGGACCAGAACCAAACTACCTATGGCTTGGGGATTAAAAAAACCTAAATCTAAATTTTGCAGCTTAGACCTTTTTCTACTTGTAAATTGCTGTTTGGTGCACAAGAAAAGTTTTCATGTGCAGTGTCTGTTCTTGGGAAACTGAGGCACAAGTGCCATAAACTCAAGTTCCTCAGCTTTAGCAAGGTGTCAGTCCATTTGTACAATACTTCAGATACCCTTCAATACCCAGACTAGCTCACTCAGTTTCACTAGTCAAGACAGGACTTTTGCTGCTAAGTCACGCCTTTCTGAAAGCCCCTGCTGCAGCTAAGTCTTTTAGTAGAGATGTGCATCTACTTGAAAACATTTTTTAACAGTTGGTATAAAAGACCTAGATATGTAACTGATGCAGAAGCAATGCCCTTTGAGAAGCGTTTTAGAATCCTCATCCCACCCACAACAAGAGTAATTGGCCTGATTCTGATTTCATTCACACCAGGGGGTAACGCCACTGAATTCAAATCCCAGATTTACTCTGGTATAAGAGAGAAGAGAGAAGCAGAACCAAAACCTTTCATTTGATCAGTGACTTCCCCTCCTCATAAGCCCTTTATAAACTATGTGATACCTGAAGAGTGATCCATGCAGCCAGCTCTGAGGTGAAGCATTACAGCCATCTGATATCACATAGCAATGTCATGACAACAGTTTAGGACAGGAAGTGGAGAAGGTCACTGTATCCAATTGAAATTCCAGGGAAAATTTAGGTCAGCAGAATGCAATTAACCTAACTGAAATTTGGCCAGGATACTGGGATCAACACCCCTTGTGTTACAAAAAAGGGTAGTGCAATTTTTCTTGACCACAGGTGACCAGAGCCCTGCTTTATTATCTGATCCAAAAGACGGCACAGCTTGGACTTATGTCAGTAAGATGGATCTGAACTCAAAAATTGGATCCAAGCCTCTTGAACTTTATGGAAGATCACAGATGGATCCAAACTTTGGGTCTGTCTGGACTAAGGTGAAAACAGGTGTTTTAAAAATTGGGTTAGGTAATAGGACTGGAGTTTGTCTTGACTAGGAAAAGTGGTCTGGTTTAGATTGAGTTCAGTGAACAAGTTGTCTAAGCCCAACCTAAACTCAAATACTTTTAGTAGTCAAGACAAATCTTTAGGCTCTCCTCTAGGCTACAACAAAACCAGCGGGCACCATTTAAAAAGAGTTAAACTGTGTCTAAACTAGCTACTAAAGTGGTGTTTCAAGTCAGGTGAGTTCACTTAGTTTAGAAATGTACCTTTTTGACTAGTCAAGACAGAGAGTTTGGGCTTGTCTATGCTTAAAGGTTTTGTTGTTTTAACTATGCCATAGTGTGGGTGCAATTATACCAGTATAGTATAAAAAAGTGCTTATACGCGTATAGCTTATTTCACTTCAGGTATTTAAATAAGCCATACAGGTATAAGGCACCTTTATGCCAATAGAACTGCATCCAGACTAGGGCTTTTACTGGAATAACTATGAATATGTCTACGCTACAAGTGCCTCAGTGGCACAGATGCAGCACCATAGTGTAGACAGTTACTACCATGATGGAAGGGGTTTTTCCCTCACTGCAGTAAATCCACTTGAGAGGTGGTAGCTAGATTGACAAAAGAATTGTACAGCTGCATCACAGACCTGAGCCATGTGGCTAGGTCGAACTAACTGTTAGGCACACTCCTAACCCGTAGGTATTCTGGGACTGCTTTGAAATATAGATCGGCCCTTTGTAGCTCAGAGCCTTTGCTAGTGTGTTGTTATGTGGTGCATTCACGTGATGGATTGAACTATTCACACTGCTTTAAAAGACCCTGCCTGGAATCATCACCCATCTCCTCTCCAGCACCTGTTTGAACAGTATTTTAGGAAAGCTCAAGTGAGTCCTTTTGGATTCCTTGTTTCTCTGATAAAGCAGCTTCCTTGGGATTTGGCAGGCTATTCTGGCCCAGTTTGCACAGATACCACCCACCAGCATAAGTCCTGTTCAAACAAAATCTTTAAATGTCAGACATTTCCAAATTCCTTTCTGTCTCCCCCATGCTCTCAGATTGGGTTTATATGTCAACCAGTGCCTGGGATCCTTATCTTTCATGATGGCCTCTCCTTCCCCTGGAGGGCTATTGGCTGAGTTTTTAAGTCATGACTCGGAGATATTGAGTAGGGCCGGTTTGTCTTGTTCTTGACAAACAGGCTCTTAAGGTTGATTGGCATTTAAATAGGGCAAGTAATAGTTCAGATCTCTGCATTACATGCATTAAGTGCGACAGGGCTCGACTAGACCAGACAAATTCGACATTGCACCTTACTTGTGATCATCAAGCTAAACACCGACTAGCACTGAGTCGGAGGCATTATTGTGCTTATAGGGTGAAACTCACCCTTCTGCATGCGGCCAGCATGAGGCCTATGCACTATTTGAGTCCTATCTAAGCCCTGCTTTGAGGGCTCAAGTGGTGGTGCCTATGTCTTGGGCTGCCCCACCACGCAGGGGTGAGTTTCACTCCTATTGAAAAACGTCATCAGATTCTGCTCCTTCTCCCCCAGGACTCTCGCGGTGGGGGACTCACACAATCCAGCTTGCTTTTCTTCCACAGGTAGAAGGGATCAGCCAGCTGCTTGAGGGAGTTTTTCAGGTTCACTGCTATCAGGGCTCCCAGCACAGCCTGCCAAGGAGACGGTATCAAATTAGACTCCAAGACAGGAATCATGAAAGTGTTATTGCTCAAGGGGAAACTGCTTGTTGCAAATATTGCCTGCTGTCAGGTCTGGCTGCCAAGAGGGATTATCAATGGGTGATGAAGCTAACGAAGATCATACTTGAATCTGGATCCAAAATAATTTGTTTTATCCCCACCAGTTCCCTTTCGTCTGCCAGAGAATCAGTGTGGACGTGGCCCCTTCACACTATGAAACTATGCTATGGGGTGGCTCGGTTTACCTGGGCTTTATGCAGAGGCCAGGGACCATCTTTTTGTTCTGTGTTTGTACAGCGCCTAGCACAGGGGAATCCCAGTACATGATTAGGGCTGGTAGGTGCTACTGTAGTACAGCTAATCATAAATAATTAACACCAGCTAAGTATCATTATTAGAGACAGGCCTGAACCAAATACCTGGTTCTGAACACACCCAACACTAGAGCAGCTTGGCTTCAGTCTAAATAAATGGACCAAACCAACACCCTGAATCCAAAACCCCAGAAGTTTGGGGAACTTTGGGCCAGATTTCACAGCCCATACTTAGTTACTAAATAATCACATAATTACAATAGTAAATAATTTATTCATAGGGCATCCCCCACCTGGACGTACATAATTAAGGTCAAAATGACGGGAAGAAAAAGGCAGCATGGTCTAATACTTCCCTGAACTCAATGCTTCATTTGTAATGAAAAAGGTGCCGGGGCTCAAGCAATTAGGTGCCGGGACTCGAACAATTTTTTTACATTCATAACTGATGCAGCGAGCCCAGCGGCGCCGGGGCCTCTGACCTGCCAAGCCCAGAGGCGCCGGGGCTCTGACCTGCCAAGCCCTGGCACAAATTAAGCACTGTCCCAATCCCATCACTTTGCTCCCTCTGGGTTTCAAGTTTTAATAAACCCAATTTCTAAACTCCAAGTTCACTCCAAGCCTTTCACTAGTTTTTGTGCTGAAACCAGGAATTAGCTCAGGTCCTCTTGACACTTGATCCAGATTCACTCAGTGGACCTGGTTTTGAGAAAACCCCAGATCAAGTGAGTTTCATGGGATGGGGATGAGGAGTGGGGAGGGGAGCGTTGTTTATTAGAGCTACGTGCAGCTTCATCTGGTGGCTCTTTGATTTACAAACAGCAAGGAAGGCTGACCTGGTTTGGCTGGACATAAATGACACAGGAAATGGAGCAGGTTAGTTATACCCCGTGGTGTCCCTACTTACATTCCCTCCGCCCTCCATGGCCCTCCTGGTTGCATGTGGTTTTACCTTTGGAAGGGGGTTGAGGTAGATTCCCAAAGCCAGCATGGTTATCATAACCACCAGCGCTACAAAGAAACTTGCCATCTGAGGAAACAAAAAGAATAATTACAGTGGTAACCTGGCATTTTTAAACCTTATGTCATTCCTTAAACTGGGGACCAATTAAATTGGGGCAACTACGGAGCTAATGGCTTGAGCAGCAGGATGGGGCTCAGGATTCTGGGGTTTTATCTTAGTCCTGCCATTGATTTGCAGTGAGGCTGGGGCGTGATACCTAATCTCTCTGCCCCTCAGTTCACTTGAGCTCTGTGCTTTTGCCCAAGACTTGTCCCTGTGACAGGCCCCCATTAAAAGTCACTGCTGTTAGTGCCAGATGAAACAAAAAACAGCTAAATAGTGAAGAAGGGTCTGGCATCACATGAACAGTGCCCACCTGGAGATCGTAAGGAGCAGGGAATTCTTCTCGGGGAACCCAGTGGAATGACCAGCATGTTAGACACAGGAGTGCCTGCTGGCATGGAGAAGAAGAGCTTTCACACTGAATGCATTTAGTATTAGTGAAATCTCCTGGATTAGCAGCAATGGAGAACAAAGCGCTTCCCTTAGGCCTGATCCTGGGAGGTGCTGAGCACCCACAATGCCCAGTGCAGTCCCAGGGAGCTGCCTACACTGAACAACCTTAAAGATCAACAGGTGCTTGCTCCACAGCATGGGCAGCAAAAGTGCCAGTGCTAATGTGCCCCAACCCTGACGAGGAGGAACCCCGCTCTGTGGGAGAGAGGGCAGTTCGGTCTTGGTGGCCCATGTGTCCTTGACCTCTCTGCTGAGTCTGTCAGCACGACAGCCAGTCAGGAGCGTGGTTTTGGTGATGTAGACCCTTGCTCAGTGGAAAATGGGTTGAGATTCACCAAACCCATCCCATACAGAGGCCATTGGAGACATCCATCAGATGGTAACAACTTCTAGCCAGATAGAGACCCAGTCTGGATTCCAGCTGGCACTCTGGGGAGTAACAGCTCTATGATCATCATTAATCATGTGAGCCAGCTAGCCCCTCAGAAAAACAGCCTTCAGGTTCAAATTCTGCTCTCAGTGACAATGGTGTCAATCTGGAGTGACTTCGCTAAAGTCAGTGGAGTTACTCTGGATTAGCAACAGTGGAGTCTGAATCTCTGGCTCTGAATTTTAGCAGAGAATGGCTCCACTGGACACATTCAGGTGCCCCTCTGTGGCCGTCTATACACTAATCGTGGAGGTGTCATCACGGTTGCTAGTGCGAAATTGGGCGCCAGGAAGAAGAAAGTAACCTGAGATTTTCCTCCAGCCCCGTCCACAGCTAGGGTTACAGACAGAGCACAGCAGATCACATGGATTTTGAAAAAGGATCCAAAGAAGTTACTGCAGCCCAGGGCAAGCATTTCCTGTGGAGAGAAGAGGAAAGTGTTTGTCAGAGGAGGAAGGAAGCACCTAAGTTTCCTCTAGCAGCAATTAAAGGGAGGTGAGAGAAGTAGGTCACTGGGATTCCCCTCCTCTGCTTGGTGAGCGGCATTGTCTTTGCAAAGCCTCTGCCCTGCACACAGCAGTCATTCCTGCCCCTCCTTCTCACCCAGAGGATTGCTCCTTCTCCTCCCAGAGGCATTGCTGGATTCCCTAAGTTATGCCCATGATGACACATCAACTCCAGCCAGTGCCTGGCAACAAGAGACCCGCTGGATTTCTCTACAAAAACTAGGTCTTTAGGAAGTTTTAACAAGTTGGCAAATCCTTGCCATGCAAACATCAGAAACAAAACAATCATCACAACCGTTAGCTTTTGTTTAAAGAGACATTCTACAGGAATATAGTCATCAGATCTTTCTGTCTCACAGGGTGTTACCATATTACAGAGTGAGCATCATTACAACACCTATACTATGTCGTCTCTAGCGATTTTATTAATACTCCCCAAAACTGGACAGGTGCTAGAGTGTTTTTTTGCAGGTGGATGTACTTTGTCTGAGTATTGAATAAAAGGTAACCAAATATCTAAGTATCTATCTGTCCTCTGCCTATTTCCTAGGTACGTAATTGGTGTGTTTCCCTAACCACAACCTCCCATTGTTGAAGGCCTCAGCAGCCAAGCAACTATTAGCAGATGAGAGATTAATTCTTCATTTCCTCTTGTTTGACCATTTCTGCTGGGAAGCCCCAGGAGGATTACCAAAGGTTCATTTGGTAACAGAGAGCCAACAATTTGTGATATTTGGTTACAGCTTGCATCCAGCACTCTCTGATGACTGGACACGTGCACCGTATATACATAAAATATCCTCTTTCACTGCAGTTTCTCTAACATTTATCCCTATTCAATCTATATGTATTTTTTAGCCTGATGGGTTTGAGATACCATTGAAACACTATCTTAAAGACATTTTCTTTTATTGTGCTACAGACTGTGCTTGCTAGTCCTCCTTTCCAGATCAAACCGCATTCCTCTGGTGTCATTTGTCTGTCTAGGTCAGGGGTTCTCAAACTGGGGGTCGGGACCCCTCAGGGGGTCATGAGGTTATTACGTGGGGGGTCGCAAGCTGTCAGCCTCCTCCCCAAACCCTGCTTCACCTCCAGCATTTATAATAGTGTTAAATATAAAAAAAAGTGTTTTTAATTTATAGGGGGGGTTGTACTCAGAGATTTGCTGTATGAAAGGGGTCACCAGTACAAAAGTTTGAGAACCACTGGTCTAGGTCCTTTCCCCAGCTGTTTCACCACTTCTGGATGATTCAGTGCTGCAGTGAGGCTGATAGCTGGACCCAGTTCCCAAATATCCTGCCTTAATTTGTGTCTGCGACCAGCTGCAGAGGCATTTTAAAAAGGAGGGAAAATGAGGAATAACAAACGTTTGGAATCCCAAATGAACCTAACATCTTTACAAGGGTGCGTTCTGCATGAGTCAGACAGGCAATAGTCTTCCCCTCCTTCGCACTCTGCCTGAAACACATGGCCGGAACAGAGAGCCGTGTGCTGATCCGGGGTGTGCCTTCTGTCGCACGTGCAACTGTTTCCTTGCATAGGTCTCGAGCAGATCAGGGAGCACTGATATTAGAGTGCCTGGGAATGGAGGCCTCCCGATGCGGTCAGTTGGGCGGAAGGAGAGAGAGAGGTGGGACTGTCGTGGAGGGAAAGCAAAGCAGGGGGATCACACCCCAAACTCCCCCCAATCCTGTACAATCTCCCTCTAGCCCACAGACAATCTGCATACAACAACAAACCAGTGCACTTAGCCCCGGATTCATGAGCAACCCTACCACTATGCAAGTTTGAGCGCAGGAGAGAGAGACACAAATTTCAAAGAAACAGAGTGTGTTTAAAAGCTCCCAACTTATTAAATAGGCTTCCATTTTCACATCCATTATACCCAGCAGCATCTTGACCAGAGGTGGGCAAACTACGGCCCTTGAGCTTCCGGCCGGGGAGGCTAGCCCCCGGCCCCTCCCCTGCTGTCCCCGCTCCCCCGCAGCTTCACTTCGCCGCGCCGCCAGCGCTCTGGCCCACCACTCCTGCCAGGCAACGCAGCGGTGTGTCTGGCTCCGGCCGGGCGGCGGGGCTGCGAGCTCCTGCTGCTCTAAGCAGCATGGTAAGGGGGCGGGGAGCGGGGCGGGGGGTTGGATAAGGGACAGGGGTTCCCGGGGGGCAGTCAGGGGACAGAGAGCAGGGGGTGGTTGGATGGGGCGGAGGTTCGGGGGGGGGGAGTCAGGGGACGGGGAGCAGGGGAGGTTGGATAGGCGTGAGAGTCCCAGGGGCACAGCCGCCCAGAGGGGGGGGGGCAAGTGGGGCAATTTGCCCCAGGCCCCGTAGGGGCCCCACGAGCCCTGGCCAAGAATCCCTGCTAGAGGTGCCTTTTTAATTTTTACTCACCCGGCAGCGTTCCGGGTCTTTGGCGGCATTTCGGCAGCGGGGGGCCCTTCAGTCGCTCCGGATCTTCGGCGGCATTTTGGCGGCGGGTCCTTCAGTGCTGCCGAAGACGTGGAGCGAGTGAAGGACCTGCTGCCGCCACCGCCGCAGACTCGGAGTGCTGCCCGGTGAGTATGTCCGCTCCCCCGTTTTATCCCAGGCCCCTGAATCCTCTGGACGGCCCTGCCCAGGGGGGCCTGTCAGGGGGCGGGTGTGTGGATAGGGGTCAAGGCAGTCAGGGGACAGGGAGCAAGGGGGGTTGGATAGGCGGTGGGGTCCCGGGGGGGCGGTCAGGGGACAAGGAGCAGGGGGAGTTGGATGGGTCAGGGGTTCTGAGGGGGGCAGTCAGGGAGCGGGAAGTGGGAGGGGGTGGATAGAGGGTGGGGGCCAGGCTGTTTGGGGAGGCACAGCCTTCCCTACCTGGCCCTCCATACAGTTTCGCAACCCCGATGTGGCCCTTGGGCCAA
Organism: Emys orbicularis; assembly: GCF_028017835.1. Lineage (NCBI taxonomy): Eukaryota > Metazoa > Chordata > Testudines > Emydidae > Emys > Emys orbicularis. The sequence continues at coordinate 143,608,771 of NC_088686.1, forward strand.
AAAGTTTGCCCACCCCTGATCTTGACTATATCCCTTTAAATAAATGTTACCTGGTTGGGGTCTACGTTATAGCCATGTTTGGTTCCCAGGGTTCGTCCCATGGCCAGGTTGATCACGTAGCCCACAATGGCAAGTGAAAAAGCTGTGCCAACCATATCTTTCCACTTGCTCACCAGTGGGAGTGTGGGGACTGGGAAGCTGCAGCCAAAGAATAGAGGAGAAAGCTGTCAGGACATAGGTGTTTAGAGATGGAGCCAGTGGACAAGGATTTGACTTTATATATACAGGATTCACTTCACCCACTACTAAAATGCAGTCACCTCTGGGAGGAACACAGCAGCTGTTTAACAGTGCATAGCAGCACTGCGCAACTGTTCAGGAAAATGAGTGAAGAATGACCTATCCAAATGAAACTGCGGGGGAAATTTAGGTCAGTGGACTCCAGCTGGGATTTGGTCAGGATGCTGGGGTTTTTGCAAAAAGTGCCAGAGGATTTTAAATGATCCCAAGTGACCACATCTTTTGCTCTCTCTTTAATCTGAAAGACTGCACCTCCAAGCAACACAGCCCCCTCTAGTGCCATGCAGAGCCGTTGGCTCAGAACCGACCGAGAGAGGAGTGCCAGGAACTGCATCACCAACACCAAAGAATTAGAGCTCCTCAAAAATTTTCCAGCGGAAGAGTCAGAAAATTTGACTAAATCGAAACATTTCACAGGAATGAGACAATGTCAATGAAATTTCATTTTGAAAAAAGATCAAAACGATTCATTTTGATAAGGTTGAAACCATGTTTTGACTTTCTCATTTTGAAACAACTTTTTCATTTTGACTTTTATTGTATATGATATAGTATAATATGCAGTGTCGTTGTAGCGGTGTTGGTCCCAGGATATTAGAGAGACCAGGCGGGAGGTAATATTTTTTCTTGGCCCAACTTCTGTTGGGAAGAGAGACAAGCCTTTAAGCTTACACAGAGCTCTGCTTCAGGACTGAAGAAAAAAGAGCGGAGTGCCTCAAAAACTTGTATCTTCCACCAACAGAAGTTGGGCCAAGAAAAGATATTACCTCCCACCTTGTCTCTCTGATAGAATAATTGAAACACAACATTCCAATTGAACCTAAATGGAATATATCTCTACAAAGAATACCAACGTGATCCCCAGGCTTACAGAATTTACCATGCTTTGCACATGCTGAATAATATCCCAGCTCTAGCCTTGTTTATTATTTCGACACAGGACTGGTGCTGTGTGTCCCTTGTAATTATAAGATTGTGCAGCGCAGTATTGTATGCTTTGCACAATTATAGCTTGGTAATTATATGCTGCCCTTTATAATCCACTAATGCATTGACTCAGGTAAAGAAAGAAGGATTAGGAGACATTTTCCACTCCAACCTGGCCTAGATTCTGTTCTATTTTGGTTCTTATGCCTCACCCTGCACAATGGTATCTGAGTGCAGTGCTGCAGGGCTATTGCTACAGCCTGGGGTTAGTCCTTATCCTAGGATATTGTAGGATGATTTACGAATGCTCAGGCAAATTAGTGCCCTCTTTGGATACCAATCACAAAAGACAGTCGCTCCCTGCTGTAGTTATTATTACTTGTTACAAGTAACTTGTATTATGGTAGCGCCTAGCGGCCCCAGCAGAAACTGTTGCCCCATAGTGCTGGGTGCTGCACAGACACAAAGTATAAGACAGACAAAGGAAGGGAGGATTTTACATTTCCCAGATGGGAAACCAAGGCCTGGAAAGATAAAATGACTTGCCCAAGGTCCCTCAGGGAGGCTGTGGTAGAGCTGGGACGCAAACCCAGGTCTCCTGCGGTCACTGTACATACCCCACTGGAGACAAAGGTCACATTCAGCTCCTGCCTTGTGCAGAACCTGAACCAGGGTGGAACCCCTCTCTACCCCCTTGTAGTGCCCAGTGGTGCCTTTCTGCATGAGGCTGTTTGTTAGGGGCATAGATTTTGCTGAGGACAAGGCAATCACTCAGGGAGAGCTACGGAGGAACCTCAGTAAATGGGGCGAAGGTCAGTAATAAAATGGTGTCCCTTTCACTGAGTTCTCTATTTCAGCAGTCAGTGTCCTTCGTTATCCCTCACTTCTGTGGGGGTTGTATCCCAGATTGCAGCACGGGCTGGTAGGGGACTATCCCTGGTCCAGAAGGAATCAGCCCTTGGAAATGGATTCAAGCCTGCATGCGCACTTACCCCATCTTAATCTTCCCAACGACTGGCATGTTGTATTTCTCAGGCATGTTCAAGCAGCCGGAGACCGCGGTAGCTACTATGACCTGAAATCACAGAGAGTAAAGGAGCTGTAAGGGGAAGCAGCATTGTCAGATCCTTACGCAGCATTGCACGGACTTAGCTGTGCGGGATGGTGAGATAGTGGCTAATGCCTACTACAGACGAGAACGATACCCGTAAAGCCAAATTCAGCCCTGGATCAAGCGGGAGAAACATCCATCTGCTTCAATGGGTGTTATGTCCGTTTATGTCACGGATTAGTTTACCCCCACAGACATTAAAGGAGTGCACTGGCAATCCAAAATATGAGGAAGAAACAAAGGGGGGGGGAAGTTTCTCCTCCTCTTGAGGATATAATAATACTTGGGCTTCCCTATCCCCTTTCATCACAGGATATCCAAGCACTTGATGAGTATTACTGGAGCCACACAAGACAAGGTTGATCAGTCATGTCATCCCCATTTTGGAGAACTGAGACAGAGCCCTGAAATAGCAGCAAGCTGGGATAGTGAGGAATAGAATCCAAAGTTCCTGACCCCTAGTTTCCTGTCCTAAAATCTCGGTAACACTCCCTCCCCCATGGAAGCTTGTGGCCATTCTACACATGCTCTGAGGGGAGACTTAGCCCTTATATGGTTGAGAGAGAGCCCATAGCAGGAATGCGGATGGCAAGGCCTCTGCAGATATGAACCTAACCCGCTGTGGCTCTGTGGGGGCTGGGGAGATGTATAGTTTGTCATGGTTTCACTTAGAGGTGAACCACAACAGGGTGACTGAATCCGTCACACACCCACCTGGGATTTGGGGGTCCCTGAGCCAAATGTTCTGACTCAGGCCCAACCCTCGTTCTGACATGAAATTCAGTGGGGTCAGCAGTTTCTCTCGGAGGTTCTGGAGCTGCTGAATTTCTGAAACTGAAGCCAAACTCAGGGGCCCCGATGTCCCGTCGCCCTTGAATTGTGCACCCGGGCAAAGTGAGTGCAGGGTGTAAAAGGCAACCAAATCAGAAGTGTAGTGTTCTACACCCACTTTGTCCTGGTGTAAATGACCATGTGAAGCAGGCACTGGTGCACTGGGCTCAGCGGTGCGAGCCCCCCCGAACCGAAACCAAAAAATCTAATTAGAGTGACACTGCCGGTGCCTCCTGCTTCCCCAAGCATCCAAGCCATGCAGGTGTCCTGAGTCCGACATCATGCCTCACCAGTGTCAAAGCAAGGGTGCTTTGAAATCTAGGCCCTTTCCCTGCCTGTCCTAGAGAGGCACCTTCCTGCAAAGGCTGGGAAGAGATGAGGGGAAAAGGCTCTTTCAGGGAAAGGTTGTTTCCTCTCTAATGGACAGAGGATGACAGAGCTCGGATGTCACTTACTATGACAATCTCCATGGGGATGGGCACCCGGATCTTCTTCATGTATTTCATGTTGAGCTCTTTCACAATAATCAGGAGCACAATGCTGATCAGGGCGAAGATCAAGGAGGCCACGTTGGTCTTGGGGAGATTTTTGCAAATATCAATAAATGTCTAGAGGGGGGAGAAGGGACAGCAGTCAGCAAAATGTTGAGAAGGGCTACTTGGAATTCCAGTGGGCAAAGCAGAGAACACCCCCCCAGCCCACTCTGGCCTCCCCATGGACATCTCTGAGCCACAGGTGCTGGGGGTGCTGCTGCACCCTCTGGCTTGAAGTGATTTCCATCATATCCAGGGTTTACAGTTTGGTTCAATGGCTCTCAGCCCCCCGACTATACAAACCGTTCCAGCACCCCTGCTCTGAGCATATGAAACAGGCACTGGGGAATGAAACAAACACCAGAAATCCCAAGACAGCCTGCTTCTGTGTCTGGCTACTTCAGTTATGCAGCCAAACTTCCAGGTGCATAGGACCCGCGGAAGTCAATGGAAAGGACTATGGATCGGCCCCAGAGAGGGGCGGGGCCATCTCCTCAAGTTCGCGTAAAGCACATCTCCACTGACTTCAGTGCAGCTACCCCATTCATAGCCGTTGAGGATCTGGGCCTATATATTTAAAAACATTCAGTGCCCTTACCCATGCCCCTAATGACATCTTTGATTATTGAAACTCAAAGCATTTGGAAAAAAACGCTCATTTTTGTTCCATCGTTAGTGCTGATTGCATCCTTTTTTGTGTTGTTTCGCTCATCTGGGACAGTGAAAATAGATTCACCAGGGCCTGATTCCCCTCTCATACCAGTCTTATGCCACGGTCACTCCATTGCCATATATCAGTCAGAGGCGGATGAAATATGGATCAACCCCATATGGGTCTCTTTTTTTTCCGCTAGTCCCTAATTCTCATCCACTTCCCCAGTGCTGCAGCGCCTGACTTGCAAAGAATGCTGGGAAATGTTTAAATCCAGACGGAATACCTGCGTTCATTGGAATACTAAAAATCACGGAGGTGTCTCTAGGGACTGTAGGTTTGGATTTTCCTGCACCGACCCCAGGGACGCTCTGACATGCCCGACTCTCTGCTGACTCATCTGATTCTGGGATTCCAAACCTAAACAGGCTAAGGTCAATCCAGCAGTGTCGCCTTCAATGAACAGAACCTTGCCTCAGAGGAACTGCCAGGCTGGAGCAGACCAGGGGACCATTTAGTTCAGTGTCCCATCTCTGACAGTGGCCAGTACCAGATGGATCAGAGGAAGGCACAAGAGGTCATATTTATGGGATGACCTGCAGCCACGGGTAGTTTCCCCCGACCCCTAATAGCTAGAGGCTGTCTCGTGCCCTGAAGCAGGAGGGCTAATATTCCTTCCAAGACTCCCTCAAGACCCATCAATGATAATAATTAAAAACGATCAGGGCTCAGGTCTGATTGTGGTTTTATTTATGACAGTAGCGGCACAAGGGACTCTGGGTACAAACTGAGAGTGCTGGGAATGGAGCGGACTGCCATGTGCTTGCACCCTCTCAGCCCTCTGCTCATTTGATTTAGGATTCATTAAGTAACGTCCCCATGTATTTGCTGACGCAGTGTCTGCAGCGTGCTAGCCCCTGGGCCGAGGTGTGGAGAGAAGGTCCCTACCCCAGCGAGCTCACTTACATAGACGGTGGCCAAGGGCCCAGTGTAGGCCGGGATCGTCAAGCCAAAGACATATTTGAGCACCGAGATGAGGATCTGGAGTCCTGCTGCAGTCATGAAGCCCCGGATGAAGGATTCCGAGAGGTAGATGGCAACGAAGCCAAACTGCACGAATCCCAGACAGATCTAAGGATGGACGGACACACGCATTACAGTGAAAACGTACTGGAAACAGCCCAGACCCCGTCCCCAGGGGCCATCACAGAGATCATTAACGGAGAGCTGCTGCACGCGACAGGCTGGCCCCTGCAGTGTGGGGCAGCCACTTGGCGCTGGGCACTGGGGCGGTCTGGAGACAGAGCCAGCGTAACTAGCCCAGGGAGAGTCATGCCAGGCTGGGAGCATGCTCTGGTGGCAAAGAGCCAATACAGAGGCTAGGGGAGTGTGGCTGGGATGCCGTTTTGTTCCCTTGGGGCCACTAGTGTCGCCCGGCGAGTGCTCTAATCAATGACTCTCTCTGCTCACAGGATTGGGAGAGTGCACAGGGTGAACTTTGCACCATCCTGGCAACTGCATCCTCCCTCCAGCCCTGCACCATGAGCCAGACGCCCGCTCTGAACACAGGCAGTGGAAATACAGACTATGTCCAGGGCCGGTGCAACCACTAGGGCGCCAAGTGGTTGGGGGCGCCAAAAAGCGGTGCCCTGGCTCGGAAGGGAGGAGCCGCCTTCCGGAGGCACCGGAGAGCCAGAGCGTCGGCTTGCGGGGGTGGCGAGCCCCAGCCATGGAGGAGCCGGCGTGGCGCAGGGGGGCAGCAGCCCTGCAAAGGCGGCGGCGCCGCTAGCTGGGTCTAGCCGGGCCCCCCGCTCCTCCTGCCCAGGCTGCGGCCTGGCGCCCCCCCACCCCCAGGGGCTCCTGCAAGCTGCAGCAGATGCATGTGGGTGCCGGCCCCTGTGCGCCCCCCAGCTCCCCCCTTGCCCCGCTCGGGCTCTGCGCCTCCCGGGCATGTGAGTCGCCGCCACTGCTGCCCCTCCCGGAGCTCCCCGCTCCCGCTGCCTCAGCACTCTGCAGGGGAGGGGCTGTGCATGCGGCAGTGTGTTTTGCCTCCACGTGGAGCCAGTGTCTGACCAGCATGGGCATGGTAAGGGGAGTCACGGGGGGGGGGGAGTCAGGGAGCAGGGGGAGGGTTGGATGGGTCAGGAGTTCTGTGGGGGAGGTTGTCAGGGGGCGGGGGTGTGGAGAGGGATTGGAGCAGTCAGGGGACAGGAAGCAGGGGTGGTTAGGTCGGGAGTTCTGGGGGTCCTGTCAGGGGGTGGGGAGTGGTTGGATGGGGCGTGGGAGTCCCGGGGGTCTGTCGGGGGTGGGGGTGTGAATAAGGTTTGGGGCAGTCAGGGGACAGGTAGGGGATGGAGTTCTGGGGGGCAGTTAGGGGCAGGGGTCCCAGGAGGGGGCAGTCAGGGGACAAGGAGCAGGGGGGGGGTTGGGGGTTCTGAGGGAGGCAGTCAGGGGGTGGGAAGTGGGAGGGAGTGGATGGGGGCGGGGCTAGGGCAAGGCTTTCCCCCCCGTCCTGTTTTTTTATTGTTGAAATATGGTAACCCTAGGTGAGCGGGGAGCCGGGGGGCGCATGGGGGCCGGCGCCCACATGCATCCGCTGCAGCCTGCAGGAGACCCCCGGGGGGGGGGGGCGGGCCGCAGCCTGGGCAGGAGGGGCGAGGGGTGCAGCCGCTCCTCGCTAGTGGCGCCGCCGCCTTTGCAGGGCTGCTGCCCCCCTGCGCCATGCCGGCTCCTCCATGGCTGGGGCTCGCCGCCCCTGCAAGCAGGACGCTCTGGCTCTCCGGTGCCTCCGGAAGGCGGCTCCTCCCTGCCGAGCTGCTGCAGCGGCCCAAGCCCAGCAAAGCCAGTGAGTGGACTCGGGGCGGAGGCCGCCAGGGTGTGGTGGAGAGGGCTCGCGGGGGGGGGGGGGGGCTGTGCACCCTCCAGGGGAGTTTGGGGGCGGGAGGGTGGAACCTGGGCTGGGGAGCAGCCCCTGGGCATGGCTGGCCTCTGGGGGTCTATAAAGGCTCATTGGGATTTGCCCCTCAATGAACCGATGTGTGTGTGTGTGTGTGTGTGTGGAGGGGGGGGGGGGCACAAGGTGGAAGTTTTGCCTAGGGCACAAAATATCCTTGCACCGGCTCTGACTATGTCTCTAGCGCACACCCTGCCTAGCACACACCATGTCTAGCACACGCCATGTCTAGCATACGCCATGCCTCCTATGGGCATTGCCACGTGCTTCATTTTCTACCACCCCATGTGCTCCCATGCAAAGTGTCTTTGGAGTAAAAATACACCTGCAATTGCTATGAGCTGCTGATCATGGAAGAACAGAGACCCCAATGTGCCTCTTTTTTGTTCAGAAACTTTAATATAGGATGGGTCCATCTATCCAGATCCCTATTATAGTTTAAGAATCACGATAGTGTCTGAGGTCCAGTGTTTCTGAAGTCAGGGCCAGCACCACAGGACCCTTCCAAACCCTTTGTCTCCAGGTATCACCTACTTGGAAACAGTCCCAATTGTTGCACCTGCTGGCACTGCCATCCCCTTCCTCGAGGGTGTACAAATGACAAAATCCCACTGCAGTTGTCCTGCGTAACCAGTCACTGTTCAACTTCATACAAGGGGAAGGGTTAGGCTTAGCTCAGGCCGTGGACACTGTAGCTTTAGTGCCGAGATGTCCTTACTTGTATGATGGCTGTCAGACAAGCTAATGTGGCGGAGATCTCCAGTCTGGCTGCCTCCATTGCTGTGTTGTTGATGTTTATCTCATTGGTGGTATGGTTAAAGTATTGGAAATCGGATTCAGGAGCCAGATCATGGCAGACGTTCCCAACGATAATGCTGATGACAGCAAAGGTGCCTGCAAGACAAAACAGTAACAGGTGACTTACATGTATGCAAAGCATCCCATCCTGAAAAGTATTAATGTAGATTGGGAATTACCCACCACTGCAGTGCAGCCAGTTCTGTAGCAGAACATGGCCGTGGTTTATCAGTTCATGGTGCAATGCGATACAGCAGGCACCAGAGATCTAGGACCTTGATTAATGCACCAGAGAACAGGCTTGGTAAAACAGTGCCCTATCAGGAGATATGGTACAGCTGGAGGAGGTGCTCGGGCAATGAACGTAATTGGAATGTACAGACATTCAAATCTCAGAACTAGAAAGGGGAACTTACCTGGGACCATCTGGTGGATGCCACCTAGGATGAAGTAGGGTATCAAAGGGAAGAAGGAGGAGTAGAGTCCATTGATGGGAGGCAGATTGGCAAGCAGCGCAAAGGCCATCCCTGAAAAATGCAAGTGAAATTGACTTCAGATCTTCCATCTCAGTTACAGCTGCGGTCCCTGGGAATTCCCTTACCGGCACGGAACAGTGGCCCAGTTAGTTCTGCAGCCTGTCTTTGACAATGGACTAAATGCTTCAGGGGAAGATGCAAGAAAGCCCATAATGGACCTTTATGGAGTGGGCTACTGTACCAAGGCAGCAGGATCTACCAGCCTTCGTAGGGATGCAGGACGCTTCTAGTAAGGACTCATCCTGTTAGCGGAAGTTAAAAATCTGCACAAAGCTGCTGAGTCAGTTCTGCTGGGTCTTTGTGGCAAGTGCAGCTTGTTAACTCTCCCAGGCTATGAGATGTGACCCTCTGGTGAGAGGGAACTAGGGGCAGAGCCAGGATGGCCCTGCTGGGAAACCCAGGACGAGCCAGCTTTGAGGAGAAAGCTTTGGGCTGAGGTTGTATGTTCTGTTGTTACTAATAAAGCCAACCCCAGGAAGGGGATAAAATCAGCCATCGACAGCACGTCCGGACTTTAATTGGAGCAAGGTGGGAATGTTCTCTCCTCACAGCTGCTCCAGGGGGGGAAGTGACTTTCTAACCCCCACTAGGGAAAGGAAACCTGGTCTCACCTTGTGGCACTTGTATTGTCCCCGCACTGATTCCCCCAAGGATATCGGGCACAATGTAGTCTTTAATTTTATATTTGGGGAGCCAAACGAGTATTGGAAACAGACTGTAGATGATGACTTTGAACCTGGATGATGAACATCTAGAGAGGAAATGAACACAAGTAAGGAAGGAGGGTCCTAATAAAAAGCATTTCCCCTCTCTACGAGGTTTCCTATGCAAAGGACAATGGTCCTGATTTTCATTGCCTCTTGCCTTAGGAAGCCATTTACACTAGACCGGAGTAGATACGAAGCCAACCTGGGTATGAAGCATCACCAGGCTGATGTGGCAGCATTCTGCACACGCTTCACACTGGCACAGGTGTTGACACGAGGAGCAGCGCAAAGATGAACCAGGCCTTTTACTCTTAGCTGCTATATTGCTGTGACCCAGGTAGGGATGGGTCAGAACCATTTATCCAACCCATCCTCAAACTTTGGAGCAAATACTACCTGGATCAAAACTGTGTTCAATTCTGCTTCACACAGCAATACAACAAAACGGGAAACATAATCCAGATCAGCCCCTCTCCAAAGCTTTGGAGGTTCAGATAACATGGGATCTGGATCTGCCCCACTTTCTGACTGCAGTTCTGACCTTGCAAAATCAAAACCCAACCAGTGAGGTTTAGCATCATCTAAACTACCTCTGGTTTGCCCTAGCTCTGATCCTGGATTATCAGAAGCCTTGGACCAATACATTTTAAGACTCAGTCTAAAAAGAAAGAATTTGCAGCTTTGTTGATCACATCCAGCAGACATAAAACTAACAAACAAACAAGTATTGGAAACAGACTGTAGAAGTCACATAAACTAATTAAATATTCCTGAATAAACCATCTGAGCAAACACAGGGTCTTGTGAAAAAACAGGGACGGACAGACATTCCTCAGAAGCTGCCCCTGATTATTAGCACAGGCTGAACGTCACACGTGTTGGAAAAGGGAAGTGGATCTCTAGGATTTGTATATTACCCTAGAATGCATGGTTGGACAGGGTTTCTATTTTAGAAAGAGGAGGTGAAGTTTCCAAAACAATTACAGGGATTTAGACACACATGTGCTATTGAAATTAGAGTAAGATCTTATATCTACATCACCTGAACTGTTCAAGGATCTCAGGCAGTATCTTTCTTCAGTGGTTAGAACATAGGACTTGCAGGGTTTCTCTAGGTTCTGTTCTCCTTTCTGCCACTGACTCATTATAAGGCTTTAAGCATGTCAGTGAACCTCAGCTTACCTATCAGTCCTATGGATCTAACAATATATGTACAGCCTTCCTCAGTTAATGTCTGCAAAGCCCGTTGAGATACTTGGATGAAAGATGCTTTTTATATAAATGCAAAGCAAAAGCATTCTTCTGAGCACAGCCAGGCTGCCTTCATTTCTGGTGTCATGGCACACTGCAGACTGATTCATTTGAAGTGAAAACCATAAACTCCATTTACCTTTCAATTACACTGCAAACCCAATCAAATATATATTCATTACTCAGCTCTGGTTATCCCAGATGTATTAATCACCAGTGGCTGTGCTGCATTTTCTCCCTGGGGTGGTGCTGTTCCGTACATCAGCGAAGTGAGATAGAGAGCAGTTATTTCTGGGGCTTATTGAAAAACTCCCTCCACTTAAAAAGCACCTGGATGCCACCCAAATCTAAAGTCAACATGGGAACAGCCACAGCCTCTGAGGCATCAATGTGTCGAGTTTAACAAAGGCTCGCTAGCCTATGGCTTTGCCTATCCAACGCCCAGAGAGCACCTCAAACAGCCGCCCATCTTGATTTCAGAGTACAGAAATCTTTCCACTCCAAATATCTGTGCTCAGTTAGCTATTAGCTTGCAGGGCCTGACTCTCCGTTACTCCATTGCTGTCCTGGGGGCAGAGCCAGGACTCTATACATGTTGGAGGAGTGTTAAAGTGGCTTTAAGCCAATTTTGCACTCCCTGTATTCTGAGGCAGGGCCCTGCGCCCAATGTAAGTGAAAGCAGCTGGCCTACGCTAGACCCCGGGAAGCAAGGACTAGCCATAATGCAGTGCACTCCAGCCTTGCCCCCGATTCACTCCCTATGCTGGGAGCTGATAACAGGGCAGATGCAGAGCCCTTACACTAGGTCTATGCCAGTTAAGGAGTCCCTAGACACGTGGGGGTATTTTCAAGGGGCCATTTCTGATTATTTCAAGGTCCTTTTATGCAGCTAGAACTGCATGACAGAGCCTTTGTGTGTGTGTGAATCAAACCTCCAGGGTCGTGGGCTGGTTCAGTGGCAGCTGGTTGCCTACCGCCCTTTGTGCCTTTGAAAAAATCTCTCTCCTAATTGTGAAATTGATTAGAAAATTACTAACAGGTTGTCATTGCTTCCCCTATGCTGCAATGCCTGGGTTGTAAAATGCCACAGGAGACTATTTATTTGCTTAAAAACATGTTTCCCCTGGAATTTTTTTTAATGGAAATGTATTGATCTTAGGGTTCGCATTCTCTCCTCCCCTTCTCTCCACGCCCCCGAACACCGCACTGCTGAGCCAAAACTGACCTGGCAACATGCTCCGAAGGAGACTCAGTAGCATTCCACATTACCTGAAAAGGTTCTTGACTTTTTCCCCAAGCGGGTAACTTCTCTTTTTCTTCTCAAACTCTTCATCAAAGAAGTTGACAGAATACGCCGCACGGTCGACGACATAGCGAGGTCGGGCTTGGTTCATCTCGGTGTCCTTCAAATCTTTCCGAGATAAGACAAAGGAGAAGAAAGGAATCAACGTGAGCAGAGCTGGCCACCAAGTGAAGTTATAGGAGAAGAAGAAGAGAGACTTGGTCTAGCCTCCTTCATCCAGGCATTTAGGATTTCCTCTGGCGTATTCTGTCTCCTAAATGTCTTCTTTCCCCTTCACAAGCAGGCTTCTGGAGCAAGGGATTGTCTGTTTCCAAGCTGGGTCACCACCTCTGGGACAAAATGGATTTTTGTCACCTGCTTTATAGTGAAACTCATAAGCGAGACAATGTGGTCTAAAGGAATGTGCACAGGACTAGGTGTCAGGAAGTACAGTTCTAATCTTGGCTCTGACAATGACTTACTGTTTGGGCTTGGGAAAGTCACCTGATCTTTCCATGCCTCAGTTTCACCATGCATAAAATGGGGTTAGTGATACATCATAGCACTGCTGAGAGGATTAATTAGCATGTCTGTGAAGCACTGTGCAGTGGGATATATTAACATTACGAGTACAGAGCAGCTTTCATCCAAGAGGTTCCAGCTATAGCGCCTCATTAATTCATCTACAAACATAACACCCTTAGTGTTTCATATTTGCATTTAGAGACGCTATTCTGTCCTGCTCAGAGCTGTGGGCTAATATCTGATTCCTGTCAGAAGCTGGGAATGATTTTCTCTCACACAGAGATGTAACAGTTGCTGACCTATTTGTATGATAATGATGCCGAACAGTCCTGTTTGACCAGTCCTATGCAATATCTAGGTGTCGGCAGGGGAAGATAATAAACTCCCCATGGCTCACTTTAGTGTAAACAAAGCCATCAGAGGAGAGGGGAGAACCATTATGAGCTGATGAGTCTGAGGGTGGGGAGGGGGAATGCATAAATTTGAAACAAGGATGTGGATAATTATTTTTGTCTGGCATTTATTTAAGTATGTCATTGCCCATCACACACGCCGAGGACGGGAAAGAAGCTGGGATTTCAGGGAATAGTTATCAAGAAATGAAATGCACATTGCTGAAAGATGTGAATTCGGCAGAATCTTGTCTATAGCTCCATTCATGTCAATGGAGCTATGTAGATTTACGCCTGGACCTTTGTTTCAAGAGACTGGGCACAATAGGGTCAGGTTTTGATTGTGCAAAACCTTGTCAGTGGATATTTGGGCCTTACCGAACCAAAACCAGAGTAGGTTTTTATCCAGATCCTGTTTTACCAGAACTCTAAATTTTAGAGGAAATCAAATAGAAGGTTCTGGAGTTGACCCATCTGTGTAACAGCTAAATCCAAAGTGGTTTTGGGTATTGCATTGGCTGCGTTTTAGTTTAGAACCAGGTGCCATTTTACATCCAAAATTCTGGGAGTACTTGAATAACAAATTCTCCTTATGTCTGTCTCGAAATTGTTTTCTACTGGGCCCAGGAATATCCAGAGCATCCAGTGTAAACTAGGATTAAGGCCTTGTTTGCATGGGGAAATTGAACAGAAGTCTATAGTGGAATAAACTATTCCAGAATAGCTCCCTATAAAAATCACTCGGTTCCAGAATAAAAATCACTCAATTCCAGAATAGTGCAATGATAGAAATAGCTCTGGGGTTCTCGTACTATGGGTCGTGACACCTAGGGGGGTCATGCAACCAACGGATGTAGTCACGGCTATCCTGAGTGTGTGGAGGACACCATTTTGCTCTGCACAGCATAACCTCACACATACGGTGCGTGCAAGGTCACGCTGCCCGGAGGATGCCATTTTTCGCTCCAGAATGGCATCTTCCATGCCGTCGGGGGTAGCAGGAAGCAAAGCGTCTGGAAATAGGGTCATGCAGGCAATAAGGAACTGCTGCAATAGCTCTTCCAGTCAATTTCCCCGTGTAGACAAAAGCCTATATGACATAGAGCCCATCCTCTGAGAAAGCCTGAGGGAAGGGGCTGGTCAGAGAAAAGGAATACAGGTTTCCAGAGGAAAAGCTATGTGCTGGCTGCATCGAGTATATTGTCAACACTGCAATCTGAGGCGTGATCACAGCTTGGTTAGACATACCTGCTCTAGCTTTAACTAAATTAGCAGTGTAGACAGGGCAGCGTGGGCTGTACAAATATGCCGGGCCACCTGGGCATGTGCTCCCATTGCTAGCCTGCTCTGAATCTCGTGCCGCCACATCTACGCTTCTAATTTTCAGCCACGCCAGCGCAGATACAGCTAGCCCTGGTATGTCTATTGAGCTGCAATCACACCTTGAATTGCAGTGTAGACAGACCCTCGGTCTGGGAGTGATGCCATTAATGTTAAACGTTTTGGGCCCATCCCTGGGGCAGCCCACTGAAGTCAGTGGATGAATTTGGCTATTTGTACTTTCTGTGTATTTTCTGCACTGTAGCCCAGTCCGAGTTCAGAATGGAACTAGATTATCTCATGTGACTGCCAAAAGGAAACCATTTGCGTGAATGAGGGTGGTAGGACTGGGCTTGCTGTCTGGCATGCCAGGGGAAAAATCTCTCTGTCTGGGCATGTCTTGAGGTGGATAAAAACAATGTGACATCCAGGCCACAGATCTGGAGAGACGCTGCTCCTAAAATACCTGAACACAAGGCACATGGCCTGGGGCAAAAGCTAGTCAGGAAAAGGGAATCATTATAGCCTGCAAGGCGCTTTAGAGGCTGTGTATGAGGATTGCACCATGCACCACTGAAATGCAGGGCAGAAGATGGCACCTGTTCAGGAGAGTACATCAGCACTACACAGCAGTTTGGGATGGGAAGCAGAGGATACTATATCCAACTGAACATATGGAATGATTTTAGGGAGGCAGAATGTTAATTAACACCCTCAAAATGTGGACAGAGCACAACCAGCAACACCCCATCTCTTGTGAACTAGGGCCTTGTCTACACTAGAAAGGGTTTGCTGGTACAGCTATATCAGTATGGCTATCCTGGCAAATCTTCCCAGTGTAGACACAGTTTATACCAGAAAAAGAGCTCTTCTGCCTGTATAACTTATAACAGTTGTCAAATGAAATCAGCTATACTGGCAAAAGGACTTCTTTTGCCAGTCCAACTGCATCTACACCAGGGCGTTTGCTGGTATCAGAATGTCATAAAAGAAATCACGCCCCATCTGCTATTACTACTAGCAAACATGTCTAGCATAGACTGGGCCTACGTGAGGCTAGGACTGTGGTCTTCCATTATTCGAAAGATGGAATCCCAGCAGCATAGCCCCATTCCCAGGCCCTGGCTCAGTAGTGACTCAGGGGAAAGAGTGAAACAGTTTCCCTTTAGCGTGTGTGTCTACCCTGTAATCAGAGGCGAGATTGCAGCATGTGAAGACATACCCAAGAAAGCTTTGAGCTAGCTAGCTGGAATAACTATAGTAGGAAAGCCATGGCAACGTGGGAGTGAAGCCCTCCCAGTTTAGGCTAGGAGAGCCTACATATGTGCTCAAGCATCTAACTTAGATGCTTGAGCACATATGCAGGCGTCCTAGCCTAAACGGGGAGGGTTTCACTGCTAGTGGTACCCGAACTAGCTAGTTTAAAGCTAGCTCAGGGTATGACTCCACAGATCCAGAACCCAGGCCCTATAGAACTACTAGGCAGCAGACAGCAGCAGGCTGCCACCCAGTAGCAGCTGTAATTAGCTTGCACTCCACTGCCCATGACCTGCTATGGACACAGCCCATGGAAAGTCCTGCATCAAGGGGTCTGACCGGCAGCAGCCCCAGGACTCATCATTGCCTCCCCACTCGATATAAACCCAAGGACATTTGTGGCTGCCATGACCATCTTTTCTCCCTGTGCAAATCCTGGCTTTGACCTTGGTTCGATTTTCACTTTGCCTTCTGACTTGGACTCTGATCCTTGGACTCTGATCCTTGGTATCTGCCCTGGCCTGGAACCTGACTATGAAAGTCCTCTGCTACTTCCAGCCTCAGGTTTGATCCTACTCTGACCCTTGGCCTGACTGCCCTTGTTGGGATCCTGACACTCAGGTATGTCTCCATGTGCTGCAATCACACCTCTGATTGCAGCATAGATATATCTTTAGAGGTCTCCAAGTCCAACCCTGAGAGCTGATGAGATCTTAGCCCAAGGTCATATGGCTGCAGGCTATAGCTTTGTACAGAGCAGTCACACACTCCTATGGGAGTCTGCTGTCCCAGCCTCCTAAACTGTGCTTTCCTTCCAGGCTTTCTCCAAAGACAAAGGTTCGCGCTCATAAGAACAGAGCTGGTGGTGCAGATGGGACTAGACAATCTCAGTCAGACAGCGGCTTCCAAGCAGCCCACCTTTCACCCCAGGCAGGAAGATTATTGAGTGCAGTTGGGGTTTTTTGCAATGGTTTAACTCTTTCTTTCTCTGGACACTTCTGGCCCTACCCATACTGACTATTGTGGAACAAGCACCTGGTAAAACCAGGAGCCTAACAGATTGCCTGGAATGAGTATCGACCATGGCTTGCTCCCATCTATACTAGCTCCCAAAGCATTTTCCATTCTAATAGAGAGGGACGTTAATGGAGACCAATGGCTGACACCATAACAACAGGGCTACATTGTGCAGATGCGCCTTCTACATACCTGTCTAGTCAAGCCCAAAAATATCATGCCTCCCAAGTGTGTTACAGACCAGAGGACTGAGCCAGAGAGGTGCCAAGCATGCTCAGCACCTATAGCCTTTGCCCCTCAGGCTCGACACTGCTCAGGATCAGGTCCTAAACATACTGGGTGAAATCCTGGCCCTGTTGGAGCCAGGATTACACCCATAAGTGTATGCCCAGAGGAATGATGTCACTGTTAGCTGAGAGGTAGCCACCTCTGGGGTGGAGTCTGGAAGATTTGAACAACGTGCAGTAACATAGCACTGAAGTTTGGGGCAGGAAGCAAAGGATAATGCAGGCAGCTGAAATGGCTGGGGGAATATAGGTCAGCAGTATGATGGTGCTAATGGAAATTTGGCCAGGAACCCGAGGTTGACAACCCTCATACGGTGACATGTGCTACAAAAACTCTAATGATCACATGGAGCCAGACCTAGGTTGCACCCATCATCCAAAATACAGCACCTCCAACAGCGCTGGGCTCTCTAATACCAGTCTTGGGCGTGGGTCTGTGCTGACTCAGAGGAGTGTCACTTACTGCATGACCAAGACCATTTCCCCCTGACACTAGGTAGGTCTCTATCCATACTGACCCTGCCTGGCTTACATGACAGGGAAAGGAGTGAGGCAGCCGTGGTCTGACCATGTGCAAGGAGACCTTCCCTTCCTGCATCATTGGTCACTGGGTTCAGAACCCTCCAGGTGTCAGCACTTCGACTGGCATCCCCTTTCTTGTTTTTTCCATTATGAAGACAGGGTCATTTGAGACTTGGCTCAGGCTCACCCTAAACACACCCCCGGGCTGGACCCAGATTTCAAGTTCATTCCCTCCAGGTTCATTCTAGATTCTTTAATCCCCGCACCCCTGGACTTGCTCCAGATTCCCAGCTCCCCATAGCTCATTCTGGAAGCCCAGTCACTCCAGACTCACTTGAGATTCTCAGTCACTCCCCGCTGGACTTGGTCCAGATTGCCAGCTCACCTAGGCTCACCCCAGGAGCCCCATCCCTCCAGATTTCCAGTTCTCCCTCCCACCCCAGGTTCACTCCAAAATTCTCAGTCCCCTACAGCTTGTTCTGGATACAGAGTTACTCCTGGCTTCACTCCAGATTCTATAAGTCACCCCCACCCGGGCTTACTCCAGATTCTCAGTGCCCCATGGCTCATTCTAAAACCCAAATCAAGTCTCAGCAAAAGATCACAAACTCCAGTGACCCTGGCCTAAGTTTCAGGTGTGTGAAGCTTTATTTCTCAATCCCGTTGCTCTCTGAGCAGTGTGCCTGCCATGCCATCAGAGGGACTGAAGTCTTGCCGCTGAGCAAAAGTGCTGGTAAATGTGAAAAAAATAATAAACACAGCAAGTGTGGAGGGGAGGGAAATATTCTCATGATTAAATTCATCTTGAACAAACAGGCCGATGATGTCAGCCTCTCGGAGAGAGTCAAGTTCTTGAGTTGGCTTATCAATGGCCTTGCCCTAGATCAAACAGCAGGCTAAACCTTTGAGATTTCAGAAGTAAAGAGCAGGAGTCACCTGATTGTGCAGTGAACGAAAGGGTAAGCCAGCTGTCGTGGTGGTGAAGGAGTAACACTGAGGTGAGCAGGTGGAGACATACCCAAGATAGCGTTTTGCCTTTGTCACAGCAGCAAAACGCTGACCAGAGACAATGCAAGTTATCTACGGGGATGGGATCCCAAAGCCAGTAAAATGCTGTGCTGCCAACCATCATTTTGATAACTAGGGGCCAGATTCTCCAAAGAACTCAGTTTCTGTTTAGGCACCAAAACAAGTGGCCAGATTCTCAGGAATCTCTGCATGGTGGAAACACCTTGAGTGCGGAGCTCTTTTGAGAAGCCAGGCCCATCAGTGTTTCAGTGGGCGTTGCAGGGTGCTAAGTGCAGTGCAGTGGGAAATATGGCCTTGATTATAAGTGACGAGCAAAGGGAAATCTGGGCCTAGAGAGTAAAAGTAAAGGAACGCTCCAAATCCTTAAACCAGGGCATACAATTCTGAGCACACACAGAATTGAGGCAGAACTGTTTCACAGCAAGGATATGGAACAGGCAAAATAAATTGTTCCATAACGTCAGACAAGCACAAAGTATCAGTTGAGTTGCAACGTTGCATGGTGCCCTGTGAGCTCCTGACCAGTTAACTCGTGTCCTGCCAGTTTCAGACCACTCCAGGTGTGCCAAGCACAGGTTTTTCTCCTAGCACCCGCCTCGCTGCCACGAATGGCAACCCCTTATCGCTTGTCCCGGCACTGTTGATAGCTGTGTCTGGGGAGAGAAAGTCACATTGAAGTTTCTGCTCAGTGTTGATAGGATCCGACAGCACAAAACAACTGTTTGGTGCTGACAGAGTTGGAGCAAGAGGGAAACTTCAGATCCTGGGTGCATGAGTTAAAACTAGCAAAACTGGGTGGGAACTTGACTTTCTCTGAGAGCAGTTGGACTGTATCTTGTTTAAAATAGGGCCAAATTCACCCCTGGAGTAAGTGAAGGGTCTTCAGTGGAGCACCACAAAGGAGGAATTTGGCCCATTATGTTTAGGGAGAAAATGCAAATCATTTATATGTGACTTTTTTACACATGATGTGTCTCACTCCTGCCTCCTGTGGTTTTCTCCCTGATTTCTTAATGTCTCAATAAGTTCAGGGTCTCCAAACCTTAGATTAAGCGTCATTAAAAATGTCTTTTGCCTCTGGGTCTACACTAGATGAGGAAGTTTTACAACAAACCATTGCACATACAAGGCTGTCCAAGCAATGTCTGCAAAACCTCATGTACCCATAAAATGCCCATCACAGGTGTAAAGCTTTGGGTGCAATACCCAGGATTAGCCCTATTGGTTTAGTCCACGTGAACCAGTGCTGTCTAACCATGTTGGTTCCCAGTGCACATGGGAAACCACAAGCACTGCAACTGCACTAGCTCACTGGAGCCTTCTCTGTCCTACCTTGCAGTGCTGACTCTAGCCATTCTGGTCACTCCTACATAGATACCTCAAGAGGCCCAGCAAGCAACGCTACAAACACAGCTGCAAGTGGAGTGTGGGAGTGGATGAGCCTCAATGCCTCTGTCAGAGCCAGCAGCGCTGTAGGGATGCCCTGGAGGCCGCAGGGATGGACAAGGGAACCAACCATGTCATGCAGTTGGGATCCCTGCGATGTTTTCTCAACATGCTGTGGGTGTGACTCTGGAGAGGGGAATGTGACTGTGCTGAAGAAACTTTAAACAAACCAAACCTGCTAAAATCATGTCGGGTCACTTCCTGCTTTCCCCCTGTGGAAATTAAATAGAAACCATTGAAACGGCAGGGAATTTTTTGAGAAGATTAAGGGCCAGATCCTCAGCTGGTGTAAATTGGTGCAGCTCCACGGAAGTCAACAGGGTTATGTAGGTTTACCGAAGCTGAGGATCGGGTGCTAAGTGTATTTCTATGACACTCCCATAGTGGCAAGTTCTCTTGCCCAAATTAAACATCATCTCACCCCTCTTAACACCCACCTGTTAGGTTCATGGCATGCACACAGAAAGTTAGATACTCTTTCTGAAAGGTTGCAACATAACATTATTTTATCTCTTAGAATTCAGAAATCTAACACACAAACAATCAAATGCAGAGAGACCAAGCAGGCTGCTCCCTAAGGCAGAGAGGCACCACTCAGCCCACCTTGCTCTACGCTGGCTTTTTTGCAGACTGGACTTTTTGCAGAAGACCCAGACTGCACACTTCCCTACAGAGGTCCCTGAGCCTCTAACTAGGATCAGGAAACCCCTTACATTTAAAGTGATAGCTTGTAATTTAAACACAGTTTTCAACATACCATACTACTCATCCTTTATTTCCCCTTCACTTCATTTAGCCTCTCCTCTGGTTAGCCGATCACACAGGATCCAGGAGAAAGAGGGGTCTTTTCTAAACCAATGCAAGTTGTTTCAGAATGTCATGTAATTCACTCACGCCAAGGAATGCTGCTCAAACTCACTCCACCTTCCTGCTCGTGCTGGTGTTCACTATCTGCATTCTAGTACCACCTAGAGAACTCAGTCAAGATGAGGGCCCCATGATGCTAGGGGCTGTACATACATATCGTAAAAAGTCCCTGCCTCAGAAAACTTAGTCTTTTTCTATTTCTACTGCACTCATCTTTGTATCCCAGCATCCGCTACCATGACCACTTCCCCAGCCTCTCCTGATCACGTCCTCCCAACCCCAATGAGTTTACCTAGGAAATGTTCTAAAATCCACAGGTTTGTCCACTTCCATCTCCAGTCCTTTTGAAACCCAGAGATTTCAGTGCTTAGGCACTTAAAAGTTTTGCTGCTTTTATTATGCCAGCATAGTCAAAACAGAACCACAACTCCCATCTCCACTCCCCCCCCCGCCAAGTGCAGACATAGTCTTACCAGTATAAAAGTGCTTATAACAATAGAGCTGATTTTGATTTGGCGATGCAAAATCAGTCATCCCAGGATACAGCACCTTATACTGGTAAAACTGCACCTATGCTAGGACTTTTACTGGAATAGCTATACTGGTAAAAAACAAAAAACCAAATCCACACCCCTAACTAACATAATTCTGCTGGGAAAACTTCTTACATGTAGACCAGAACTGAGACATGAGTGGCCACATTTTAAAGTGCCCAGTGGGAGTGATTGGGGGCTGCTAGATGTCCTGGTATTAGGGGCTTTGTTTTATGGGATACTACTAGCCACACACACACACACACACACACACACACACACACACACACACACACACACACACACACACACACTGATTTTTCACACTCACTATCTGGTCACCCTAGAGGCTGCGCACTTTGAAAATCTAGCCACATAATAAGTGCTATAAGGAAGAATAAAAAACCCAAAGCTTGATCCCAAGCAAGAGATTTGACCCCCAAAAAAGAAGAGGTGCCAGACACTCCCTGAAGTCCCCGGGTTTTATTTTCTGTGGGAGGTGCTCAGATACGATGGCGGTGGGTACAAAACCCTACGGTGATTGGGTCGCTGTGGCAGAGGTGGAGCATCTATGCCCTGTTCTGCACCTCACCCTTCCATAGCCCGTATTTTCTCACATTCTTACTCTCAGCCCCTACAGTCCAAAGTGAGGAGTCCAGTGGCCATCGTCTGGCCCCTTTGCTTCACAGCAGCTAGGTTTTGAAACAATGGTTTCTTTTGGTTTAAATATTTGGGAGTGTTAATAGATGATTTCCATAGACAGATGGTCCTTCGGGGTGGGGGGGCGGGAGGTAGGAACAAACCTGAGCAGTACTGGGCAGGAGCTCAGGCTCTGCACTCTCGCTGCTACCGTTGGGCCAGTGCCAATATTTGTTGTACCACTTCACAGGCGTTTCAAACCAAACTAGCTGTGCACTTGGTAACCATCATAATAAGAGCTGCAGACATCTGCCAGTTACTGCAGGTGAAGCCAAAGCATTTGGTTGAAAAGGGGGTTTATGAAAGAAAATGCTTCCACTCCCTGGGCCACATTCTGGTCTCTGGTGTAAATCTGGAGTAACTCCTTTAGAGTCTGTGGAGTTACTCTGGATTGACTATCTTATAAATGAGACCAGAATTTAGCCCAGTCTTTCTGTGATTTGTTTAAATAACCCACTTGCTCTCAGCCCTGCCCCAACTTTTCATATGCACAACTTTTCAGCTGCATCTAGTCCCAGTTTAATTGTGGGAAGAAGGGGAGGCTGGTAGGCATGTTACAAAGGAACAGATTTGGGGGTGCAAGGAGGCTTGGAGCCACGTGCTTGCCAAGCAGGAGTAGACATCAGGGTAGCAAGTGTGGGAAGGACCCACTCCCTGCACTAGTCTCATGGAATAAAAATGAGCAGCTCTGCCTGCTCCAATGCAGCGCTGCTCCAGTGCAGAAGAACAATACACTTCTTGCGTCAGAACAATTCAGTGCAGGTGCCAGGGTGACAGTGCTGGAGACTGACACCCTCTGTCCATGGGCACCACACAGATGCAGCAGAATGCTGCTTTCCCCATCCCACGGGGCGTCAGTCCTGATCCCCCAGGAGGCATCTCTAGGGCTTGGGGAGGAGCTGAGTCTCCAGGTCCTCTACAATCCTTAGCCTCTCTGCTGAGACTGCCAGCCAGGGGGTCAGTAACAGTGGTGAGGCTGATACGTCTCCAGTGGGAAGCCCATGCACTCCTTCCTCCAGACCACCCAAAATAACACCACCACCACCACCACCAGCAGCCTGGCTTCCAAGGGCCAGGCCAGTCCATTGACTTAGTGCAGTCAGAGCTGATCTGGATCAAGGTCAGCAGCCCCTTGGCAGGCTACAGGGTTTAAAAGCCATAAGAATCCCTGGGGGCCTCTCTTCTCTCAAGTGCTGTCAGGTGGGTGGCTGCTGGATTCTACAAAATCACCCAGTTTAGGAACAGTCTTAGGGGCAAATCCCAGTGTTGCTGGAGTCAATGGGAGTCTTGCCACTGATCTCAATAACATCAGCGTTTGGCCCTTGGAAAGTTTTCCATCACCGCTCCCTGTCCCCTTATGGAGGCAGCATCTCCACAGCTCTGCGGGAAAGGACTGAGAACTGACTTAAAGAGACTAGAGGGGTAAGGGGGAAAATCTGCCCCCCAATAGATCCCTCTGGCTAGGTGTTCCCGGAGCACTGAGACTGCTACTGCCCTTTGAAGAGCACATGGGCAATGGAAAGTCTCAGGAATTAGGAAGTTTGCAGACTGCAGCATTCCTGCAGCACCTGAGAACACTCTTATCCAAGTTGCCTGCTTAGCGCTCTCTCATGTACACAGACACACTCCCTCCCCCAGGGAATCTGATCTAAGAGAAGGAAAAACACCGTGCGGGTCACCTAGTCCATTGTCCCCAACAGTAAGGGCAGAGGAGTGCATCCAGGGTTTGAACCTAGGCAAAAAATCATCTCCGCCCATACCAGCAAGCTCTTGAAAGCACTTTCTGCTGACCAGCAAATAACAATGTAGGTAAGAGCCTCTTCAGGGATCGTGCCAGGGGAGAACCTGTCCCGAGGTTCTCAGCCTATGCACAAGACAGAAGTGGATCGATTTTAGCAGCACACAGAGGCAGAATCACCACAACATAGTTCCACTGATCAGAGTATAGAGAATTGGAACCCTAATTAGGGTCCATGTTGGGCAGGACTGTTCCTTATCATACCGATCCTAAGGCTGGGTCTAATCTAGATTTAAAACTCCCAAACAATGGAAATCCCACTGCTTCCCTTTGGACACTGTCCCTACATCTCTGATAGGAAGCACCTTCAGATTTCTAGCCTAGAATTTCTTCTTAATTTCATCCCACCTTAAATAATTCCCCTCTCCTCCTTGGAATATTAGGCTGGGACAGACTTTTATATCCCCCTCCCCCCAAGCTCCTGCGATTTATTCCTTAGCCAAGCTATGCAAACGCCACCTTGCAAACTGGGGTGGGGGGGGAGAAGGGGGGAGCATCGCAAAGTCTGATTTTGGTTGCAAACTCCTTGGGGCAGGGACTTGCCTGCAAAGCACCATGGACTGAATGGGTGCAGCACAAACCTGAGTAATAGACCAGACCCACAGGCTCTGTAATTACTAGTTACTCTCCATGCTCTTGCAAATTGCCACCAATCTCAGCGGGAGTTTGTGTGAGTAAGGACTGCAGGGTTTGATCCCATAATAATTAATTCCCATATTTGGCTCTTGTAGCCTTCCTTCATAACTCAGGCCCCTTGATCTTTGCTGTTGCTAATTCCTTGGCATATCTGCTGCTGCAAATCCCCTTTGGGGGGAAAAAAAATCATTCAACAACCAGGTCTCCAAATATTGAAATTCACACCCTGTGGCTGTGCAACCACAGTGCGAATCCCCCACGCCCACCCAGACAAAGAGCACCATTGTTGGGAGCAGGGACTTACCTTCACCTTTGCTGGAGGGAAGAAAGGGCTAATTCTGCCAGGTGAGCTGCAAATGTGTCAAGAAAGCCCAGGCAGAGAGTTGCTCCCCAGGTAGAGGTGTGCAGAGGACTGTGCTCAAATATAAACCAGTGAGTCATTTATAAATCACCTCAGTCAAGGGGACTGAGGGCTGTGCTTGGCTCCTGATTGGCTTGCTGGGCTTGTTACGAAGTGATTGCAAGCAAGTACACCCAGGCTAAGCCCAGGAGATAGCAAGAGAGATAAGGAGAGATCTGAAGAAGGACAGCTTTTTTAGCCCCCCCCCCCCTTTCAGAATTAGGCTGTTTGATCCCATTGTACAATTCCCTCAATACACCCAGGCCCTCGGAGACAATAGAACATATTGAGTGTCCCCACGGGTCCCCCCAGCGTTCGGACTCCCATTGTGGGGAGAAGATGCTTTTGTTGACCTGGGCTACGGTTTCCTGGCGCATTGGACAGTGACTCCAGCCTGTCTTTGTGTTCTGGCTGCCTCTCAGCATCGGACAAGGACAATGGAGTGCATTGTGCCAGGTCCTGGACTCCCAGAGGTTGGGCTTTGAACTGAGGATTGGCAGGGGAAAGCGGTTGCTTTCTTATTTCCACATTCAAAGGGATGAGAGGGGTGGAAAGGACAGAGGAAGCCACGGTTGGTCTGTTAGGCGGCGAGCACTGAGATTCCCCACACCGATGGGGCTCTGCCTGGAGAAGAGATTGAGAGACTGTCGTGTGAATAAGAATCACATCGGCAGTGATGTTATAGTGAGAGTAAAGTTGTCCAGGGCCATCAATCCTCATTGCTTCAGCGCATGATCTCCAGGGAGGGTCAGGAGGGAATGTTCATCCACTCTCCCGTTATACAGAACTGCACATGCGAGTGCAAAAGGAGAGTTTTACAACATCCTCAAGTGCACCCACCATGGGATACTGATGGAGAGTAGTGATCAAGCTGTAATCCATTGGTCTCTTTCCATATGGTCCAGAGGTTGGGTCCAATCTTGTAAGGTGCTGAGCACCCAAGTCTCTTTGAAGGTGACCAGCACCTCAGAGAATCCAGCCCTTAAGATTTTAAAAATATGTATTATTATTTTTTATTACTTATTTATATTATCGTAGCACCTAGGCCCTCAGTCCTGGCCCAGGAGCCCATTGTGCTAGCCGCTGTAGAAACACAGAACACCGAGGCAGCCTGCCTCCAGGAGCATAAAATCTAAGTATAAGACAAGAGGCAACATATGGGCATAGTCAGATGGGGGAGCACCAGGAAGCAATGGTCAGCATGACAGGCAGTGGTCTCTGTACACCCGCAGCCGAGTTGTTGTCAAGTTTGAAAAGCCGGAAGAAAGATACCAGTGTGGAGTGTGTGTTGCTGGGGAGGACTCCAGCTAGGATTGGGGCATGTTCATGGAGTTCTCTTCTCCAGACGAGATACGTGGTTGCAATTCCCTTGCCTTTCAGCCTCTGCACTTCCTCAGGATGGGTTGCGGGACGAGTGGATGAGGAGCATTATTATTTTTTTGTATTACGATAGCCCCTGGCAACACCCAGTCCAAGCTCAGGGCCCCGTTGTGTGAGGTACTGTACAGACAAGTACCAGATCCTCCCCCAGCAACAAGGAGAGCAGAGATTGTGCTGGCCCCAGCCCTGCTCGGCCCCAGGGATACCAGCCTGTCCAGACCAAGGGAGCAGCAGGAGGTGCCTTTGTGGGGACATCTGTGTCTCTGAGGCTAAAGGAATCGATACACTTGTTCCAGTGGAGATGGGGTGCCCATCTCCCCCCACTCCTGATGGCAAATGGAGATGCTCCTGGGGAGAGGGGAGGGAGGGGCAATAGTGGTTGTTGGCATAGAAACGAGGCCATGTAGGCTCAGGCATTTGGGCACCAAGAGGAGAGACATTCCCTCCCCTCTGTGGATTATTTATTCAAAATGAACATCTGAGACAAGGCTGCTGGTGGGGGGGCATGACAGGGAAGTGTTTGGTGGTGGGACGAAGGAGGGACATAAGAAGGAAAAGCAAGCCCTTCTCCCTTTGTGAATGAAAAACTGGGACAGCCCACAGTACAGGGCAGGGTGGGAAGATGTTTAAAATCCAGACGGGATGTTTTTCTAAATGCTCTGCTCTAGGAATTATTGTGGGGCAGGTCTCTGGCCTCTGTTACACAGGAGGTCAGACTAGATGATCACAATGGTCCCTTCTGGCCCTGGAATCTATGAAGACAGTGCCTGCCTCATGGGGCTGGCAGTCCAGGTGTCAGGCAGGACGTGACAGGTCGATGAAAGAGACGGATGGGCTGGGGAGGGTCGGAGAGTGAGGTAACCAAATGAACAGAGTTAAGCAGGAAAATAGACATTCTGGCTGGCCATCTGCCTCACCAATGCCCAAGGCCTGTAGGCATCATGGCTGAGGAAGGTTTCAAGGAGGGGTTCAGCCTTACTAGTGTTCTTAAAACCCACTCTCGGGATGAGGGCTTGAGGGGCTTTTCAAGAAATAACTCTGGCGCAGTCAATGCCCAGCTCTTTGGTGCTTGGCCACACCCAGCCCTCTGCGTGTGTGACCCACAGACCACGGACACTCGGTGCCAGAAGATGGGGAGGGACCCAGCATTGCCATTCCAATATGTGCTGCCCACTTGTGAGCTCAATAGCGCTCAAGACTCATGTTTCCCCAGGTGCGCACAGAGAACTGGTAAGGGGACAAACTGAGAGTGAGAGGAAAGAGAGGGGGGCAGAGGGGACAAGGAGGATGATGGGGGGATGGAGAGAGCCGGGTTGGGGTGACAGAGGGCAGAGAGAGGGATGGGGATGGGTAGACAAGGCAGAGATATGACACTTTATGCCAAGTTCCCAGCAATTAACTTGCCCTGAGCTTCCCTGGGGAAAGAACTCTGATGCCTTGTTTATTCCAAATCACAGGCCCCATAGACACCATCAATTTCTCACCATTAACCATCATTAATTCAGGAAGCTAATCACAGTGTCCAAAGTGAGCAAAAGAAATGTTCTGCCAGTCCAGCCGATAAGTGGGAGCCGGGGGTTGATTCATTGCCTTCTGAGAGACAGAGGCAATAATTGCCCAATGGTTCTGTAAATATCATTAATTACCTGTATCACTTTCTTGTAAAAGGGCAGCTTGATATTAATGAGCGTAGGAAGCCCTCAGAAACAGGAACCCCGTGAGGGCCATGGGCAAAACCATTCCAGGTTCAACAGCTCAGTGTGGTTCTAGCCCGGCTCCCTTCAGCAGCAGGGATGGTGATTTGCCTCCTGAACTCCATTATTAGTATCATTTGCGTGACGGTGGCACCTAAAGATCCCCACCGAGACCGTGCTTGGCTCTGTACAGACAGTCACTGCCCTGGAGAGCTTGCCATCTAGACAGACAAAAGAGTGGGAGGGGAACCGGAGGCTCAGAGAGGGGCAATGACTTGCCCAAGGTCAGTGACCAAGTTGGAAATAGGACCCAGGAGTGCTGGCCGTCCCATGCCTCCCTTCTAATCATGATCCCCTCGTTTTGTAGACCTTTTAGCCACAGCATTCGCAGAGTAGGTCTATTCGAGGTGTGACTGCAGCATGTGGAGACCTACCCAAGCAAGTTTGGATCCAGCCAGCTCCTATAACAATGACAGTGAAGCCACCCACGGCAGCATGGGTTAGCCACTCAGGTATATACCCAGTGTCCCAGGCAGGTCTGTACAACCCATGCTGCTGTGCTGCCAGGTCTTCATTGCTATTGTCACTGGAGCTAGCGCGATCGGAGCTAGCTCAGCTACGTCTACATGCGATGCAGTGCGGGCACACCAACAGTTGGCAAAACTGGATGCATTAGGGTTGCCAACCCTCCAGGATTGTCCTGGAGTCTCCCGGAATGAAAGTTTAATCTTTAATTAAAGAGCATGTCATGGGCTGACACATCCAGGAATACATCCAACCAAAGCAGGCAACCCTAGGATGCTCTCTCTGCCCTGTAAAGCCCCTGCTACTCCCCCAGCAGGGAATGGGGCACCATGGATCCCCCTGAATGCACTGAGCAGTGTGTGTGCCACAGCAGAGTATAGGCATCATGGGGTCAACCCATGACACTGAGCTCAGGGAGGAGTCCTTGCCCTTGGTTTAGACTTGACAAAAAAATCCAACCGGTTTGCAACGTACCCAAAAAGTGGAACCCGATAGTCAGTGTCAGCTCATTGCAAAATTGAGGGCAAAGCTGCAGTCTAAAGCAATGGCAGCAGCAAGTGAAACATAATCGGTTCCAGACAAGGAATCTGCCGTCATTTCTGCCCCTTTGCACGGTGTGCTATTTGTGTCAGGCCGTGGTGCCGCGTGAGCTTGTACGGGCTCCCGGCAGGCACGGGACGGTGGGCCCAGAGGCCTATTTGCTGAGCTCTGGCAGATGGAATAAGAGTTTTTAAAGATTAATTATATTCAGATCCAAAATCTGAACAGTTTTAGTGACCCGGCAGCAAAGCTACCAGGCTCTGAGCTATTGGCACATGTGCAGATCCAACCCCTCTAGCCGCCTGTTATCCTGCCTCCAACAATGACCAGTCCTACGTACCTTGGAGGAAGATATAAGGAACCTTGTAGCAGACAAGTATGGAATAATCTGCCCCTAGGGGAAGTTTTCCAGTGACACCCTCAGCCCTATGCTACCTGTGTAACTTCCTAGAGACCCACTAGTTCAGGGGTCCCGTATGCACAGAGCCACAATCCCCTCGGCCTCGTTCTGGGTGCAGAACAACCTGAATGAGGACAGCACACAGGATACGGGATGCAAAGCCCTGTAAAACCTACCCATGGCTGCTCCTGGTGCTAGGTGCTTTGCAGGACACCAGCTTTGGGGGCAATCTCAGATGTGCTCTGTAGATAGAACATTTGCTTCCTCCAAGATCTCCCCAGCAGGGTGTGGAATAGAGCAGCCTCTCTAAACAGAGGCAAGTCACTAGCCTTTGTGGCATGAGAGTGGTGGTGTCAAGGACAAAACCCAGGTTATTGAGAGCATCAGTAGAAAGCTGCAAACTGGGGCTTAGCCTCCACAGAAAGAACCCAGGAGGCAATAGCTAGTGGAGATCCCAGCTCAAAGGGAGGCAATCCAAAGGCAGAGGCAATCCTCCAAGCGATTGGAACTTCTGTTCCGGAAGTATGGCAGTTTCCCCCTGCACGAGGCATTACACCGAATTCCTGGTGGGCGTGATCCTGTGAGGTGTTCAGCCCCCTAGCTCAGCCCCCTACTGGATCAGGCCCCATAGGGCTATTGAAGATCTTTTGCCAATTCTTGCAAGAGTAGGCACCACACTGCCGACCTCTGGCTCAAGTAACTATGATTCTTCCTTCAGTTCCCCCTCTCCCCAGCCCCAGCTGGAGGCTGCATTTGCCTGTACTTCCTGTCCTAAACTGCAGGGCTGTGAAACAGCTGCCATATTCCACCCCATTCCGTGCTGGCTGGGATGGAGAGAGAGGGTGTGCGCACGTGTGTGTGCACGTGAGAGACAGAGAGGGCAATCAGTGTGCAGGAAGCTTTGCGAGATGTCAGTGAACACTGAAAAGATGGGAAAGAGGAAATGGGGCTGCTCTGGCTCGAACCTCACGACCCTGATTGTGCATGCTGTGCAGCTCTTTATCGCCTGCCGTGATAACAATACCAAGCAGGGGCTGTGTGGGTTTGTTTACAAGTGATTAATATTAGTGGATGGATTGCACTCTCTGCGGTAATAATTCAGTACTAATTTATTGCTAAGAACCCTGGGAAACCTGCCCTGGAGTTCATGGCTATGACTTACAGGAGGGAGGGAGAACGGCTGCCTTGGGATGGAGGGGACAGGAGCACACGGGGATGCATGGTGGGGTTACTCATATGGAGTTGCTGATCCTGGCAGGTGTCCTGCAGTCTCCAGGGATCCTAGTTGCTTCCCCTTTCTGCGGCTCTAGTTTTGCTTCTGGGGTTTCATTTCGGTTTGTTGTGCAGAGATGAGTCCTCCAGGCAAAACGAACATCTGGATTCCAAACATGCCAACGCTCATGAGCGTTGGGATTTGGGTGTGGGTCAGACCCATTACAAAGCAAAATTCAATCCATGCCTGCAGGGGGTAGTTGACACCCCAAATAGCAGGGGTGCTCCGATCAAAGATTATAATAATCCACCCCGTTATAAAGAGAAGGGGGCAAACTGGGTTCCATACCGGGTTTCTGAAACTTGCACAGCGAGGAGTCCGGTCCTGGGGAATCAGTTCAGACCCAACCCTTGTCCTGTATTATAAGTAGAATATCACTTCATACCATCAATGATGAGCCTATGACAGCTTGTCCTGAGGATGCTCCTAATTTATTGACTGGTCCCTCATTGTCCTGCTGGAGGATAATGGGGGCAGAGACCTCTAGAAGCTCAGAACCTCTTCTGTGTGTGCAGCTCTGATTACATTCAGTTGTTGTTTTTTCCTAACCTGCCTCTGGACTCTGTAACTCTTATTCCAAACACCCCTGGGCTTATATACGATTCAGTAAACAACATTCCTTTTGCTCAAAATGGTACAGAAAAGTTATCTGATGCCCTGTAGTCCAGGCTACCATTAGCCCGATAACTCTCCCTCCCCCAATCCATGCTACAATCAGCATCAACGTTTTGCCCCCTCCCTCCTTGCATTTCCTTCCGTTCTGCTCCCCCTTTGCTGCCAGTGGCATAAAATAAACTAAAAGGGTTAAGAAGAAACAAAACAACATTTTCTAGCCTCAGAGCTGAGTTTCCTCTTTTCCTCTTTCTGTTTCTATTTCTTCTTCCCGTTCACTTGTCCTTTCCGTCTCTTCTTCCACCATTTCCTGAGATTGGAAGCTCCTTGGGGCAGGGACCGTATTTTTGCTCTGTGTTTGTGCTGCACCTAGCACAACGGGCTCCTGTTCCAGGACTGGGGCCCCTAGGCACTGATGATCATTTTCATTATCAGACCATTTTATCTTTTTCATCCTGCGGTTGTTTCTCCCCATGGGTCACGGCAGCCTCCCCACTCTCTGTCTAGGTGGGTTGGGCGTGAACAAGCCAGAAGTGCCAAGGATTTTCCAGTGGAATAGGTGAAAATGTAAGATGGTGACTGGAGGCTAACTAGCTTCTCCTAGCCACTGCCCACCTGATGTTCTGAGCCACCCTGCAGTGAGCCACCTGCTTACCGTAGTCTCCTTTTAGCCCAGGAGTTGTACTTCTTGGACAGGAACCAGGAAAACAAAGTGACCCAAAGTGTTTGTGAAAACTCTTTTTCTTTCTTAGCAAAGCTGCTCCCTTTCAAAGTATCTGCTATTATCTCCTTCATGCAGCAGGGGCTCTGGGATCTGACATGCTCTACACAAATGCACAAAGGCATTTTGATGCTTCAGCATTAACATTTGTAAGTCTGAAGATGGGGTGATTTCATGCCGGTGATTAGGAGACATTCCAGTCAAGGCCCCACACCCTGGACATTGATGGGTTGGGGAAGAGGGGGTACATTTGAGCACTGGTTATATACACTGCCGTAGATGTAACTAGGTGGGTGAATTTTCAGCTCCTGGTCACATTGCATGTGCCCATGCAGACCTTTGCAGAGAAAAGAAAAGAGGGATGAACCTGCCAATGAAGCCTTCATGAAACAGGACTGAACAGATTGGGCCAGAAACTCAGCATCGCTCCATAGGCTTCAATGGAACTCCCCTGATTGACACTGGCTGAGAATGTGACCCATTTAGGCCTTGCCTCCAATTGCAAACAAACCACGTTTGTCCCCCGCGTAGCTGCATTTGTTGCTGACGCCCGTGGACAATTTGTACATGACGTGTTCTCGTGCAGAGAAGAGTTAAGCAGCTAGCACTGTATTCTCTCTCCCCACACCGGCTTCCTGCAGGGCAGGGGCATGCGGCCATACTCTGCCTCCTATAAAACGACTGGCCTGCCTGTGACTCGATTACATGAGACCTCCCAAGAGCGTGGCTGAAGGTTCCAGGTCTCCACAGAAGACCCATTGTTTCAGGGAAAGTCCTTCCTTATCCTTTTATTTCATCTAATCCTTCCTGATCCTCTAGCCGTTTTCCTGCTTTGACCATCTTGGTTTGAAAAACAACAGCCAAATACCCCTATCCGCCATGCCCCATCCTTCACCTTGGGAACCCATCCTGCACCTTTGCATCATCACATACGCCAGGGCAATGAGACAGCCATTCTGATCTGGTAGCTTTGAGGTGCATTGGCCATTCACTTCGCAGTGGGGTAAATGATGGCACAAGGATGGAGGGAACTGGAGAATCAAGCCCTTTCTCTCTTCCCCAGCAGACAAAGAACCCCAAATCTTTAAGCTGAAGGTGGCCTAGATAACCTTGTCTTCACTGCAGTGCTGCAAGGTCTGGTTTCGCAAACTGGCACAAGGGTCAAAAGCTTTACCCATGTAGGAATGAGGAACGGAAAGTCCTGGGAGGAAACAGCTGGATTATTTACAGCACCAGAATAAAGGACAGCATGCAAAGAGGCTCCCAGCTTTCCAGTTTCATGCAGCTCCAGCAGGACTCTTGATGCAAAATTACTTAAGGGACTGGATTTAGTGCTGGTGAAAGGCATTCCTTGTATAGGGAGCCCTCTGTTTATCTACAGGGTAGGTTTCCCAGTTCCCACACACATACTGTCAGCCTGGCTCAGCCCTGATGCATGGGGCACTTCCTCTGTTGTTGACAAGGGCAGTTCCCGGCCTGTCCACTGAGTCTGTCAATTAATGCAAAGCATGGTGGTGAGACCTACCAAACTCATCGCATCAGTGCCACCAAACATTTAGTAGATGGGAACAACTTTTAAGCCCTAGTGAGCTAGGCTGGATGCATACAGGTGCGAGGGTCTGCTGCTCCTTAACAATGTCCCGAGGCATCTAGCTTCACCAACGATACCCTTTTGAGAATAAGCCTTGCTTTCTGGAAAGGTATGTTTATTAAATCAAGCTCTGACCTCTTTGGAGCTTACAGGCAGGGTCTGCCACTCTCTGCATACACAGGCAAAATTTCCCACACGTCTTCTTCAGACAAACCCTATAATTACTGGTGCTCCACCCTGCTCTTTAAAGGGACAGCTCCCCAAACCAAAACACTAAAAATACAGCAATCAGACTGCTATGAACACATCCTCCACATGTGCCTCCAAATACAATGTTTTGCAATATAAAATAATTTCATCCATTATTGCAGGGTCGTCACATTATCCTATGTATACATCTCCCGCACAGGTCAGCGGCAGCATTCGAACACAGGACTTTGGTCCTAGAGGATAGTCCACATCCACGTCAGCTGGGGGGGCAATTGGTGGGAACACACGCCATTATGCTCCATGAGGGTCGACAGGACATGCAGGCTTCCAGTGTCTTACCCAACTATTTGCAAACTCACATTAGCATTCTGGGGCTCAGGATTCCTGGGTTCTTTTCCTGAGTCTGGGAGCAGAGTGTGGGCTTGCGGTTCGAGACACCATTGCCAAATATAGTTTGCTCCTTGTGGGGAATGTCTGCAGGGAGAGGATGTGGGATGTCTGGATCTAAAACCATCAGTCTCTATGGCTATGTCGGCAGAACTTATGTCGCTCAGGGGTGTGAATATTCCACCTCCCTGAGCGGGGCCGGCTCCAGGCACCAGCTGAGCAAGCTGGTGCTTGGGGCGGCAGATTGTTCGAGGCAGCATTCTGCCCAATCCTAGGGCGGCACGGCCGCTTTTTTTGTGTGTGTGTGTGTGTTCCGCTCTGGCCGCCCTGTAGGGGGCCGGAGCACCCTGCAGGGCAGTCCTCTTCCTTCCCTCCCCGCAGACCGGAGCGGAGCCCTCGCGGCCGGCGGCAGGAGGCGGCGCAGCGGGAGGGGCCGCGTGGCAGCGCCCCCGCTGTAGCCCTGGTCGCCCCCTTCTCTCTCTCTCCCGCCCGCTTCCTCCCCCAGCCGGTCCCCCTGCACCCGTGCTCCGGCCGTGCCGCAGGTTTTTTTTTGCTTTGCCGTTCTGGCTGCCCCCCCCCCCCGTTTTTTGTTTGTTTGGGGAGGCCAAAAAGCCAGAGCCAGCCCTGTCCCTGAGCGACATAAATTACACCAACATAAGTGTTCGTGTGCACAGCGCTATGTCGGCAGGAGAAGCTTATGCTGCTCGCAGAGGTGGGTTTTTATGCCAAGGAGAGACCTCTGTCACATCGGCAGGGATAGTTTTCACCAGACGTGCGGCAGTGGCCCAGCTTGATTGGTACAGCCGTGGCACTGCAGCGCTGTACACACAGACATGGTCTAACACTTCAGCTAAAGGACCACGCCCATTATTACAGGATCCTCCCCGTCGTAGGGTCCCAGAGCTTGGGCTGCAGCCCAAGCCCAAATATCTCCACGGTTTACTGCCCCACAGCCCAAGCCTCGTGAGCCCGAGTCAGCTGACCCCTGCCAGCCCCGGATGTTTAACTGCAGTGTAGATGTCCTCAAAGATCCTCCCCGTGTTAGCATGGGTTATACAAGTGCAAAATTTGGGCTGTCTGTTCCAAAAGGCAACATTGCAAAGTGGACGGGACTTGAATTTGTTGTATTAGTGACCAATGTTCTATTCCCAGCTGCTCCTGAATTGACCTTGTGCATTCTCTCAGTTATCTTATCTGTAAAATAGGTGCAGGATAATTGCCTCCCCTAAGGTAGCAGTGTGCGAATGCTGAATAAGGTTTGTGAAGGCACAGAAATATTAACAGCATTCAGCAGTAGAGTTGGGATTGGAAGTCATGCAAGCCAGGCTTGTAGCTTAGTACACTGTCCTCGAGGGGGCTAGGTTATAGCGTGGGGTAAGGCTGCTGTCTCTCTCAAAGAAAATGCATTACATTTAGTGAGTTCGTCGGCAGGAATGAATGATAGCTCAGAAGAATACATGAGCGTCACACAAGATGAGTATCACCTGGCAGGTCTGGAGGTTGCAGAAGTTTGGGAAAAGAACTCTGGACCTGAAAATACCCTTGCCTGACAGTGAACATAAACAGAGAGATATCGTTGAAGCCAATAGAAGTGGAACCTTCAATGAACCGACACACATTGCATTGCTGTGGACATCGGGCAAGAAACACTGAGAGAATCTCAGCAGCTCGCTAAGCTCCGTCTAGTCCTGTCGGTGGTTCTGAGCGCTATTGCATAGCCTGACATACTTGAAAGTAGGCTGACCAGATAGCAAGTGTCAAAAATCGGGACAGGAGGTGGGGGGTAATAAGTGCCTATGTGAGAGAAAGACCCAAAAATCAGGACTGTCCCTATAAAATCGGGACATCTGGTCACCCTACTTGAAAGTGGAGGAGAGAGAAAAAGAGGAGAGTCTGGAATAAGGAAAGAAGAACTTGCAGCCTGGGTAGACCAGTAACTGAGTGTGGTTATAGCAGCGCTGCATGAGTCTGGCTTTTTGTATTCTACTCCTGACTACTGCCCTACTGCTTGGGGAGGTCATTAAAGCCAAAATGTTCAAACCTGAGTGACTGATGTTAGGCACCTAACTAAACAGCCTGAGCTCCCACCACGCCAGACGTATCCTGGAGTAACTGAGAGCAGAATCCAGCCCACTATCACTCGTAAATAAAGAACTGAGAGCCTGATTCTGTTCTCACTTATACCAGTTTTAGGCAGGCTCTGACTCCATTGTAGTAAATGGCGTTACTTCTCATTTATACCAATGTAAGTGTGCCCAGGATCAGGCCCTGGGTATATGTCATTTACCCTAGAAAGAGTTTGCAGGCAACATGAGTTTAGAACTCAGTAAAACCCACTAGACAAGCACAGTATATTTTGTAGCTGGGAAATCTGGCCCTTTTGTCATGCCAGGGCATACAAATCTTGAACGGCTGCACGCCTGTGCCTCATCCGCAGTTCTAAAGAAAATATTGACGAGTTTAGGGCTGGCCTATGCACACTTTTGGTACCAATATAATTATATCAGTTTAGTTAAATTGGTGCAACCCACTACTCTAGTGTGGACACGGCTACACTGATATAAAGCTGTAAGTAAAGTTACACCGGCATGAACACTTTCATATGGGTGTAAATGCATGGACACCAGGGGATATAATTATGGGTACACAGACTGTGTGTAGATCAACCCTTAAAAGGCCTGTTAGCATTTAACATAGAAGTCACAAGGAGGGATTTTCATACCTATTTTTCAGCAGCGGTGTAGCTGACCTGGCACTGCCAACAGGCTATGAGACATTAGGCTTTACCTTTGTGATCATTTTATCTGTAGAAAAGCTGTCCCTGACGCAGGACTGAATCTTGTCTGTCCTGCGTCAAAGGCAGGAGAATTTTGGGGAGTAAAATTCTACATTTTGAAAATAATTCTGCATTTGAAAGTAGATACATCCCCATGGCTAGGAGAAAGTGCTCATAGGGTTGGGATGTCAGAATAAGATCCACAGAAGCAGAGTTGGTGGGTAGAGGGCAGGTGAATTGGTTAAAGGTGCACAATAAATTCATTCATAATATGGCATGGCATCTCATCACGTGGTTCTGCAACTGATCACATGGTTCTCACCTCCACGTATACATATTGTGACAAAGTTCCTCCTCTATCTTGGTGGGTCCTGCGCTTATTGGTGAATTTTCTTGCCTCAGAGATTCACCATGTGGGTTGGGGAACAGCCCAGAGACCTTCCCCTCTGGAAGAACCCACAGTCCAGGTCAATTGGGAAGTTTGGGGGGAACCCGGGCCCACCCTCTACTCCGGGTTCCAGCCCAGGGCCCTGTGGACTGCAGCTGTCTATAGTGCCTCCTGTAACAGCTGCATGACAGCTACATGACAGCTGGATGACAGCTACTTCCCCATGGCCTCCTCCAAACACCTTCCTTATTCTCACCACAGGACCTTCCTCCTGGTGTCTGATAACGCTTGTGATCCTCAGTCCTCCAGCAGCACACCCTCTCACTCTCAGCTCCTTGCGCCTCTTGCTCCCAGCTCCTCACACTCCCACCACAAACTGAAGTGAGCTCCTTTTAAAACCCAGGTGCCCTGATTAGCCTGCCTTAATTGATTCTAGCAGCTTCTTCTTAATTGGCTCCAGGTGTCCTAATTAGCCTGCCTGCCTGAACTGGTTCTAGCAGGTTCCTGATTACTCTAGTGCAGCCCCTTCTCTGGTCACTCAGGGAACAGAAAACTACTCATCCAGTGACCAGTATATTTGCCCTCTACCAGACTCCTGTACCCCACTGGTCTGGGTCTGTCACAATATACATGCCTATACATGAGTTGTGTAATGTGTATATATGTGTATCCCTGTGCATATCTAAGCAGGCCCAGATAGCTTGCATCCAAAATTTTAAAAAAGCTGGCTGAGGAGCTCACTGGACCATTAATGTTGCTTTTCAATAAGTCTTAGAACACAGAGGAAGTTCCAGAAGGCTGGAAGAAATCTAATGGTGGGCCAATTTTTTTAAAAGATAAATGGGATGACCCAAGTAGTTATAGGCCAGTCAGCCAGACATTGATCCCAGGCAAGAGAATGAAGTGGCTAATATGGGACTCGATTAATAAAGAATTAAAGGAGTGTAAAGGAATTAATGCAAATCAACATGGCTTTATGGAAAATACATCCTGCCACACAAACTTGATATATTTGTTTGCTGAGATGACAAGTTTGATTGGTAAAGGTAATAGTGTTGATATAATATGCTTAGACTTCTGTAAGGCATTTAACTGGATATGCCTGCCATTTTGATTTAAAAAATTAGAACAATATAAAATTAACACGGCACACATTAAATGGGTTAAAAACTGGCTAACTGATAGGTCTCCAAGTGTAACTGTAAACGGGCAGGTGTTTCCAATGGCGTCCCGCAGGAATTGGTTCTTGGCCCTTACACTATTTAACATTTTTATCAGTGACCTGGAAGAAAATACAGAATCATCACTGAATAAGTTTGCAGATGACACAAAAATTGGGGAGTAGTAAATAATGAAGAGGACAGGTCACTGATACAGAGCCATCTGGATTGCTTGGCCAGCTGGGCGCAAGCAAGCAATATGCGTTTTAATACTGATAAATATCAATATCAAAGAATGTAGGCCATACTTATAGGATGTGGGACTCTATTGTCGGAACCAGAGACTGAAAAAGATTTGGGGGTTGTGGTGGATAAGCACCTGAACATGAGCTCCCAGTATTACGCTGTGGCCAAAAGAGCCAATGTGATTCTGGGATGCATAAACATGGGAATCTCAAGTAAGAGTAGAGCAGTTATTTTACCTCACTATTTGGCACTCGTGCGACCGCTGCTGGAATACTGTGTCCAGTTCTGGTGCCCACAATTTAAGGAGGACATTGACAAATTGGAGAGGGTTCAAAAAAGAGCAATGAGAATGTTAAAGGATTAGATAACATGCCTTATAGTAATAGACTTCGGGCATGTCTACACTTACCTCCGGAGCGATCGATCCACCGGGGGTCGATTTATCGCATCTAGTGAAGATGCGATAAATCGACCACCGAGCGCTCTCCCGTCAACTCAGGTACTCCACCGGAGCGAGGATCATAGGTGGAGTCGACGGGGGAGCATCAGCAGTCAACCTACCGCAGTGAAGACACCGCGGTAAGTAGCTCTAAGTACGTCGACTTCAGCTACGCTATTTTCGTAGCTGAAGTTGCGTAATTTAGACCGATTTACCTCCCCCCCCGTTCCCAGTATAGACCAGGCCTTAAAGGGCTCAATCTATTTAGTTTACCAATGAGAAGGTTATAGGGGTGACTTGATTACAGTCTGTAAGTGTCTATATAGGGAATAAATATTTGACAATGGGCTCTTCAATCTAGCAGAGAAAGCTAGAACATGATCCTATGTTGAAACTAGCCAAAGTTGAAACTAGCCAAATTCAGTCTGGAAATAAGGCGTAAATGTTTAATGATGGGAGCGATTAACCATTGGAATGATTTACCAAAGCTCATGGCGAATTTTCCATCATTGACAATTTTTAAGTCAAAATTGGATATTTTCCAAACAGTTCTGCGCTAGGAATTACGGTGAGGAAGTTCTGCGGCCTGGGCTCTACAGGAGGTCAGACTAGATCAGTGGTTCTCAAAGCCGGTCCGCCGCTTGTGTAGGGAAAGCCCCTGGCGGGCCAGGCTAGTTTGTTTACCTGCTGCGTCCGCAGGTTCGGCAGATCGCGGCTCCCACTGCCCGCGGTTTGCTGCTCCAGGCCAATGGGGGCTGTGGGAAGCGGCAGCCAGCACATCCCTCGGCCCGCGCCGCTTCCCGCTGCCCCCATTGGCCTGGAGTGGCGAACTGCGGCCAGTGGGAGCAGCAATCAGCGGAACCTGCGGACGCGGCAGGTAAACAAACTGGCCCAGCCCGCC
The DNA here is from genome assembly GCF_028017835.1 of Emys orbicularis. Taxonomy (NCBI): domain Eukaryota; kingdom Metazoa; phylum Chordata; order Testudines; family Emydidae; genus Emys; species Emys orbicularis. The sequence goes on from NC_088686.1 coordinate 143,648,623, forward strand.
AGGGGCTTTCCCTGAACAAGCGGCGGACCGGCTTTGAGAACCACTGGACTAGATGATCCCTTCTGGCCTTGGAATCTATGCAGGAGCAGCGCCAGGGTTTTTGGTGCCCCAGGCGGGGGTCCTTCTGCACTCCCGGTTGTCAGCGGCAATTCTGCGGCAGGGGGGTCCTTCCGCGCTCCCGGTCTTCGGGGCACTTCGGCGGCGGGTCCCGGAGCGAGTGAAGGACCCGCCGCAGAATTGCCGCCGAAGACCCGGAGCGTGTAAGGACCCCCCCGCCGCCGAATTGCCGCTCCCCCAAATCCTGGTGCCCTAGGCGACCGCCTAGGTCGCCTAAATGGAAGCACTGGCCCTGAATCTATGAATCTATTTCACCCACTACTGAAATGCAGCCATCTGGGGTGCTACTTCCCAGTATGGATGCTGGTTTGATTACGTTGGTAAGATACAGGAACAGGATTGTTGGAGTTACAACATTTGAGTTGCATATTTTAGACTCTGAATTTAAAGTATTCTCTCCAGGAAGTGAATGCAACTGGTGAGGGGGTGGAGGTGCGGGGGCTTAGTCCTAACACTGAAGTGTGAACTAGAGGACACTTCTCGAGGCCTTAATTCACAATTATTTGTAGCAGAGTTTGTGAAGTGAGTTTCCCTGGTTTATTTTGGTCCTAGGATATTTAATGATATAATTATATAGCACAGGAGATATTTGATGATGTCACTTTTACAAGCCATTGCTAGCTACCTTTTTTGTAGGGTGTAGATTAAAATGCACTTGAGATAAGATAAGGATTATTTGAATGAAAACAGACCCGATACTGCAGAGGTGAGGAAATCTCCTGATACTGGGTTGTGGAGCAGGTAGTTTCAGAAATCCTTTTCTCACACATGACTATTATATTACAGGATAAAACCTTTCTTACATATGGCCCCGTACCAAAAGACAGGCCCGAAGAAAGAATGCAAGAGAGAGGTTCAAATGCAATAATAATTGCGGAACTGAAGTTCCTTCTGAGGCAAAGCTCACTGGGTGAAATTCCCCCCTGTGCCAAGGACCAGAGTAATTTGAATGTGCGACATGTCCCCATATGTGACTGATCCAGCCTGTGTCAGTTACAGCCACACCTAGGGAGCTACGGCGTGGTAGCAGCTCATGCTTTTAGCTCTGGACGACCCTATTCAATCCCTGGTGTGCTGGCGAAGCTGGCAACCATCACATATGCACAAGGGTGAATTTCACCCTAGCCGAAGCTAGTCCGGTCTCTGTTCTGCCTCAGGGCTTGTCTGCACAGAGCAGCAGCGCATGCCGGAAGGGTGTTAATGTATCCTTAGGACGATGCTAACACGAACTAGGTATCTTTTAGAGTGGGCCAGCAGGGTCTACACCGGACAGTTAGAGCACAACACATTAGAGCGCCTTACAAATCACCCGTCTCTAGTCAGGGGCGGCTCTATGTTTTTTGCCACCCCAAGCACGGCAGTCAGGCGGCCTTCGGCGGGCGGTCCGTGGTCACGTGGATTCGGCGGCGTGTCTGTGGGTGATCTGCCTGTCCGGCACCTTCGGTGTGCCCGCCGCCGAATTGCTGCTGAAGCCGCAGGACCAGCGGACCTCCCGCAGGCATGCCGCCGAATGCAGCCAGACTGCCGCCCTCACAGCGACCGGCAGGCCGCCCCCCACGGCTTGCCGCCCCAGGCACACGCTTGCTGCGCTGGTGCCTGGAGCCGCCCCTGCCTCTAGTGCACTTTGCCAGTGCTGTGTGGACGAGCCCTGAGACTGCCTGGATATGTCTATGCTGCATTAAAAACCCACGGCTGGCCCCTTGCCAGCTGACTCAGGCTCATGGGGCTTGGGCTCAGGGGATGCAGGGGCTGTTTAATTGCAGTGTAGACATTCAGGACGCAGGCTGGAGCCCAGGCTATGGGACCCTGCAAGGTGGGAGGGTCCCAGAGATAGATGGAGGTGTATGTTCAGCCTGAGCCCGAATGTCTACACCGCAATTAAACAGCCCTTTAGTCCAAGCCCTGCGAGCCCCAGTCATCTGGCACAGGCCAGCTGCGGGCATTAATTGAAATGTAGCATTCCTATGACTCTGTTAGCCTCAGTTTTGAGGACAAAACACTCCACGATTCAGCCCTACAATAATACTTAGCATTTAGGCTTTGCAAATGGGAGTTGACTGGAGAAGGGTAGATGACACTCACATCCACACATGTAGGGCTGCGTACTGCCCTGGCCAGGGCTGCAAGGGGGAGCAGAGACGCTGCCCAATTCATCTTGTGCAGAAGACTCTGGTTGACCAGAACCTGGTTCCAGGAGGACAGGTAGGCAACTAGTTGAAGAGAGCACTTTGCTGCTACTCTGAGCAGCAAGGAAGAGTGCCTGAGGCCAGCACTTACTGCTGACTTCAGCATATACTTTAGCTGGCTGGGGGACTGCCCACAACCCCAATCCTCAATACGTGCTGACTTGCAGATGTGGTGTGCAAAGTGCTGTGTAAGTGCAGCCCAGCTTTTTGCACTTTCCTTGGCTACAGAGAGGTCAAGCCCTATTGCTTGGATAGAGAGAGGAAGAGCCCTCTGCCCTCTTGCCCCTTAGCACACCACCTGAGCAAAGCTCATCTACACTCTGCACAGATATCTCCTTTCTCCCCTCTCCATAGGGGAAAGGGCTCTGTCTGCCCAACGTGCCAGGGGATTGAGTGCACTGGTGAAAGGAACAGTCAGGCTTCAGAGGTGTTTCCTGCTCAAACAACAATAGTATCTTCACTCCCCCAAAGGGAAAAAGAAAACCCCACTGAATAAATAGATAAACCAAAAACAACAAGGAGTCCGGTGGCACCTTAAAGACTAACAGATTTATTTGGGTATAAACTTTCGTGGGTAAAAAACCTCACTTCTTCAGATGCATGGAGTGAAAGCTTATGCCCAAATAAATCTGTTAGTCTTTAAGGTGCCACCGGACTCCTTGTTGTTTTTGTGGATACAGACTAACACGGCTACCCCCTGATACTAGATAAACCAACAGGCATGTAGGCAAGTGCCCTTTGGGAGAACATAGTCAAGCCAAAATGATTTAGTTTTCTCCTGGAGGAGGGGGGACACATCTCCAGCCCTTGGCACTTTATTAGCTCTTAAAGTTTGGCAAACAGTCTGAGTAATTTTTCTGCCCATCTTTTCCTGCTCATGAATTATCTGCCTGTTTGGGTCAGGAACTATCCTTGCTGTGTGTTTGTGCAGGGCCTAGCACAAACTAGTGGTTCCCCGATCTGAGCTGACATCTAGAGCTGGTCAGGAATTTTCCAACTCAACATTTTTTCTTGGGAAAATGCTGATTCGTCGAAACCAAACCTGTTTCACGGAAAGGGTTGGTTCTGACAAATCTCCTGATTTAGGGGAAAAACTGTGAAAAAAGAAGTTTGGGAATTGTCAAAATGTCCTAATTCAACATTTTCTAAATGAAAACTTTCGTTTTTCAGTTCAAAATGACTTTTTGTTTTGAAATTTTTAATTTATACTAAAAACGGTCAAAAAATGTAAAAGATCAAAATCAAAACAAAATGTCTCAAACTTACCAAACACAAAACAAAAAAATGTTTTGATTGACCCAATCCAAAATTGTTTTCAGATTATCAGGTTCCCCCAGATTTTCAAGATTTCAACTTTTCATCACAATTTGAGATTGGAACATTTTTTGAAGTCGCAAAAATTCTCCTGGTACAGGAAAACCATTTCCTACCCTGCTCTCTGCTAAATACCACTACAATAATACCAATACCAATGCTAATACCATTTCTAATACTAAACTGTAGTATTCTTAAATATATTTGTTATCACAATTATTTGTGCATTTCTTTGGCATGTAATATGATGTAGAGCCAGCACTGGGAGAAATATCTATCCATCCATCCATCTATTCATCCATCCTGTTTTCATCCATCCCCATATGCCTCTATCTGCTTTTCTAGGGCACCCATCATCATAGAGTCTGGGTGCCACATGGGGGGTCTGATCCTCCTCTCATTCACACTGAGGTAAATCCAGAGTGATTCCTTTAAAATGAACGGAGATACACTGGTATCAAACTGATCTGAGAGGCGAGTCAGAGCCATTGATTTTGCATAGGCCCTCTAGGTAAACATTGCCATCCCTGTTTTAAAAGAAAACCAAAAGCCATCCCATTTCCCCATGGCTCTGAGATACAGACCCTAATGCTGAGACCTTTGTGCTCACCCCACCACTTTGTGGTAGCCACCTCTTGGCTCATCATCATATACAATTGTAAGCCATCTGGGGACGGGACTGTCCTTTCATTGACTGTGCGTATCACACCTCGGACAATGAAACTCAATCCCTGACTGGGGTCTCTAGGTGATATAAGAAGAAAAAAATAATTAATAGAATTCCTGAGGCTTCCCACAAAAACACAACCCTCTCAGGAGCCTAGATGGATTTCCTGGTGCGGTGAAAGGTAAAACATGACTCTGAAGTATTTTCTCTTCATGCTTAGCCTCTGCTTATTCGAAATCAATGACCTGCTGTGCCCTGGTAATTTACAGTACATGGGCTGTAACCCATTCATCCTCCATTAATCTTCCAGGTGGTGAGATCATTACCCTCAAGCTAAGGACAAGCCAGGCCTAATAAGGCAGGATAGTCGTCATGTCAGCTGAGTGCTCAGATAGAAAATAATATAAAAGCCATTGCGGTGAATGGTGAAGAGGGAACATAAATAGTTACTGTAAATAGGAGGACAAATAAAGTTGAGGGCCTGTGTATAGTCTTGGCTGTGCTCTGAATTGTATTCCAAAGAAGGGCTAATTCTGTATCTCCAGACAGTCTCTAGGGAGGATGTTGGAGTGGAGTGACACAAACTCCCATTAATGCCCTGGGCAACCAACTTTATTGATGGCCAGTTGGGGTGGAATAATAGAGCAGTGGCTGAGTAAAGAACGGTAACACAAACAATAATACCAACAATACCGACTGTGACACTCCATCTGGTGAAGTGGGAGCACCTGTTTGGAGATGCAGATAAGCAGCGGGACCCTCTCTGAAACTCATCCTCCTTCTGCTCAGACACTTCACAGCAAAATCAAACAGCTCTAATTAAAGACCTCATTGTGTCCATGCGCTTCACTATTGTGTTTCCATTGTGGCTCCCTTGATACTGCATAGAAGCATCTGTTGGAGTGTGTTTGCTGTGTATATTGTAATGATGCCATCCCTGAATGGGGCAAAAGGATGAACTAATCTCTCTATAAATATTACTTTTATCTAATCTGGGAGCACGGACACTCAAACCTTTAACTGCTAATTTTATGGCTATTGCTTGGTGTCACTAAAGGGCAGAGTTGAGGTGGTTTGGGGGCTGCAACTGTATATTTCCATATCTTAACAGGCTTGGATTTCTTCAAAGTTTAAACTTAATGTTGAATTTTCTGGGTTTAGAATGTTTGTTTTTAGGTTAATGACAACATTCTTATAATGTTTTATACCATGGATAAACTGATATGTGCTCTCAACTATAAATTCAGTTTAACACAGCTGTCTTGGAATATAAATAATGAAAATGTTGGTTTTTTAAAAAACCTATACCTTGGGTTTAAGCTACCAGATAGGGTTCCTTTAACTTATCATATGTAAGTTAATTTAGTGCCAGTTGTACAATTTATATTAAATCAAACCTAAAACCCTACCAAGACAAGAGACTTCACTGCAGATGCTTCTCTCCCTGAGGAGAGGACAAGAGACCAAACAACACATGACAGATATTAGTCATATTGCTTAATGGAAAGACAAGGTGTGGGAGGGAATATCTTTTATTGGACCAACTTCTGTTGGTGAGAGAGACGAGCTTTCAAGCTTACACAGAGCTCTGCTTCAGGTCACCAACAGAAGTTGGTCTAATAAAAGATATTATCTCACCCATCTTGTCTCTCTAATATCCTGGGACCAGCATGGCTGTAACAATACTGCATATTACTTAATGGACTGCTGGAAGGCACTCAGATACTCTGGTGATAAGTAACCTGAGTGCCAGGTTTGAATGACATTCCCATGGCTGTACATTAAACTCCTAAAGGATTCCTGGGATTGTTTGAAGGACGTGTTTACAGCCAAACAATTAAAGATAAACCACAATCTGTGTGATATTCAAAAAGGCAATTTGCAATGCAAAGCAGTGGCACCACCTAGATTGATAAACCTGGAACCAGTCAAATCTGAACCAGTCCAGTAAGATGGGTGCACCTGTGTGAGATAAAACTTGATGCACTTGGCATTAGAGTGCTTCGAGGTACTAGAGGGAAAGAGGGGTGTTAAGAAATTAAGACTCAGGTGCATTGGAAAGAGATTGCAGCAGTGAGTTAAAAGTTTGGGGTTTTTTTCAGTGTCAGGATTATAGACATTAAGCAGCATGTCTAGAGTTGGCCCTTACTCACAATTTTTGGCCATGAATCTACATTTAGGCCTGAACGTCCCCAATTATTATCATAATATGGTGGCCCACAGAGGCCCCAAATGAGACCCCCATGGGGCTAGATGCTGTATACACACATAACAGGAAACACTCCCTGCCCCAAAGTGCTTACTGTCTATACAGAGAGAGTGACTATCCCAAGGTCACACAGCAGGGAGGTCTCCTGATTGCCACTGCAGTGCCCTAGTGATCTGCTGAACCGAACTTCTTCCCAGGCTCACCCAACGTTCTCACGTGTTAGTTCAGGGTCCATTGCTAAAAGACTCCTGTCCCAAATGGCCTCTATTTCTGCAAGTACCGGAGGTGTATTTAAGAGGTCTTGCTAGTTTCAGCAATGTAGTAAGGAATAAACTAATATTTCCTGGGACTTTATTTCACCTAAACTGCTAAACCAATATCCAGGACTAGACAGACCATCACCTAGACACATCTAGACTCAAAATGTATGTTAGAAAGAAAGAAAGAAAGAAAGAAAGAAAGAAAGAAAGAAAGAAAGAAAGAAAGAAAGAAAGAAATTCTCCTAATATTGATAGAAATGTTTTCATGGATTTGGTGTTATGTGGTGTTTAGGCAGTGTGTTTGTTTGTTTGTTTTTTGTAATTTTAATTCATATTAATTCAACCCACACAATGCCGCATGCATTAACTAGTGAACAAGAACCTGATGTTAATCTGATCAGGCTAATTCCACTGTCCAAGCTGAATGAAAAGAAGTAACATCAGTACTGGAGAGCACATTAGAATTTTAAAACATATCAATCTCGGGGGATAACACAGGGAGTGGATTGTTTATTTTGTTTTTAAATATCTAGATGGGACAGATCTTCAACCGGGTGAAGCAGCACAGATCCACTGATTTCAAGGGAGCTGCACTGATTTACACCCACTGAGCATCTTTCCGTGATTTTCAACCCACGGGTATCCTTTCGACGGATGGAACCTACAGCTGACCGTGTTAATCTTATATGCAGTGGTGTTGTAGCCGTGGATATTAGAGAAGCAAGGTGGGTGATACTACCTCACTCACTTGTCGCTCTTGTTAATCTTGGGCATTTCAAGACTCTTGCCTCGTCCTCTAGTACATTTCAGTTTAGGACCCTCTTGGCCTGATATGCCAGCATCCTACCTGGCACAATGTCTGCCTTAGCTTAGAGTCCGTGTCTTCCTGGAGAGACCCTTTCCTGGGGTGATAGTGGCTGACAGGTAGAATTGACCGAGCCAGAACAGAGTTAATAAACTAGCGGGGAACCACACAGATGTTTGTTTCTTGTTTGAAAATACATGAACAGGGCCAAGAATGAATGAAGGAAAATGTCAGAGATGGTCTGAGTATCCAAAGCAGGCTCTGGAGGCGGGAGGGAGTGTGGACACCTGGAGAGAGAGACCTGGACACCTGGCCTAGCAATGTTACCAGCAAACTTACATCCCGGTGTGCAATATAGTAGGGCCAGATCCGCAGCTGGTGTAAACCATTGCAGCACCATTGACTTCAGTTAGCACGTGTGATGGAGGCTTGTGTTTTGGGAGCAGTGGGCTGCTGTGCGAGACAGGTTGAGTTTAGCTGGAGACTGGAGCAGTGCGGGCTGATGTTAGTGTTTGAGTGAACCCTTGCCGTAAGGAACCAAGTCAGGGGAAGAATGTGCCCGCCCCTGGACAGAGGGGCTGTGTGAGGCCCAGGAGCCGGACGTGTGGGGAAAGACTATAGTGGTGAGGAAGACTTGGCCTGCCCAGCTGGGGCTGAAGACTCAGTTGACTTATGGATTTCTGTTGGGCTTTGATAAAGGACTCTGTGGTTCTGGAAGGGGCAGGACTCTGCATATTGGTCTGGCTGGAGGGCCAGGACATTCTCATGGCCAAAGGACAGTGGGGGAAACTGAGGCAAGGGCACTGTAATGCCACAGCCAGCCAGGTGGGGGTGGGAGTGTGTGTACTGAGGCAGCAACTTTGCCATACCGTGGTTTTACACAAAACCCACAGCACGTAGGGACAGGCCAGCTGGGGAATGTGTACTGTGTCCCACACAGATATTCGTCTGGGCCTGATGCATTGACTAAAGCTGCCTTAATGCTAAATCACAGATGCTAATTCTGCATTGCTCTGCACCAGGCCTAATCACTTACACCAGGGCAAAGTGGGTATAAAACACTCCCATTCTGCCCTGGCAGCATTTTACACATGCTTTGGTAAGCATTTTACTGATGGGCGGGTGGCGTATGTGTGCAGTCGGTGCAAGGAGCTCCTGGCCCTCAGAGACCATGTACGGACTTTGGAGGCCAGGGTGGCGGAACTGGAGGAGCTGAGAGAGGCAGAGAGGTATGTTGATGTGGCTTTCCGGGACACTGTAGAATTGTCCCACCTCCGCTTAGACAGCACCTGTGCTGTTAAGGAGGAAGAAGGGCCCAGGGAAGTAGAGCAGTCAATGGGAGCAGAGGGAAACTTTCCCGTAGTTGGGACCCTCCTTCCAGATGGTTCTGGGGTTGCCTCTCGCACTGAGGTTGCCTCTCCGGGGGAGGGAACTCCAGTTTCTAGGAAAAGGCAGGTGTTAGTAATGGGAGATTCGATTATTAGAAATGTAGATAGCTGGGTCTGTGATGACCGGGAGAACCGTATGGTGACTTGCCTGCCTGGTGCAAAGGTTGCTTATCTCTCGAGGCATCTAGATAGACTTATGTGTAGTGCTGGGGAGGAGCCGGTGGTCGTGGTACATGTAGGTACCAATGACATAGGGAAGGGTAGGAGAGATGTCCTGGAAGCCAAATTTAGGCTGCTAGGGAAGAGACTGAAATCCAGGACCTCTATGGTGGCATTTTCAGAAATGCTCCCAGTTCCACGCGCAGGGCCAGGTAGGCAGGCAGAGCTTCAGAGTCTCAATGCGTGGATGAGACGATGGTGTAGAGAGGAGGGGTTCACGTTCATTAGGAACTGGGGAAACTTCTGGGATGGGAGGAGCCTATACAGGAGAGATGGGCTCCACCTAAACCAAAGTGGAACCAGACTGCTGGCACTAAACATTAAAAAGGTTGTAGAGCAGTTTTTAAACTAGGAGATGGGGGAAAGCCGACTGCTGCAGAGGAGCGTGTGGATCGGACACAGACTTCTCTTAGGGGAGAGTCTGATGATAGAGAATCTCCAGGTTATAGTCAGGAGCAGAGGACTGAAAAGTATAATGTAAGGGCCGGATCAAATGATAAACAGCCACATAAAAAAGAATCTGGCACATCAGAAAAAGGCAGGCTAATAAACAGGGACAAGTTTTTAAAGTGCTTGTACACAAATGCCAGAAGTCTAAATAATAAGATGGGTGAACTAGAGTGCCTTGTGATAAAGGAGGATATAGCTATAATAGGCATCACAGAAACCTGGTGGACTGAGAGCAATCAATGGGACACAATCATTCCGGGGTACAAAATATATCGGAAGGACAGAACAGGCCGTGCAGGGGGAGGAGTGGCACTATATGTTAAAGAAAGTGTAGATTCAAATGAAGTAAAAATCTTAAGCGAATCCACAGGTTCCATAGAGTCTCTAGGGATAGAAATTTCATGCTCTAGTAAAAATATAACATTAGGGATCTATTATCGACCACCTGACCAGGACAGTAATAGTGATGATGAAATGCTAAGGGAAATTAGAGAGGCTATCAAAATTAAGAACCCAATAATAGTGGGGGATTTCAATTATCCCCATATTGACTGGGAACATTTCACTTCAGGACGAAATGCAGAGATAAAATTTCTCAATACTTTAAATGACTGCTTCATGGAGCAGCTAGTACGGGAACCCACAAGGGGAGAGGCGACTCTAGATTTAATCCTGAGTGGAGCGCAGGAGCTGGTCCAAGAGGTAACTATAGCGGGACCGCTTGGAAATAGTGACCATAATACAATAGCATTCAACATCCCTGTGGTGGGAAGAACACCTCAACTGCCCAACACTGTGGCCTTTAATTTCAAAAGGGGGAACTATACAAAAATGAGGGGGTTAGTTAGACAAAAGTTAAAAGGTTCAGTGACTAAAGTGAAATCCCTGCAAGTTGCGTGGGCTCTTTTTAAAGACACCATAATAGAGGCTCAACTTCAATGTATACCCCAAATTAAGAAAAACAGTAAAAGAACTAAAAAAGAGCCACCGTGGCTTAACAACCATGTAAAAGAAGCAGTGAGAGATAAAAAGACTTCCTTTAAAAAGTGGAAGTCAAATCCTAGTGAGGCAAATAGAAAGGAGCACAAACACTGCCAACTTAAGTGCAAGAGTGTAATAAGAAAAGCCAAAGAGGAGTTTGAAGAACGGCTAGCCAAAAACTCCAAAGGTAATAACAAAATGTTTTTTAAGTACATCAGAAGCAGGAAGCCTGCTAAACAACCAGTGGGGCCCCTTGACGATGAAATTACAAAAGGAGCGCTTAAAGATGATAAAGTCATTGCGGAGAAACTAAATGGATTCTTTGCTTCAGTCTTCACGGCTGAGGATGTTAGGGAGATTCCCAAACCTGAGCTGGCTTTTGTAGGTGACAAATCTGAGGAACTGTCACAGATTGAAGTATCACTAGAGGAGGTTTTGGAATTAATTGATAAACTCAACATTAACAAGTCACCGGGACCAGATGGCATTCACCCAAGAGTTCTGAAAGAACTCAAATGTGAAGTTGCGGAACTATTAACTAAGGTTTGTAACCTGTCCTTTAAATCGGCTTCGGTACCCAATGACTGGAAGTTAGCTAATGTAACGCCAATATTTAAAAAGGGCTCTAGGGGTGATCCCGGCAATTACAGACCGGTAAGTCTAACGTCGGTACCGGGCAAATTAGTTGAAACAATAGTAAAGAACAAAATTGTCAGACACATAGAAAAACATAAACTCTTGAGCAATAGTCAACATGGTTTCTGTAAAGGGAAATCGTGTCTTACTAATCTATTAGAGTTCTTTGAAGGGGTCAACAAACATGTGGACAAGGGGGATCCGGTGGACATAGTGTACTTAGATTTCCAGAAAGCCTTTGACAAGGTCCCTCACCAAAGGCTCTTACGTAAATTAAGCTGTCATGGGATAAAAGGGAAGGTCCTTTCATGGATTGAGAACTGGTTAAAGGACAGGGAACAAAGGGTAGGAATTAATGGTAAATTCTCAGAATGGAGAGGGGTAACTAGTGGTGTTCCCCAAGGGTCAGTCCTAGGACCTATCCTATTCAATTTATTCATAAATGATCTGGAGAAAGGGGTAAACAGTGAGGTGGCAAAGTTTGCAGATGATACTAAACTACTCAAGTTTAGTTAAGACCAAAGCAGATTGTGAAGAACTTCAAAAAGATCTCACAAAACTAAGTGATTGGGCAACAAAATGGCAAATGAAATTTAATGTGGATAAATGTAAAGTAATGCACATTGGAAAAAATAACCCCAACTATACATACAACATGATGGGGGCTAATTTAGCTACAACGAGTCAGGAAAAAGATCTTGGCGTCATCGTGGATAGTTCTCTAAAGATGTCCACGCAGTGTGCAGAGGCGGTCAAAAAAGCAAACAGGATGTTAGGAATCATTAAAAAGGGGATAGAGAATAAGACTGAGAATATATTATTGCCCTTATATAAATCCATGGTTCGCCCACATCTCGAATACTGTGTACAGATGTGGTCTCCTCACCTCAAAAAAGATATTCTAGCACTAGAAAAGGTTCAGAAAAGAGCAACTAAAATGATTAAGGGTTTAGAGAGGGTCCCATATGAGGAAAGATTAAAGAGGCTAGGACTCTTCAGTTTGGAAAAGAGAAGACTAAGGGGGGACATAATAGAGGTATATAAAATCATGAGTGATGTTGAGAAAGTGGATAAGGAAAAGTTATTTACTTATTCCCATAATACAAGAACTAGGGGTCACCAAAAGAAATTAATAGGCAGCAGGTTTAAAACAAATAAAAGGAAGTTCTTCTTCACGCAGCGCACAGTCAACTTGTGGAACTCCTTACCTGAGGAGGTTGTGAAGGCTAGGACTATAACAATGTTTAAAAGGGGACTGGATAAATTCATGGTGGCTAAGTCCATAAATGGCTATTAGCCAGGATGGGTAAGAATGGTGTCCCTAGCCTCTGTTCGTCAGAGGATGGAGATGGATGGCAGGAGAGAGATCACTTGATCATTGCCTGTTAGGTTCACTCCCTCTGGGGCACCTGGCATTGGCCACTGTCGGTAGACAGATACTGGGCTAGATGGACCTTTGGTCTGACCCAGTACGGCCTTTCTTATGTTCTTATGTTCTTATGTTCTTATTGGGCCTGAGTCTCTTTTACACTTAGCCCCACTTTATACCAGCACTGTGGCAGCATAAAGGAGCCTTCAAGTGGACATAAACTCTCCAAGGCCTGTTACGTTGCCGAAGTGATTTAAAATGGCCTTGCTCTAAAAGAGAATCAGGCCGGTTGTTTATTAATTGAAGGCTCCCCCTTAGGTAGGACACAATAGTGTGAACTCGTGAAAAGCCGTGTTTTCCACTCTGCTTTCTCACTTAACAGTGCACATAGCTACTGCAGCGTACCTGGGTCTAGAGCTCCTCCCTGAAATTCACGGTGCACTTGAAAAGAACGGCGTTTCCTACGGACAAACACTCTCAGAGAGTCCTGTTAACAACAGCTCACCTCGCTGGGCAAACAGTGCCACAGCTCAGAGCGATCGTGAAGCCCTGGCTCAACAAATTCTGCAACAGAGTCAAATACTTCTCCTTAAGATCGGCTTCGCTGGCCAAACAGTGACTAAGCAAGTTTATGATAAACATCTTCAGCTATTGGAAGGGAAAGGTAAGCAGCAAGGAAGGTGGTCCAAGTGGATGGAACTAGGGGTGATGGGATGAAATGAAAGAAAGGGGAATCCGGGCTGAATAGCAGGGAAGTGTGTATGAACGGGAAGAGCAGTTCGACTAGGGAATAGTTTCCCAAGGTAAGAGGTAGGAGGCCGGTCACTTGAGTCATTTGAAATTGGACTGGACAAAACTCTGCAGAATTAACATAGGAACACGGGACATGTCAGGTTGGATCATGGCAGGGGTCCATCTATTCCTGGCTCCAGTGGTGAATAGACTAGATTTGAGTCTACCGGTCACCTTTGACTCTAATGTAATGATTCTGTATTAGACCATCCTGAATTGTTTGGAGTTATTTTGTGTTTATTCCCCTCCCGCACACACACTGGCCCCCAATATCTTTCTGCAAATCAGGCACCTGGTCACTAAAAGCCAATTCCTGCTCCTGTCAAACTAATATAGGCATTTTGCCCATTGTGGGATCAGAAGTTGGTCCTGGGACTCTCTGTGGGCCAGATCTTCATCCGGTGTTAGTTGGCCTAGCTTCACTCCAGTCAATGGACCTGCCCCAAGTTACACTAGCTGCGGATCTGCCCCATTGTTTCTTCCATTTAACAGCAGCAGCAAGGTATTGCTTCTGTCTGCCTGTCGCCCTGGGTCAACGAATTGTTTGCAGCAGTTTTTCCCTACTTCTAGGTGCATGACTCTAGAGGAGATCCCTCTAGGGCACGGGCGAGGCACTCTGGTAGGATGGGGCAGTGTGGAGGAAAATCTTGCCCCTGCCATACCCATCCTGTACAGAAACAGAGGACTCTAGTCTCCAGGGGCGTTAGGGTGGTGCCTACCACCAGCAGGAAATTCACATGGAATAAAGCAAAGGAAGAACCACACCAAACAAACAACTAACCCAGGTCCTCTCCTTCTTGGGAAATCCAGAATTCCTTTCCTCATTCCCATCTCCTGCTCCTCTGGGTCTCAGGAGCCCGGCTGGGGGTGGGGACAGGGAGGGAGAAGAATTTTAAGCACAAAACAAAGAACATCAGGGAGACAGCTAGAAAGCCTCTGTGGATTTAAATGAGAAAATGGTCATTCAGAACCTCCTCCCACAAACCAGGGTGAACTCAATTCCAACCCCGCGCTGGGAGATTTGCCGTGGAAAAGCTGGTGTGATCTGCCCAGCCCTAGTGTTAAAGTGATAAGATGCTACTTATGTTTCTCCAGCCCGAGAACTTACTACGCAAGGCAAGGAGAGTCAGATTCATCCCTGGCATAAACCCATTGATTTAAATGGACCTACATCATGGATGAATTTGGACCATTATGTGTACTCTAGCCTTTGCTTCTCACAGGAACTGAGGATCTGAGGTCAGTCTAGTACAGTATCCTCTCTGCCAGCGGCCAGCACTAACTGCTTCAGAGGAAGGGCAAGAAATCCCACATTTATAGATGTTCTTTCTTTCTGTCTTTCTTTCTGAGTCCGTTACCAATTGGCAACCAATGCATTCTGCACACACAAATTAGTCCTCATCAGCTCACAAGGGCTCTAGATTCTATATGCTCTACTCAGTTTTGATTCTGGCTGCTTCAATCAGTCTGGCTGAGAAAGCAGCAACTTTTGAGGGCCATCAGGTGGCATGACACATTCCTCAGAATGCCCGTTCCCGTTGGGAAAGGATTGATCCAGATTCTGAGCCAGAGCCAAGTTTACGGCTCAGGCTGGTCCCTGCTCACGGCATCTAATCGGGGTTTGTTCTCTTGTGAGATCTAGGTGTGGCCAGCAGTTTTCCCCGAAGCACAGAAGGAAGCAAGGAGTGGCCGTTTAATTGGTTTGGTTTGTTTGATTTGGTACGGTTTTTAGTGTCCAAATGACAGCTAGTCGGCACAAACCAGATCGGGTTCCCATCCGCTGCCTGCATTAGGAGCAGCCAGCGCAGAGGTGTAGTTCGACACAATATTGACACTCGCAGCAGCACTTAACCTCCATACTGTAAACTTGCCAACCCTAATGCACTGGAGTGATATATTTAGAAACACGGTGACTTGGCTGTATCATACCATGCAGCCTATCGCAGGGCTATTATAAGGAGGAGATAACTGGCCCAGGTGCAACTTGCAATGAACTAAGGGAGAGATTGTAGCCTCTGGCCCCATTACGTGAAGCCCTGCCTCCCGTTAGCCACGTAGGGCTGAGATAACACACACGCTGCTCGGAAACAGCTGGACAGGTGCCACTCACTGTCCCTGCGGTTTTAGGACAGAGGGAAAAGGTAAAATCAGAGCTCAGAGGAGAAATATTAGCCAAAATGGGCTTCCCCTCTCATCTGCCTGCAACTCCTCTCGCTGGCTCAGCCCCCTAGTAAACAGGCTGAGTTCAAGCACAGTTGTCAGGGGTGGGAATCCTCCCCACACAGGCCCGGGTGTGGCAGCTGCTATGTCCGTCTGGAGAATCATGGACACACTGTCCACACTTCTGCTGCCTAGGGGTCAGTATGCACTCAGCCCATCGCTTATATGACACCTTGCCCCCTCCATCTGCTTCCTCGAACGATACCCGCCCAAGCCTTTCCTCCCATCAGCCCTGTGGAGCCCATGCAGCAATGGGAGAGCACATCGGGATCTATTTTGGCTCATGTGTCACCAACAGAACTGAAGCTGGGGTGGTGGGGGGCAGGGAGGGAAGCAGGAGCAGTGCAGAGGTACAGAGTCTTCACACTGTGCATCCATCCCACCTGATCTCAGGGTATCCACCAGCCCTGGGGGCAGAATCCCCAAGATGATCTGCAGGAAGCAAGTCCCTGCACCTACTTCCCCACCCCTCGCTATTCTGGGGGAAGCGCCAGGCCCCCCGTGTGAGTTTTTCCATAGTAGGAGGCAATTCCCACTCTCCCTCCATTTGGCTTGTAAGCTGAGCCCATAAAATCTGCAGTTGCCACAGCGAGAGGCCAACCATGGATCCCACCAGGGGATTTTTACAGAGTTGTGACTGTAGCTGCCCTATAAGCCAGAGCGCTGGCAACACCCTGGCCCAAGTGCTCTGTGAGCGTTTCACAGCCAGGGTAACAATAGGAAAGAGCTAGTGGACACTGTCAGGCAGCATACCATTGCCTGGGGGGAACTGTTTGGAAGCCAGGCCTCCGGGGGAACTGTCTGAGAAGCCATGAGGCCGAAAAAGCCATGTTGTAGGCAGGCACACCAAAGCTGGAATTTGTTAATTAACCCTGTGTCAGAGTGAGATGTTACATGTCAGAAGAGCCAGACACAATGAAGCATAAACGTGGTAATAATCAAGTCCTAGAGAGCAGGAGAGACCGTTCAGAGCTGCACTGCAGCAAGCAGAATGCGTCTGTGAGTGCACAGCTTGTTTGCAAGACAAGGCTGATAATAGAAAAATGGAGGGGCTGAAGTCTTCAGGGACATTAAACCTGGAAGCTAAGAAGTTAGCTCAGGTCTGGAAGACCTGGAAAGAGGAATTTAACCTCTGTGTAGAACGGCTATATGGCAGATAAAGAGGATGCTGTGAAAATAAAACTCCTTTGTCACCTGATTGGAGAAAAGCGATAAATAAGTCCCTGGGCGCAGAAATTCCCCAAGCTCAATGCACTTTAGAAGCAATAATGGTCTGTTTTGATACTCACCGTCACCCCAGGAAGACAGAAATGGTGGAACGATATAATTTCTTTACTTGGGATCAAGCAGCCGGGGAGGATGTAGATGAGGACAGCACCCGTTTAAAAGTGCTACCAGTCAGTTGCAATTTGGGAAATATTAAAGATTCACTGATAAGAGACCAGATAGTGTATGGGACACGAGACTCGCAAGTGAGAGCGGTTGCAGAGGGAAGCTGACTTAACTTTGGGGAAAAGCTTGGTGATATTCAGGGCGTCGGAGCTATCCAAAGAGAGGATCAGAACCCTGGCAGGGCAGTCAGCAGACTGTAAGAAAGAGAAATCAAAACCAGATACATCAGTAGATGACAATGGTATAGACACATGCAAATACTGTGGAAGAAAACATGTAAGTCAGAAAGAAAAGTGTCTGGAATATGGGGGGAAAAGGCCAGATCTGTGACAAATTTAATCATTTTGCAGCCAAGTGTTTGTCCAGAGAGAGGAAAAACAAATCCAAGGTATACACAGTAACTGAAGAGAGCAACAGTGGGTAGAAGGACTTTATGCAAGTGACCAAACAGATGGTAAACCCAGAGCAAGGAGACCCTAGGGCTGGAGCACCCACAGAAAAAAATTAGTGTGTGCTTAGCACTCACCAGCCGCCAGCTCCCCCCTCTCGCCCAGCACCTCCTGCCCGCCAAGGTGCTTTTGGGGGAGGGGGCAGAACTGGGCGGGAAGAGGCAGGGTGGGATGGAGTGGGGGCAGGAAGAAGCGGTGTGGGGGCGGGGTCTGGGGCAGAGCGGGGGGTTGAGAACCCCTGGGGCCCGGAGGAAGCCGGCGCCTGTGACTACAGCCGCTGAAAAGTGAACTGCAGAATCATGGAATTATACAACCTGTAGAGAAGAGCACAGACTGAATGAACTGTCTTGTGGTGGTAAAAAAGCTGTCCGGAAAACTGAGACTATGCATAGATTCAAAGCCTTTAGAGCAGGAGTGGGCAAACTTTTTGGCCCTAGGGTCACATCGGGTACAGAAATTGTATGGAGGGCCGGGTAGGAAAGGCTGAGGGAGGCTATGCCTCCCCAAACAGCGAGGTGTGGCCTGGCCCCCGCCCCCATCTAGCCCCCCAGAACCTCCACCCCCATCCAACCCCCCCCGCTCCCCACCCCTGACTGCCCCCCGCGACTCCCGCATCCTATCCAAACACCTCTGCTCTCTTCCCCATGACGATCCCCCTGGGACCCCCACCCCTATCCAATCTCCCCTGCTCCCCACCCCCTGACCACCCCCTGGGGCCCCCACCCCCTATCCAACCCTCCCTGCTTTCCCTGCCCCATGCTATCTATGGGGTGGTGGAAAGAGGGGCTCAGTCCTTTCCCTGTGCGTTTCCCCTGCTCGTTTGGCTGCTTTCCCTGCCAGTCGGGCAGGGCTCGCTCCCTGTCTGGGCTCGGCTGCTGGGGACAGGGGCCAAGCATGCTGGGGGTGGAGGGGGGCCCTGGCTTGCTCTTCCCCTGTCCCCAGCAGCAGGGCCCAGGCCCCTTGACTGCCCCCTGCAACTCCCCCCGGAACTCCCCCAGATCCCCACCCCCTGACCGCACTGCACTGGAGCACCAGGTCTGGTGGCGCTATAGCGTGCCGCCCGGCCGGAGTTGCAGCCACACTGCCCAGGCACTGTGACTGCGAGGGAGGTGGGGGGGGGGGCAGGGGCTAGCCTCTGCCCCGCTCACCATGCTGCCGGGGAGTTGGGCTGGCTCCTCCGCAAGCCTGTCCTGACCCCGTTCCCTGGCAGGAGCTCGGGAACCAAAGGGAAGGTCCTGCGGGCCGGATGTGGCCCGCGGGCGGTAGTTTGCCCCCCTCTGCTTTAGAGAAAGCTTTGAAATGGAACCATTTCCCTCTGCCTACAATTGAGGACATATTACCAGATCTGTCTAAAGCAAGAGTCATTACAGTGGGACATATTACCAGATCTGTCTAAAGCAAGAGTCATTACAGTGTTCAATGGAAAAAATTAATTCTGGCACGTCGGATTGGATGAAGATTCCAGTTACTTGACAGCCATCACGACTCCACTTGGGAGATACTGATGAGTAAGGATGCAGTGGGAATCAGTCTGGAATCAGAGCTATTCCAGAGCAGATTGACCAAGCGTTAAAGGGCCTGACGGGAATGCGGACAATAGCAGATGATGTGCTGATAGTGTGAGAGGGTGATAAAACAGAACAAGCACAACAAGATCATGACTACAAATTACTACAGTTTTTTCAGAGATGCAGAAAGAAGAATATTAAATTGAACTTATACAAGCTCAGGTTGAAAGTAACCAAGGTGCCATACAGTGGATATATGTTGATCTCCAAAGGACTGAAAGTAGATCCAGAGAAAGTGAGGACAGAGAAATGCCAAGACCCAGTGACGTTAAAGGAGTCCAGATATTCATGGGAATGATCAATTATTTAGCACAGTTTTGCAACAATCTGTCTGAGAAATGAGAGATCTTGAGACAGCGGATACATCGAGACATCTTATGGGCGTGGAAGGACCAACATGAGCAAACATTCAGGAAAGTAAAAGAGATGACTGGGAAGGCTCCTATTTTGAAATATTGCAACACAGAGGAGCTCCTAATACTGCAATGCGATATAGCTGATTAGGGCCTGGGGGCTACCATGTTGCAAGGGGGATTACCTGTTTCATTTGCAAGCAAAGCATTGTCCGTGACAGAGAAGGGCCATGTTCAAATTGAAAAAGAGGTATTAGCAATACTCTTTGGAATGGAAAAAATTCACCAATCCAGCTATGGTCTCACCATGGACATACAATCTGACCATAAACCTCTCAAAGGCATTTGGAGAAAGCCATTACTCAGTGCACCAAAGCACTTACAGCAGATGATGATCTGACTGCAGAGGTACACCGTATAGATCAAGTATTGCCCAGGGAAAGATTAGGTGTTGGTAGACATCTTAAGCCGTGGATACCTGCCAGAACCCAACAAGGAAGGGCCAGAGGTGGAGACAATAAATATGGTACAGGACTTACCTATCTCAGAAGAAAGGCTGAGAGAAATACAGAGAGGTACAGAGCAAGACAGAATGCTGTAGACATTGAAATGCATAATCCTACAACGATGGCCAGCGACAAAATACCAATTACCTAACGAGATAACACCATTCTTTCAGAAAAGAGACAGTTTGTGAGTACAGAATGGCATTATATTTCAGGGAGAAAGAGCAGTTATTCAGGCAGGTTTTAGGAATGAGATTATGCACCGAGTTCCTTTGTCACAATTCTGGGAATTGAAGGTTGCTTAAGGTGAGCCAAAGAGAGTATGTATTGGGTAGGAATGAATTTGCAATTAAGGACGTTTATGAAAAAGTATAAGGTATGAAGGTCCTGGGAAGTTGTGGAATCTCTATCATTAGAACAGGGGTGGCCAACCTATGGCTCCGGAGCCACATGCAGCTCTTCAGAAGTTAATATGCGGCTCCTAGTATAGGCACCGACTCCGGGGCTGGAGCTACAGGCACCAACTTTCCAATGTGCCAGGAGGTGCTCGCTGCTCAACCCCTGGCTCTGCCACAGGCCCTGCCCCCACTCCACCCCTTCCCGCCCCCTCCGCTGAGCCTGCCATGCCCTCGGTCCTCCCCCTCCCCCCAGAGCCTCCTGCATGCCACGAAACAGCTGATTGGGAGGTGTGGGCAGGGAGGGGGAGGTGCTGATCGGCGGGGCTGCCGGTGGGTGGGGGAGCTGATGGGGGGCTGCTGACGTATTACTGTGTCTCTTTGGCAATGTACATTGATAAATTCTGGCTCCTTCTCAGGCTCAGGTTGGCCACCTCTGCATTAGAAGTTTTTAAGAACAGGTTGCACAAACACATGTCTGGGACAGTCTAGGGCAGGGGTAGGCAACCTATGGCATGCGTGCCAAAGGCAGCACGTGAGCTGATTTTCAGTGGCACTCACACTGCCCGGGTCCTGGCCACCGGTCCGAGGGCCTCTGCATTTTAATTTAATTTTAAATGAAGCTTCTTAAACAGTTTTAAAACCTTATTTACTTTACATACAACAATAGTTTAGTTATATATTAAAGACATAGAAAGAGACCTTCTAAAAATGTTAACATGTATTACTGGCACGCGAAACCTTAAATCAGAATGAATAAATGAAGACTCGGCACGCCACTTCTGAAAGATTGTGGATCCCTGGTCTAGGGAATACTTAGCCCTGCTCAGTGCAGGACAATGGTAGATGACCTGTTGAGGTCCCTTCCAGTCCTACATTTCTGTGATTCTACGAAGCTGGTATGGAGGCTATACAATAGAAGTTTTCTTCACACTGTACTGACGACCTCTTGTGCCCAAAGGCAGAATGACAGGCCCATGTACAGATCTTTCATACATTTTAAGATTTCAAGCTATAGAGATTCCACCATTTACTCTAGTTCAAACTAGCAAGTGATCCATGCCCCAGGCTGCAGATGACCGGGAGGGGGAGGAGCGGGGGGGACGACCCTGGATCTCTGGCTGACAATCTGACCTGAGGGAAAATTCCTTCCTGACCCCAAATATGGTGATCAGTTAGACCCTTACGTCCATTCCACACTCCTTCCATCCCCATTTGTTGTTGTCTGTGCTTTGCAAAACTGGTGTTTGGTCAAAGAAATTTCTGCTGGGAAAATAGCGATAGTCCCAGAGAAAAATCCTGGAATTTCTCAGGAATGTCATTGCGATCTACAGGAGGGGCTCGGAACTCATTTAGATCATAAGCTTTCCGGTGCAGGGACTCTGTTAGATGTTTGTACAGCGCCTGGCGCAGCGCCTTCTGGGACCTGGTCTCTAGGGGCTGCTGGAATACAAATAATAACAACAATAGGATTGTGCGTCACGGTGGCCTGAGATAGCCCGAGACTGGACTCCAGGACCCAGGAGGTTCTTCCAGTCCTATGGCTTATGTGACTCCCGGCTCAGAGAGAGAGGCAGGAGCTAGACACGTTTGAAATGTGAAACCAAAAGAAGTTCTGCAGCAAAGATTGAGGGGCTTCAGAAATGGATCCTTGCAGCTCCTGGGGGTGGAAGAAGGGGATTCCCCACCCCTCCAGTAGGATCTACTTCTCCACCAACACTGACACTTCAGAGCTGGACTAAACGCTCCAAGGAAGCGCCAGTCCAGCTTGCCTTATTCCCCTGCACAGGACCGCTGTGAAATTTGCTTCTCCCAGGGAACCGACCCAGGACATCCTCTCATTTAGAGCCACACACAAAGAAGATGCACATGCCCAGCATTTCAGAGTAAACTTTTTACTTTTGCTGGGAATGATTTTAAATTAACAGGGGTTTTGTGGTCATCTCTGAACCCAGAAACATTTCTCTAAGGTAGCTTTGAGCACACTGGGCCAAAGACCTTCAGCAGCGCGACCCATGTCAGGGTGTTTGCAAAGGGATCACGGCCCATGCCAGGGTGTACGCGAAGGGATCCTGGCCCATGGCTCAGCCCATATCCGGGTGTATGCGAAGAGATCACAGCCCACGGCAGGGTGTACAGGAAGGGGTCCACCGCTCCTCTGGGCTTCATGGCTGGATGAGATTTCCACAGTCAAAGCCAAACTGCATGGAAACAGCATTGATACACCGCTGTGCCCTCTGGCCCCAGCCTGCGGCTTGGCTTCCGGTGAGCCTCACTGCTGTGTTAACCCAGGTTTCACCAATTTCACAAGCGTTGGCCAAGTTCCACGTGGCAGCTGCTTCTGCTGCTCACAGCCACCAACTAAAAGTGCCGCGAACCACCTTCGAGAGATAGGAATGTGCTGCTTTCCCTCCCACTACTCCTGTCCTGGGATCACTGAAAATCCTAAATTCATGTGTCAGTTTCACATTACGGGCACAGCTTAGTCCAGCCCTTGTGTCTTTAACACCCAAAGATGAATCCAAACCCCACAGGGCAATAAAAGCAGAAAATTAGGCATCATTCCCAGGTGGAGATAGAAATCCAGGCACTTGAGCAGGGAGACCCTTCGGGACAGTCACAGATCTGCACAGATCCCAAAATTTCGCTTTCCTTCACTTTCCCTTTTCGAGTTCTGCTCAATCCCCTTGCTTGTGTCAAAATCTGATCCATGCCTCCCCTTTTTCAGTGATTAATAAAATAGTAATCATGCCTAGCTCTTATCTAGCACGTTTCATCATTATCCCCATTTTACAGATGGGGCTACTGCGGCACGGGGAGGTGAAGTGACTTACCAAAGGTCACCCAGCAGACTAGCAGATGAGCTGGAAATAGGACCCAGGTCTCCTGTGACCCAGTCTAGTGCTCTAGCCAGTAGGCCCCACTGCCTCCCTTTAAAAGTATTCCTTTAAAAAACACCCTGCCAATAAAACAACACAGCCCAGCTCATTGTCAAAGTGCTTTACAAACAACCTCATCTCTGGGTGAGAGAGAGTTATCACGCCCCCTACCATTTTACAGGTGGGGAGAAACTAAGGCACAGAAAGGTTATGCCTAGGGCAATGTGTGTCAGTGCTGGGATTAGAATGTAGATGCTCCTGGCTCGCAGGCCTGTGCTTTGACCACTAGACCATCCACCCTTCCCTCCCTTGGGGATAAGTAGCTTACGCCTGTTTAATATCAAGTGCAGACTGTGAGGGTGTTAGTTTAAACACTGGGTATCTGGCGAACAAATGTCTCTGTTTTGCGTTCAAACAGCGGGAACTGAGATTACATTCTCTAGGGAGGCCCAGCCTGCAGGGCAGTGACAGCACAGCCCTGCCTTGCCTAGCA
The DNA here is from genome assembly GCF_028017835.1 of Emys orbicularis. Classification (NCBI taxonomy): domain Eukaryota; kingdom Metazoa; phylum Chordata; order Testudines; family Emydidae; genus Emys; species Emys orbicularis. The sequence continues at coordinate 143,672,271 of NC_088686.1, forward strand.
CTGTCAATTCAGGCGTGTGTTGGGAATGCCTGGTCAAGTGCCAGAGGGTGAGCCACTAATCCACTGTGACCTGCCTGAGTGTCAACAGGTGTAACTAGAGCAGAGAGATAGCAGGTGAGTGGGGTCACTGAGCCAGCCACAGCCCTGGGAAGGTAGCTGGGTCACCTGGAGTCAGCACTGACTGCACAGAGCCAGGTTTAGAAGGCTGGTGCAAGGCTTTGAAATGGGTGGTTAGAAGGTTAATGAAGCAGTAAGGGTCCCGATGCATAGGAGCAGCCAGGTGCGGTCTGGCTGGGTTAGTCCAATCTAGGCATGTAGAGAAAAGGCCGGTCTCTTCTCTGCACTCGGTAAATGTCACGAGATTTGTCAGCTTGGCTGTGCAATGTGGAACCGGATCACTGTGGTCATCTCCTGTGGCTGAACACAAAACGGGAAGTGAATGGAGTCGGTTCAGCGATTTCGGTGCCGAGCGAGGACTCAGAGACATGATGTCAGGTGTCTCCAAATGTCTCATTCAGCAGCATTTCTTCTTGGGCTGGTCGTCAGGAGTGAGCTTGATGGAGTCTGTTAAATAGTTCTCGAGCATCTCTTGGTACTGGAAAAAAGACAAGAGGAAATAAAAGTGGCTTGGGTTTGCTTTTAAAAAAGGACTTGCTTTACTACAATCCCTGAATCCTAAACTTCCCCGAGGGAAATCACCCGATTTCAGGTTTCTTACCAACCCGAGTTTCCCTGAGGTTCACAAACTTTTTGAAGAGCTGGGGATAAATCTCCAGGAACCTGGGACTGAGTTTTGAGCTGAAATTTGAGTGATCTCAGACTGATTCATGATTTGGGATGAAAATTAGGCAAAAAGAAAGAACCACACGCAACAGATGCTAGTCAGGCTGCTTAATGCTTTCAGGCACCACAGTGATGGGCAAGGTATATGACTCTGAACAGAACAGAATTGCAGAAAGCCTGGCAGCTTCATCTGAGATTCAGTCTGAGTTACAATATTGGTTCACTAAGAATATGGGACCAAAATCACAAAAACGTTTGCACGACCCCATGTGGAATGAAAACACTCTCATTTATATCACTCTACTGAACTTTCTGCACAGATGGGACAGTGACCCTCGTGGTTAGAGAGAGTAATATGCTCTACCTATCGTAGTATTGTACATACATCCACAGGCAATAGACACCACACCTTTCCAATGGAGATAACTTAGCAACATTTCACTGCAAATGTTGCAGGTTTAAGTTAACTCCATTTTAAGACTGTAGAGTTTAGTTTGATACCAGTCCTCTCTTCTGAGCAGACCATTTACTTTAATCATGACTCCTCCCCTTATTTAAATACTAATTCCGACCTAGGAAAAGGGCCATATTTTGAAAGGGCCCATCACATTTTTTGCCTGCAGTTTTGTAGATTTAAATAAATTCAGGCACAATGTGTGCCATTTTCATGTCGAGCTGTTTGATTTCTGGGCACCGTCTGGGTACTCTGGTTAAACATGTAACTGACCTCAGGTTGTACCAGCAAATACTTGCAGAGGCAAAATTGCTGTCTTAAAATGGAGGACGGCTTCTAAATGACTGGCCTTCAAGCCCAATGCTTTCCCTCCTCTATTGATTTCATTGAGATGACCAGTAGAGGGCACAGTTTACATAGCTATACTGGCTCCACTTTCTGGAATCCCTTATGATTGGTCGAAAAATTAAAACAACACTTTGGCAAAGAATTTTCAAAACAGCAAAATATTTCTTCTTTCATTAGCTTTTAGAATTATTTTTATCAATGTTATTTATGAAAACATTTATCTCCTTGTTTATTGCCCAATATTTTTTTACATGAGAAATATTCAACACTGAATTTTTTCATCCGAGTGGTTGCAAGATGGATTTTTAAAACATTATTTAAAATTAAAATTAAGTGCTGAAAATAATTAAAATTAAGTCCTGAAAATATTTCAGAAATAAATGATGAATGATAAATTTGCATTTTTGACTAAAATTATTGGAAAAGATCAAAAAAAATCATGAGAACTGGTCAACGTCCAGTCTGAATCCTCACTTAGGTATAAGGTGAAGTTTAGGATTTAAATCCAAGGGCAAATTCAGGCCAGGGTTTGGGTTTTAGCTTAAATGGCACCAGATTCTCACCAGCTGTTTCCATGAGACTTCTGGCCCAAATGATGAAAATAATAATAATCATTCTAGCTCCTAAATGGTACTTTTCATCAGTGAATCTCAAAGCACTTTACAAAGGAAACCAGTATCATTATCTTCATTTTACAGGTGGGGAAACTGAGGCACAGGGCAGGGACATGACTTGCTCAAGGTCACCCGGCAGACTAGCAGCAGAGCCAGGAACAGAACCCAGGTCTCTCAAGTCCCACATCAGGGCTCTAGAGCTCACAAGGGCACATGGCCAGCACTGCTACTCACCCTTGACAGGGCCTGCCTTGCGAGCGTCTCAAAGGCCTGCACTACGTTGATATCGTTCTTGGCACTGACTTCAAAATACGGGGTGTCCTTTTCTTTGCACCAGAATGAAGCTGTCTCCTTGGACACCTGGGAGAAGAGAAGGGGATGTGGTCATGTTATTCATTTGCAGCCCTTAAGGAGGTGACCAAGTCCAGTGTGTGGGGTATTCGCCGGTCCTGATGGTAGCCATATGCTCAGAGACCCCTGGGCTTCTCCTTGGGCTTTTCATTCTACAGCCACTGAGAGCAAATGTTGGGATGGTGTGGAGCGCACTCAATGCCCATTGAAGCCAACGGGAGCCTCCAGCGTGGTTTCAGAATGAGGCTCTCAGTGCATGCTGGCAACTCAGCGTGGTCTCTTGACTACAGGGCCAAGTGCTGGCAGGTGTGGAGCATTGTACCGTCAGGCACACAGTGCTCGGTAGCAGAACATTTGGCTCATTGCTCTTTGAGGACACTGATCTTCTTAAAGAGCCTGGGCTGGAGCATGTCCCTCCTTCAGCAAGGTCACAGGAGGGCTTGGTGGGGCGTTAAGTGAAGGAGATTTCTTTCAGCCTTCTGGGGAGGGAATCTTCTGGAATCTAACTGTTGAGCTACCGCTCAGGGGTTTTATTAATTATTAATAATGATTTCCCTTCCCTCGCTTCCAGACAGGAATTTCTGGTTTGTTGGTGAATTGTAAACCCGGCCTGTGCCAGACTAAATACTCCAGCTATAGTAAGTAAACCCTATAGCTTCTAAAGGGAACCACTTGTTCCAGGTGCCTTAATTTTGGGAAACCCAACCGGAAACACACAGAAGGGGCCTGATTTTCAGAGGGTGGGAGCTCAGCCCTTTTTGGAGATCAGACCCCTTTAAGGCATCTACAGTTGGGCACCCAACAGCATTAGCCACTTCTGGGAATTTAGGCTTCAAGTGGGGCTTGTGGTGGGTTATAAATTTTTAATTGAATTTGGTGCTGGTGAAAGGTGTGTGATTGACAAGAGGCTGGAGTCCTGTGTCATTCCCAGAAGCTGGACAGGCAGAAGGAGGGCGAGTTTCCCCAGTGTGCTCCAACCCTGACCCGGAGGCACCACCAGAACGCTATGAAATTTAGTCATAGAAATCTAGCCGTACCCCTCCCACCCTCCATGGCCGATTCTTCTGAGCCCTTAACTGGGACCAAGCTCCCTCCTTACCTGCCGTTCATTTAAGTCGATTTTATTTCCCAGCACCACCATGGGGAAGCCCTGCTCTGTGGGGATTATCTTCTCCAGGAAGTCCTCTCTCCAATCATCCAAGGACTCGAAGGACTCCAGGTCTGTGACGTCGAAGGCCAGCATACAGCCATCCGAGCCCTTATAGAACGTCGACACCATGGACCGGAACCGCTCCTGACCCCCGGTGTCCCAGATCTAATGGGGGAGAAGGGCAGGAACGCACAACATTAATGACTGTTATGGGGTGACTGGCCCTTTAAAGGGGGATGGGCTTCAGCCCCACCTGTGACACAGCCAACTCTCCTCCCCAGGTGGGGGAAATGAAGCAGGTCATGTGACTCAATCAGGCTTCTACCTCATTTACCTCAGAGGCCTGAGGAGAAAAGGGAAGTGCAGATGGCTGCAGAAAGGCTGCAAGGAGCTAGAGCATAAGATAGGCAGAGGCTTGGGAAGACTCCAGGCAGGAAGGACTGGGGGTGCCTGTCTGGGGAAGAGCAGCGTGGGGACGAGATGGAAAGGAGCCTGGGAAGGGCTGAAAAGGGGTGGGCAGAAGAATGAGAGGGGAGAAGACCAATCCCTTGGGAAAGAAAGGCTGGGCCCAGTTTAAGATTAGGGTAAAGATTTTGTGTTCTGTTTGTTTTTAAGTTCTGTTTCCCCAGAAGGCTTTTGTGAAGGGCCGAGGCACTGCAGCGGCCAAACCAGGCTGTGACGTTTACTGAGGAGTCCTGAGAAGGGGAAACTGAGGCAGGGCTGCTGCAGAGCCCTTCCCCCCATCCCCCCATGCTCTGGAGGTGGTGACCTGCTGACTGTGACCTTAGACTATCTGCGGCTCTGTACACCATTTAGCTATCAAGGGCCTGGTTTCCACAGGTGCTGAGCACCTGCAGCTCCTCTTGACTTCAGCAGAATCCACGGGTGCTCAGGACCACTGAACATCAGGCACAAGCCTGCAACAGTTAAAATGTTACCGTTGATTTCAAAGGGAGCAGGAGCAGGTCCTGAATGATCCCTTATTTGTGCACCGACCTCTGTTAAATGGACATCGCCTGGCGCTGTGCACACACACCGGGTCAAAAGACAGGCTTCTTCTGAGTGGATAGATGCCAGAGACCAAACAGGGAAGTGCCTCACCTGCAGTTTTAGGGGGGTGTGGTCCACCATGATGTGCTTAGATAGGATACTGGCTCCCAGAGTAGTCCGATAATCTTCATGGAATGTCTTGTGCACAAACTGGTGCAGGAGGGAGGTTTTCCCCACCCTGGGACAAAGGAAGAGGCACACAAAGGGACATGCATTAGCCTCAGGACTTCTGAGTTGCACTATAGAATCAGGTGCACAGAATAAGACTGGAGAGTCACAGATTCCCACACCCTGTTATTAATGGGATAATGACTCCATGATGGGAACCAAACTCCAACCACTCAGCCTTGCCATTTTCATCTGTGCTAGTATGCTCTGAAATTAGCCTTGGTCTTGGGTGCATCTTAGATGTGTGAAACCTGTATGTAGCCAGGCTTCACACTGATCTGTGAACTAGTTTGGTTTGTGGGTGGGTGCCATACTGTAAGTACAGGAAGATTGGAGTTTGAACCTCTACATTTAAGGGCTTAATGTTTTAATGGATTATTTTTAATGCTGTTAATTTCCCCTGTGTTCCACAGCAGCTTAGAGATGATTATAAATACATGAAAAATAAATCGGAGAACCTTAGCCATTGAAGATAAAGTCCCACTTTCTCATTTACATTAAGGCCAACCTACATCATTCTAGCAGTGTAAAGGGGGCTTAGAGTGGGACTCATTTAGCCTTCATGAGAACAAACCCTCAGGACTGTTGGACTCCAGTAGGAAGGATTCTGCTTACCCCAGTGCTCCTATGATAATTATCTTCAAATCCACGTTCTTGCTGGAATTCATGAAGGGGGCCTAGAGGATGGAACGAGAGACAATGACTAGACTAGACTTCACATCCCAGCTACCACGAGACACATGCAGAGGAGGGAAATTCACCACCAGGCTTCGGCGCCACTTAATCCAAGGCCGTATGGTAACCAGCCCTATTGCTGCGTGTCACTGAGAGTGCTGTGGTTACAGAGCCGCCTCCAAGATGGAAATTTTCAAAAGAGGTCAGCGCCCACAGTGGGGGCCAGAGTTTATCTGTGACTATCTGGCCTTTATTTAGACACCTGAATGGGAAGTGATGTATTTTTGGACATCACATCTGGTAGCCTGTTGTGCATACCACGTGCTCAAAGGCAGGCAGAGCAGGTGCTCCAAGGGCTGGGCTGGCCAGGCTCCAGCCCTTGGTGGGGCCCTGTAGCACTCATACACCTTGAATAACAGCACATTCTTTTTCCAGGGCTGCTTAAAGGTGCAAATACCCTCACCACAATGACTTTAACAATTACAATAAAAGATCAACCCAGCAATTCCTAACTCAGCCCCTAGGGGCCAGTTCAGGGCAGGGGCACTGCATCCCATGGGGCTCCTCGGGCCAGGGATACTCCACCCACCCCCTCTCCCAGGGGCCAGGAACCCTATCCTGCAGACTGCCCCCAGCCTGAATCCTTTTGTCTATGATCTCAGTGGGGCATATTTGCACTGCCCTCCTGCTGTCACATGTCACTCGCTGTGCTGTATCCAGCTACAGCGGCCACTGGCCAGCATCCAGCAACTAGGCTGGCTCCCCACTGTCCCTTCGCTTACCAGCCCCAGCTCTTAGGCTGCCCGACCTTTCCCTGCAGCCAGGCTCCCTGGTGAGCCAGATCCTCTCAGCCCTCAGCATGTCACTTCATTTTTCTGTGCTCTGAGCACTCTGGCTGGATACTGACCCGGGAATGACAGTGCCCTCCACCGCCTGAATCTTTTTCTGCCAGCACATCCAGGATGGCGGGAAGGTACCCCATAATGTTGTGCATAGGCGTGATTTTGGGGGGCAGCATTAGTCAGGCCAACGGGGGGGGGGGAATTCCACGCCTGTCTGTGGTTTGGGGGAAGGGGGCACAACACCCCCCTGTTGCGCCCCCTTCCCCCCTCCCAACTATGCCCATGATGTTGTGGCATGTTTATTACAATTGGTCTGCCCGGTGCAACCAACTCCCCCACCCTTCGGGAACTGCTTCTTGCTCAGACAGCAAGTGAGACTCTCTGTGACAGCTGCTTTGCATAAATGGCAGCTAAGGCCTTGTGCTGGGCCTCCGCACGGAGCTGAATTTTGCCCATCGGGAAATCTCCCCATTGCTATCCCTACCTGTGCCCGATTCAGCTTCTCCTCAGAGACTGCCTGGCGTGTCAGGAGAGCTTGGAATGGGGCTTTGCATTTGTTATGGGTGCTCAGGAACCTTAGAGCTTTAACCATCACTGTTTGTAGCTTGGTTAAATGGGCTCCACTTCTAGGCCCCTGAAACGCTGAGTGTCTGCATTTGTCTCTTGTCCCCCTCACTAGCAAACCCCACATTGTGCTGTGCTTTCCACTGCAACAAAAGGAGAAGGGGCTGGAGGCAGGCAGTGCACAAGCCCTCACAGACTGACAGTGCCTGCCACAAGGAGCCTATTGTGAGTGGGACCGGCATCCAACAAACCTGTCAGTGTTTGTGCTGTGTGCAGGAGCCAGCGTTACTCAGCTAGTGTTTCCCTCACTGACTTTATCGCTGCCACTGTCCAAACTGCGCTTCTGTTTCCACATCCCAAATGGGTGTTACCTGGAGCTCTGGGCGCTATTTTATCCTTATGGCGCTGGTGATGTCAGGTGCAATTTAGACTGATCCTATAAAGAGAGGCCTCTGGGGCCAAGGCTGAGGGACTGTTTTACACCTGATGTCACAGCCTGGAGACTGACACCACTGAGACCACCGCAACTACACCCTATCTTCTCTGCTACCTTGTTACCTCGCCCTCTTCTGACCTCTACCCCTTCTCTCTTGTCTGCTCATTCTTCTGCTGAATATTGTCTAATGCTAGAGCCTGAGCTATCAAGGGCCGGGACTGTCTTACTGTTTGCTTGTACAGCACCTAGCGCAATGAGGCCCTGCTCCCTGTGTGAGGTCCTTAGTTTCTACTCCAATAGTAGTTTAATAATCATCATAATAAAATGGCTGTAAGAAACTTAGACGAAACTTCCCTGGCTGTGGCTTTCATTACCACCCTGAAACCTGGGTCCCTCCCACACAGCTGAGCCAAACATCAGAGGAGGCTGGGCCACAAAGTATTTGTTAAAAGGGCACGTATCACTGCTAGCTAATCTTTCCTGGCTGACTTTCAACTGAGACTGCATGAAGCACTGACTTGGGAGACCAGCCCTAAGTTCCATTTGAGACTCCTGTTATTCCTGAGAGCAAGGCAGCGGTAAAGAACCCAGTCCACAAACCTAACCGTGCGGTGATTCATCATTCTTCCATTCCGGGGTGACTCATTCTATTCTTGGCCAGCAGAAGGATTCACCATTACACAGTGCAGAGAAGGGCATCAGGGAGCAGTACTGAAGCGGAGAAAAACATTGTTTGAGAAACATCTCCGTTCACAGTTCCGGTAGCAGAGCTAGATACCAAAGTATTACTGCCACGCCGACCTGGGCTCTGGTTCAGCTTTCACCTTCTCCAAAGCACAAGAGTTCTCAGACACAGGATTCAGCCTGTTTCAGAGATAGGTGCTATCTGCACATTTTGGATTGGGTTTCAGATTCCAAACCCTCAGAGTTGAAGGGTTCTGATAGGTCCTTGGTCAGGCCCATCTCCTGTGCTAAGTGTTTGGAATGATGCACCTTAATATCTTGACTCTACAGCTACTGCTGCAAAACTACAGAACTTACTAGCCCAGGCCCCTAGAAGCAACTTCTGCCCTCGTTCTGCATTAGGGTTGCCGATTTCGGTTGGCTGTGTTCCTGGAGGCTTCATAACATGACAATCTTTCATTAAAGATTAATCTTTAATTCCTGGAGACTCCAGGAAATCACGGGAGGGCTGGCAACCCTATTCTGCACTGCTCTGCAATAGCTTGGGACAAGCAACAAACCAGGCAGCTTGGAAAGGAGAAGAGAGGCTTGGGAGTGAAGCTATGCAAAGGAGAGTTAGAGCTTGAGCCAAGTATAAGAAAGGCCTATGTAGATACATGTGACTGATCAGACTGGGACACACCGATGGTCTAGCATCTTTTGGTACATCGGGCACTAGTTTTGGGGTTTTTTTGCCTTCCCATTGAAGGCTAATCTCCCCTCACCCATTTCCTGGTATTGCACAGTTGACCAGGTGCATAAGAGGGGGTGGTGGTGGGGGGGGGGATTTTCTCCTCGACAGCTGATAATTGGTTTTGGGCCAGGAAGTGTGAGAGTAAGGCAGAGATTAATTCCTGGATAACAGGCATCTGGGAAAGGATCAGCATGGATCGTGGAGAGAGACAGCTGAGCTGGCTTGGATAAAAATAAGACCTGATGGAAATCACTGCCCAGTGGCCTGGACTAACCCTTATTAGGAAGTGTGGCGGATGGGTGTAAAACTTTTGAACTGCTGATCTCACTACCCCTGAAAGAGTCTGCCATCACCAGTACAAACCCAGTCCCAGTACAATACACTCAGCCATCCCGGTGTGAGAAAGTGAAATCACTCAAAGTC